>NC_143042.1:43232500-43600000 GCF_057628025.1 Oncorhynchus mykiss | reverse complement strand
CCGGAATGCATTTCTTTCTCCGGAATGCATTTCTTTCTCCGGAATGCATTTCTTTCTCCGGAATGCATTTCTTTCTCCGGAATGCATTTCTTTCTCCGGAATGCATTTCTTTCTCCGGAATGCATTTCTTTCTCCGGAATGCATTTCTTTCTCCGGAATGCATTTCTTTCTCCGGAATGCATTTCTTTCTCCGGAATGCATTTCTTTCTCCGGAATGCATTTCTTTCTCCGGAATGCATTTCTTTCTCCGGAATGCATTTCTTTCTCCGGAATGCATTTCTTTCTCCGGAATGCATTTCTTTCTCCGGAATGCATTTCTTTCTCCGGAATGCATTTCTTTCTCCGGAATGCATTTCTTTCTCCGGAATGCATTTCTTTCTCCGGAATGCATTTCTTTCTCCGGAATGCATTTCTTTCTCCGGAATGCATTTCTTTCTCCGGAATGCATTTCTTTCTCCGGAATGCATTTCTTTCTCCGGAATGCATTTCTTTCTCCGGAATGCATTTCTTTCTCCGGAATGCATTTCTTTCTCCGGAATGCATTTCTTTCTCCGGAATGCATTTCTTTCTCCAGAATGCATTTCTTTCTCCAGAATGCATTTCTTTCTCCGGAATGCATTTCTTTCTCCGGAATGCATTTCTTTCTCCGGAATGCATTTCTTTCTCCAGAATGCATTTCTTTCTCCAGAATGCATTTCTTTCTCCAGAATGCATTTCTTTCTCCAGAATGCATTTCTTTCTCCAGAATGCATTTCTTTCTCCAGAATGCATTTCTTTCTCCGGAATGCATTTCTTTCTCCGGAATGCATTTCTTTCTCCGGAATGCATTTCTTTCTCCGGAATGCATTTCTTTCTCCGGAATGCATTTCTTTCTCCGGAATGCATTTCTTTCTCCAGAATGCATTTCTTTCTCCAGAATGCATGTCTTTCTCCAGAATGCATTTCTTTCTCCAGAATGCATTTCTTTCTCCAGAATGCATTTCTTTCTCCGGAATGCATTTCTTTCTCCGGAATGCATTTCTTTCTCCGGAATGCATTTCTTTCTCCGGAATGCATTTCTTTCTCCGGAATGCATTTCTTTCTCCAGAATGCATTTCTTTCTCCGGAATGCATTTCTTTCTCCGGAATGCTCTCTCTCCCGCCAGTTTGTGCACATTCATTGTTTCATAACTTCATTGTGTGAATTGTTTGCATTTGATTGTTAGTATATATCAAGTCCCCGTTACATTTCCCACAAGTAGCACATTTACCGTTAGTTCCTTTAATTTTGAATCTACAATGTTTGTTTGGTTACGGTAATTTCTGTGAATGCATTCAACATTATTAGTCCAGTCTTCCCTTTATCATTGTCAGAGTGGACACATTGTTTGCGGAGTGCACAACCTTGGTATCCTACACTTGTGAGAAAGTCGTTTTGCTTTATTTCATTCCATTTACGAGTTTCGTCAATTTAGTTATTGTCTTTTGTTTGCCGCTCTCCTGTCAAAGTGAAGTTAGGACGCGCTTAAAAGTAGGCCAATAAGCTACCTGGTCTGCTTGTAAGTGTAAGCATATAAATGTGCCCATTTGGGATCTGATTGATAGTATTTCTGATTGGCTTAACGAACCACCACTAATGACCTGTGGAGCTTCTCAGTGATGTGTTTGTTCTTCACCTCAAACAGCAAGCAAACAAAGTCTGTTTTTCCATCTATTGAGAATTACAATGTAATGTATTTGAAAAATCTTTCCAGCTCTCTTCCTTTCGATAACCACTCAGCGTGAAAAGGAAAAATGTCATGCTCTGATCCAGTGGAAATGTCATAAAATAGGCCTACCTGATTACTTCATATCAGTGCTTGACTTGGACTGAAATAGGTTCCGGTACTCATTTTGGGTGCTGGTACTGTTTCTATTTAGGTGCAGGAGCTCCATAACACTTTTAAGCTAATATTATATAAGAGGAACAGGATTTCAAGCAGTAGAAAAGTTGAGGTGCAGGTCCTCAGCTCCAGTGAGCTCCTGCCCAAGTCAAGTACTGCTTACCAAAAAGTTTCAAGTTGTTGCAGAAAGGCCATGTGTAGCCAATGTGATTTTTAGGATATTTATTTTTGTCATGATATTATCTACCTACAGGCTGCAATGTTTATAGTTGTTGGCTTTATGTGGGCTATTTTTATATAGTTGGCAATAGAAGTTACTTAGGTTTGTATCATTTTCATTGAGGTTTGGATAGAATATTGATTAACCACATGATAATGATTTTGAGATATGAAGACGGTATTATAAATGAAACTGTTTCACAAAAATGTGCATATGAAAACCATAACTAGCATGCAGATGAGTAGAAATGGTAAGATAAATTGACATTCCACATGAGAAAGGTTGCCGACGTAGCCTATTATCAGCAACTTCAGGAGAGTTCTCTTCTGGTTATCTAGATCTCAGGCGCCCTCGAGGCATTTGTCTTATTTCCTTAAACCGTAAGCTCAATGCATAAAGTTGATTTTATTTAAACACATAGGGTGTGTCTATATATGCAGAAACACATGTATAACAAATTTGATCAATCAACTTTCGGTCGACCAAGATTTTTTGGGGTCCGGGACATCCCTAATGTAAGGTCACTCATCTCGCGACGTAAGATGTATCTGCACGCCCTGCCTTTCCCAGAAACAGTGAGGCTAGGTGGTCGGCGAAAGGGGTTGTCTTTTCACGGATTGCTTTGTTATACTTGAGGTTCCAACATCCAGTATAAGTCCCAGCTTTTAGGGCCTTCTACCGAGAGTGCCAGGTGGCAGCACAGGCATAAAAACAGATTGCCCATCGCCAACTAAATAAAAGGGAATAAAAATGTGCCATAAAACATCTATAGATGGCAGCAGGCGTGGAGTATGATCTGGTTGGAGGCGAGGGGGTTGGTGGGCGGGCGTAGTGATTTATTGCTGTTGTTGAGGTCAGCAACAAGTCCGCTGTTAGTATTTTGAACAGGTGGCGAGGGACAAAGAGGGCATTTCCCCGCTAGAAAAGGCCTGGATTCGAGCGGTGTGTGTGTGTGTGTGTATGTGTGTGCGCGTGTCTCTAATTTAGCTGCCTCCACAAGGACACAGGGAATCAAGCTGCTCTCTAGCCCTCAGCGACAGTCACTCAGCAGTTCTCTACACACACACACACACACACACACGGTCGAAAGAGGCAGAAACCGTTTCCTCTAAACGTGTCAACAGGATGTCCCGCTCACCCACTGGGCCTCCCATAAGATTGATATAAGATTGATAATGAACGATTGTCTCATTAACACAGCCTATTAGCCATGTCCACATGTGCGGTCCTATGAGTGTGGAGGGAGCTACGCTGAACGGACACACCACAATATGAAGACTAATTGTCTTTGAAGAGGGAGTCTGTATTCTCCCCTCTAATTTGTGCCTGGCCCACGGGCATGCCTTTAGTCTGCAATCATTTCAAGCAATTTTAGCCTCGTCTCATGTTCATGAGCAAAGTGTCACGAGACTGCTCCGGAGTTCTGCTCAGTCCAGTTTCAACTTCCCCTTCCTGTTTGAGCTGGAGACAAGTTAAATGGATTTCACAGTGTTGCACCTGTTCTTGGCTCAACTTTGAAATCCACATGAAGAGGAAAAATAGCACTTTTCTACTTTTATCTCTGGTTTCAGGCACAGGGGTTCAAGCTGCGCCAGCCAAGTCATGTTTTTGAGTCTCAACCAGAGTGGAGCCTCAGGTATGTGTTGTCAAAATACTCCAATTGAAATGCATTGCCATAAAGTGCGTTTGAAAGGCACCAAACATAACACCTGTCTTGGTATGTCTTTTAAAATGTCAATTTAGCACAAGATCCTTTTTAGTAATTATAATGATACATTCTACATATCATAATTCAGGAAAGCTGAGTTAAAGGCGGACTTAAGCGGAGATATAAACATTTCCAGAACACCTTTCATCCTTATGCCAACAGATTATGGACATCCCAGTTGTTATTTTGTTTACACTGGTGCTACAATATTGTCTGTGTATCTTTGTGTTAGAGAAACCAACGTGATATCTGAGGACATGGGCCACCCGTGACTTATTGACTTTTTCAAGGAAGTGAAGCCTTTGTTGTGCTTGTGCCGAGCTTGTGTGAATTTGACCTCTGACTCGGCTGACCCCAGAAGTCAGATAATGAAATGCTGACAGACGACCAGCACCAGGAGATTAGAAGGAAAGCGAGAGAGGAAAAAAAGGCTGCAGGGCTTTGTGTGTGTGTGTGTGTGTGTGTGTGTGTGTGTGTGTGTGTGTGTGTGTGTGTGTGTGTGTGTGTGTGTGTGTGTGTGTGGCTTGGGGTATTGCCACAACAACATATGGCCGTCAAGCTGTAAAATCACAAGCTTGAGCCGGACAGTTGGTCGATGGTGACTCTCGAACGTGAGACTGGCACAAGTTTTTTGTCACGGGAGATAAGCAATATGAGCAAATAAGCATGAAAGAGATTTGATGGTGAGCTGTACTATATCAGAATGTGGAGATAGTCGCGATCCGTGAGAAGTGTTGGCGTAAACCAAGGGAACCAATTTACAAATTGATCAATTGCAAAGTCAATGGGGTTCGCGTTTGAAGAATTTGCTAATTTGGAACAAATTTCCCTTCTGAGCTCGTCCTCTTCTACATTTAACCCCCTGGGATGCTAATGCACACCACATCTGTGGTGGCATGTTGTGCCTTTTACCATCATTAAAGAAGATGCCTCCAAGCCGTCGAGAAAGTACACCTCCCGATGAAATGGGAGTTCTCTTTTGAAACGTTTGGTTTCTCGCCCAGCTAATCTGCTAGTGGTAGAATGTGGGTGTGTTGAAGAGTGAAGCTCCTGGAGTGCCCGGGTTGGTTTACTGCGGGAGTTACATGTTAAGCTTTGAGATGTGTTTGAACGATGCGCTGGGCCCCTTTGAAGTTCCCCGATGGGGTATGGAGAGATGTCAGCCCTGGGAACTCAACAGAGAAACTGTTATAACTACCAGGATCAGGACAGGCCCAAGTGCTTACGTGGAGAGTCTTGGTAGAAACTGCCAACGTGTTTGGGAGTTGGTCGAGACTGTGCAGAGAGTGTGGAGCGTCTTTTTAGGACCTCAAAAGTCCCAACCACATACCGCGCATTTCGTGATTGACAAGTGCCTTTCAAGAGTGATGAGTTACCCCAGCGTTGCGTGATACCAAGTCTTTTCAATTACAAGTAAGCAGCAGAATTCTACTGGCCTTTTACTTTGTTGAAGAACGACTGGAAGCAGTTAAAGCACAAGGTTGATTCGGGAAACAAACCTCAAACTCCCAGCGACAGTTTGGAGGCATGAAAGTACGCGCCACTGTGCGAGGGCACCAACGAACAAGACCCCTACGGCTACAGGCCCCCCCCCGTGGAAATTTATAACATCCGTTCGGGGCTGTCATTACCTCTGTCGTTTTTCTCCCCCGTTCAGTGAAGAGGAGAGACGGGGAGATTAATTAATGCGTTTGCGAGTCCTCGCCACTTCCCTGACACACTTGACTCTGTTTAATAAATTATGTCCCATATTTCCCTATTCATTATAATGTCATTAAGACATATTAAGCCCACCTGCTGCTTTAACCTTTAGCTCGCGCTTCTACAGGGGCGTCGGCTAGCCCCGGTCCTTGTTCTACACATCTCATGCGCTGTACCGTTTAAATTACAGGGCCAACCAGAGGGCCGTTATGTAATAGGCCTGTTTAAAAATTAACGAGGACAACACGGCCACTCGCACCACTGGCGTCGAAGGATAAACACCCCCACCCCTCTCCGAAAAGTGGGATCGCTTCAGCGACTAGCCGCAGCATATGAAAGGCAACTTCAGAGCACCCTGGGTAGCTCAAACCTTGGGTACAGGGGAAGAGAGTGGACTTTTTAGAAGACTTTCTAGAAGATGTTGTTGACCCACTTTGAAGTGAGGACATGACAATCGATGCATATAGATATGTCAGAATGTACTATTTAATTATTGATTGGATGGCACTGTGTAAAACGCCAACACAACAGGCCTCTTTAGTGTTAAATGGACTCATCGGCAGCATGTTGCTTCTATTGGCCTGTGAGGTATCGCTGTACGTGGGGGACGATTCGATGGAAAAGTAGCTTTTAAAGAGTAATTTATTACCACTTCTGCATTTAGCGAGATCAATCCTGCTGTGGGTTTAGTCGAGCGTGTCTATTCATCTTCCTGCTGTGATAAATGTCCTTTTTGGATTCTGTAAGTAATCCTACTGACGCAGGCCCAGGACCTGCAGAGCATACTCTAGCACCATCCATATACTGCATGCTGAGGTGCGATGAGGTATGTTTGAGAGAGAGATGGAAAGTGAGAGGGGTAGAGGGAAAGAGTCTCTGAGTGGTGTGTGTGTGTGTGTGTGTGTGTGTGTGGTTGTGTGTGGTTGTGTGGTTTACCCCTGCCCTTGAATTGGTCATGACCACAAAATGCTTGAGTCGTTTAACTGCTCATTATAACAGGCGGGCAGGTCTAAGGTCTGATCTCCAATTCCCTATTCAGACCTTAATCATTGCAAGCTAAAAAACCTAATCTGTCTCCAGATCAGTGGCCAGGGATTCATTTGATCTACAACCCCCCCCCCCCCAAACATATTGTGCAGGAGCCCATTTGCTGTAAATTGCTGCAATTAATCGTTAAGTCAAACAGGAACCTGAACCTGTATTATATGTGAATATATGAGTTCAGCCGTTCTTGGGATCTTAAAAGGTGCAATATGCAGAAATTGTTCTGCCATTTCCTGTTTGCAAAAATTCTAATAGTTGCCTAATTTCAGTTTGTGACAAAACAAGCAATGACAAAGGATGCATATAGATGTGTAGAGAATGTTATATGTGCATATACTGTAGATATAAATATTTGTAGAGAATCGCTCTACCATCTAAACCACTGAAATGTATTTTCAACAATCAACCCAAAATATTATATTATGAAATGTTTGAAGCTGGTGTACAAAATGGAAAGTAAAAGACACAAAAATTAACCTTAAGAACATAAAGTATAGAAATAGCACACATAAAACAGCTTAGACTTGCTTTCAACGAGAATGACAGATCTATAGCGCACATCTCTATGTGCATTTGGTTGGGCAGCATAAAAAGTTACATACAGTGCCTTCAGAAAGTATTCACAACGGCATGGAGCTAAGCACCGGCAAAGTCCAAGAGGAATTTTGGTAGAAAGCAGTCTGCACATCTACACTGGAGTTGCTTACAATGAAGGCCGTGATTGATCTTGAGTGGGCAAGTTAGTTTTGACTTAAATCTACTTGAAAATCTATGGCAAGACCTAAAAATGGTTGTCTATCAATGATGAACAACCAATTTGATAGAGCTTGAAGAATTTTAAGAAGAATAACGGGCAAATATTGTACAATCCAGGTATGCAAAGCTCTTAATTAAGAGACTTACTGAGAAAGACTCAAAGCTGTAATCACCGCCAAATACTTGTGCAAATTAGATTTCTGTATTTAATTTTCAATAAATTAGCAAACATTCTAAAAACAAGTATTCATTTTGTCATTATGGGGTATTGTGTGTAGATTGGTGAGAGTAAAAAATCTATTTAATCCATTTTAAATTCAGGTTGTAACTTGAATACTTTCTGAAGGCATGGTATTGTATCTTTAATGAGAACTGCTCCCTCTGGAGAGACAGTTTTGACAAATTCAACGTATTTATTTCAATGTCTCCCACGATTCTTTATCAGAGCGGTGATAAACAATTAATCACACATTTTTGATGTACCAGAAAAATCCAAGAGGCCAAACTTTTCCCCTCAACTAGTTTGATCACTTCATATCTTTTCTGTTGGGCTTCCTTTTTTCTTCCAGTCTTTCACACTTTCTTCCAGAGGTGAGATGATCTGTCTGTTCCTGGCTGTACTATATGATCTGAGAGTGCTTTTCAACTTCACCCAAGGACCCCCTCTGGAAGAAAAAAAAAACCCAGCCAGGCTCAAAATCAGTGCAACTCAAATCTTCTTAGCATACCTTGAGTTTCTCATTTAAAAAGTGCACCGCTACTGAATATTACATCTGTTGGATAGTTTTGTCAAAGATCAAGTGCTGTTGGACACCATCAATGAAAATCTGCTAATAAAGGTGCAGCGATGTACTGTGCCTGGCTCCATATTTAAACAAGCCACATTCTCTGGACCATGAAAGACTGGAATTGAAAGTATCGGTTTCCCTTCGCAATACAGAGTCCAACGAGAGTATACTGTGGATGGCAGGTAGCCTAGCGGTTAGTGTTGGCCCAGTAACCGAAAGGTCGCTGGTTCGAATACCCAAGCCAACAAGGTGAACAAGGCACTTAAGGCACTCATTTTCTTCTGGGGCGCCGTACTACTATGGCTGACCCTGTAAAACAATACATGTCACTGCACCTATCCAGGATTTATTTGACAATAAATATAAAAAATAAAAATAAAAATTATGGGGTTCAATGCACCGTTGGGGCTTCCTCCCTGATGCCCTGGGATGAATTTGCATCTGAAATATGTACCCTCAATAGACCCCCTCTCTCTGTTCTTTTTTGAGGGAGATGAAAGGCAGAATGGAGCTCCTCCCTGGCACTAGCCGTTGGTATCACTGTGCGCCCACAATACTGGCTGCCGGTGTTTCTGAGTGAAGTTACCACTCTCTCTCTGTATCTTGTCTTTCGATGGGCAGAGACGAGGCTTGGCGGAGCTTACATTTAGGAATAATTTACATGAAGCATCAAATTACCTTTACCCTACCATTACCCTTCTGTTGCCATGTGGCATCCCTGCCAAACGAGTTGAGTCAAACTGGCCTTCTATTTTCACCAACTGCCTCCTGTAAAATGAAAACATCCAAATTATTTTCCACATGCTTCGAGTCCGAGAGGGGCACTACTTCATCTGGTTTGGCGTTCCTGATTTTGGCAGTCTCTGAAATGATTCGTTTTGGTGGAATCCCGGGCATATCACAATCATAGCCTCCAATCTGTTTCGGGGGCTGCTGCCTAGCTCACTTACAAATCGGCCAATAGTTAGCCCCATATGTCCGCGCCTTTGTTTGGATCACAGAGTTGGTATTTATATCCCTGCATTTTGATGGTAGCCAGGCGCTGCGGATTGTCCCAGATTTTATCAAATCGGTGGTGTCATTACCCAGTGTCTGTGCTGAATATTTCCATGCATATTTCCATCTCCCCATCCATATGGAAATATGATGCTGTATATGTTACCACTACAGTACACAATGTATTGTTTAAACTGGCAGAGCCTTCAGCACCAAACATCCTCACAAACAGTGCATTCGGGAAGTTCAGACCCCTTCACTTTTTCCAAATGTTGTTACGTTACACGATTTAATCTAAACACAATACCTCATAATGACAAAGCAAAAACAGGTTATTAGAAATGTTAGCAAATTTATTACAAATAAATAAAAATCACATTTACATAAGCATTCAGACCTTTTACTCAGTACATTGTAGAAGCACCTTTGGCAGTGATTACAGCCTTGAGTCTTCTTGGGTATGACGCTACAAGCTTGGTATGACCCTCCCATTCTTCTCTGCAGATCCTCTCAAACTCTGTCAGGTTGGATGGGGAGCGTCGCTGCGCAGCTATTTTCAGGTCTCTCCAGAGATGTTAGATCGGGTTCAAGTCCGGGCTCTGGCTGGGCCACTCAAGGACATTCAGAGACTTGTCTTGGCTGTGCTTAGGGTCGTTGTCCTGTAGTCATTTAGGTCAACATTGGATCATTCAGAGATCCTCACTGAACTTCTGGAGAGAGTTTGCTGCACTGAAAGTAAAGGGGCTGAATAATTTTGCACGCCCAATTTTTCAGTTAGATTTTTTTTTTTAAAGTTTGAAATATCCAATAAATGTCGTTCCACTTCATGATTGTGTCCCACTTGTTGTTGATTCTTCACAAAAAAATACAGTTTTATATCTTTATGTTTGAAGCCTGAAATGTGGCAAAAGGTCGCAAAGTTCAAGGCGGCCGAATACTTTCGCAAGGCACTGTATATGTTCCCATAAATGACAGCAAATATACCATTGGGTGTGAAGCTTGTGGGTGTGAAACTGCCCCAGCACCCCACTTCCCTCGTTTAGCCAGAATAGCCTTCCATTGTGGTCACTGCCTATAAGACAGCTGCGTAACCTCGTGTCTTTCTGTCACTCAACAACTGCCTCAGTGTTAGCCAACCCTCCCCACCCCCCCTACATGCGCCGCATTCATTCAACATGACAACTGACTTCGATGTGAGGAAGCCTAAGTTTCCCTTTGGTATCAAACACAAAAGCTTTGTGCCTCCCTGCACACTAAGTGTGTGTGTGTGTGTGTGTGTGTGTGTGTGTGTGTGTGTGTGTGTGTGTGTTGCAGCACATTTTAGAGGAGCTCTGACAGTATCACACACCCAATAAAAGACCACCTGTTCCTAGTGTGCTAACCTAATCCGGCCGTGCCACTGTTCCCAACGGTATTTCTCCCCGTGTCACGTTCCATCGGCTCCTCTAACACTCGATGGCACAACCCCCGGCAGGGTTGTTAACCGAGCAACCCTGACATGCATTGTGACAGTTTCACACCCGGTCATAATCCAGGTGACACCGGTATCTCTGGTCTTTTTAATTGCTTTGTACGTTTTTTTATTTTGTCCCCTTTTTTTTAAACATGTTGTGGGAATAGAAAGCGCATTGAAATAGTTTCTTAGACAGGTAGGCTATCTATCAGACTAGCTGCCATTACTTCTAATTATACCATGGCATTGTTGAATATTTGTTTTAAGGGCATTCTAGAGCGTGCATTATTAATGCACGGTATAATCGAACGGTATAATTCAATGGCTATGAAGTTCATTCTTACAAATTATATTTTTGAGCTGCTTTTGAAAGCAAACATCGGATTGAAAACATCATTCGCATTGTTGAATTTGATTTTCATAACAAGCTAGGATGATGGTTTGGTTAGCTCAGCTAGCAAGTCTGTTTTGTTACCAAGGCAACTACTGTAGCTATGTAGCGAGCTAGTTAACTTGCTAGCTACTTCAGTGGATGTTGTCACATTTCAACTGGCAAATTAATACATTTCTAGCTGCAAATGTGTTCATTTATAGCCATGGTATGAAACTGATAATCAACTCAAGGCTCTATGCGTTCTCTGGAAAATAATGCAACTCTACATTGTAGAATAATAGTGAAGACATCAAAGCTATGAAATAACACACATGGAATCATGTAGTAACCAAAAAATTGTTAAAGCCACCCTTTACCTTGATGTATTCACTATTATTCTACAATGTAGAAAATAGTAAATAATAAACAAAAAACCCTTGAATGAGTAGGTGTTCTTAAACGTTTGACTGGTAGTGTGTGTGTGTGTGTGTGTGTGTGTGTGTGTGTGTGTATATATATATATATATATATATATATATATATATATATATATATATATATATATATATATATATATATATATATATATATATATATATAACACAGTAACATTTTATATGTTCTTAAAAATATGGGTTTTGGAGGACAAGAGTAGGAGAAATCAGCCGTGTCAGAAAACCCCAACAATTCACAAACCCAATACATAGGTTCATAACAAACGACTGTAGTTAAAGGCATCATTCAGTTTGTTGAATCAGCTCGTCTCCTTTTAATACTATTTTCTGGATGCACTTTTAGAGTGGTATTGAAGTGCTATAAATTGAGGTATAGATTTCCCTGTCTCTTTGAGCTGGGAATAAGATCATTTGGATGAGTTTTTGAAAGTGCCCAGGTTATACGTTGGCCTTTTTACACTGAAAAAATCAACTTTGGCCAGTATATATGTGCAGGGAGAAACCACCTACCAGACTGCGAAGAGTTCTCTAAATTGATTTGCATTTAATGAATTACTATAAAACTGCTACTAATCTCATGCATATTGTATAGCATCTTGTCTTTTGAACCAAAATGAAGGGTCTTGGCCAATCAACTTGTGTTAACCGCTTTAGGGAGGGAACCACCTATGTTTGAAAGGCTAACAGGGACAGCAGACCCACAAAAAACAGGATACCTCAACACCTAAACACTGGATACCTAAACACTGGATACCTCAACACCTAAACACTGAATACCTAAACACTGGATACCACATCACCTAAACACTGGATACCTAAACACTGGATACCTAAACACTGGATACCACATCACCTAAACACTGGATACCACATCACCTAAACACTGGATACCTCAACACTGGATACCACATCACCTAAACACTGGATACCACATCACCTAAACACTGGATACCTCAACACCTAAACACTGGATACCACAACACCTAAACACTGGATACCACAACACCTAAACACTGGATACCTAAACACTGGATACCACATCACCTAAACACTGGATACCACATCACCTAAACACTGGATACCTCAACACCTAAACACTGGATACCACAACACCTAAACACTGGATACCACAACACCTAAACACTGGATACCTCATCACCTAAACACTGGATACCTAAACACTGGATACCACATCACCTAAACACTGGATACCACATCACCTAAACACTGGATACCTCAACACCTAAACACTGGATACCACAACACCTAAACACTGGATACCACAACACCTAAACACTGGATACCTCATCACCTAAACACTGGATACCTAAACACTGGATACCACATCACCTAAACACTGGATACCACATCACCTAAACACTGGATACCTCAACACCTAAACACTGGATACCTCATCACCTAAACACTGGATACCTAAACACTGGATACCACATCACCTAAACACTGGATACCACATCACCTAAACACTGGATACCTAAACACTGGATACCACATCACCTAAACACTGGATACCACATCACCTAAACACTGGATACCTCAACACCTAAACACTGGATACCACAACACCTAAACACTGGATACCACATCACCTAAACACTGGATACCTCAACACCTAAACACTGGATACCTAAACACTGGATACCACATCACCTAAACACTGGATACCTAAACACTGGATACCTAAACACTGGATACCACATCACCTAAACACTGGATACCACATCACCTAAACACTGGATACCTCAACACCTAAACACTGGATACCACAACACCTAAACACTGGATACCACATCACCTAAACACTGGATACCTCAACACCTAAACACTGGATACCTAAACACTGGATACCTCAACACCTAAACACTGGATACCTAAACACTGGATACCACATCACCTAAACACTGGATACCACATCACCTAAACACTGGATACCACATCACCTAAACACTGGATACCACATCACCTAAACACTGGATACCACATCACCTAAACACTGGATACCACATCACCTAAACACTGGATACCACAACACCTAAACACTGGATACCTCAACACCTAAACACTGGATACCACAACACCTAAACACTGGATACCACAACACCTAAACACTGGATACCTCAACACCTAAACACTGGATACCACATCACCTAAACACTGGATACCACATCACCTAAAGACTGGATACCTCGACACCTAAAGACTGGATACCACAACACCTAAACACTGGATACCACATCACCTAAAGACTGGATACCTCGACACCTAAAGACTGGATACCACAACACCTAAACACTGGATACCTAAAGACTGGATACCTCAACACCTAAACACTGGATACCACATCACCTAAACACTGGATACCACAACACCTAAACACTGGATACCACATCACCTAAACACTGGATACCACATCACCTAAAGACTGGATACCTCGACACCTAAAGACTGGATACCACAACACCTAAACACTGGATACCTAAACACTGGATACCACAACACCTAAACACTGGATACCACATCACCTAAAGACTGGATACCTCAACACCTAAAGACTGGATACCTCAACACCTAAAGACTGGATAGATACCTCAACACCTAAAGACTGGATACCTCGACACCTAAAGACTGGATACCACAACACCTAAACACTGGATACCTCAACACCTAAAGACTGGATACCTCAACACCTAAAGACTGGATACCTCAACACCTAAAGACTGGATAGATACCTCAACACCTAAAGACTGGATACCTCGATACCTAAAGACTGGATACCACAACACCTAAACACAGGATACCTCAACACCTAAACACTGGATACCACAACAACTGTGATGCCAAAATGGAAGCATATAACCCAATTGTTGAAAACAAATGTATAATCTAGATTAAATACCAAACTCTTTCAGGAAAATGTAAAAGGCTCCTCAACCTGAAATGCAAGAAGGCATATCAATTCTCCCTTTTACAAATTCAAAACAGAAATTGAGAGCTGCCTTGCCAATATAACGGAATGTGTGTTGATCGGCGGAGGTTAACCCTTCGACCCAGAATTGAGAAATCCTGACACAGTCTAAACACATCTCACTGAAGAGATGTAGGAACAACCTACTCCAAATGGTTTTGGTAATCTCTCTCTTATGGAGTCCTTCCTAACCCCTCCTCACCCTACCATCCACCCCTGAGCCAGCTGTGATCAATACCGGGAATCAGGCCATTACGCTCTTTGAAAGCGCTACGTTGCGCCAATCGATATGTTATTATTTTTCATTTATTTTTCCCTGGTCTAGGGGAGCTCTTCCAGGTCTTCAGTGGTCCAATGATCCCCCTTCTCTCAGGCTCCACATGTCTTATATCTGGACTTGGGCCATTTGCATGTCTCATGCATCTTGTGGTGTGTGTGTGTTTCCTAAGTGAGGGGATATCGCTGAACCCTTTCTGGGAATGGAATCTATGTTAGTTTGGAATGAAATGAGGTCCGCCCGGATTGGGTTGTACTGTATGTGCAGAGTCTCTTTGGGGATCGGGGTTGAGGTAGTTATGTGTAGCTATAGTCATACCTCAATTGGCACAACAGAGGTGCAAGGTAATGAAGCATACATGGGGAAAATGCAATAATTTCTTCCTTCATTAGTTAGGTGTATTTATATCACTGTTTTCACAAAGTTGATTTCCATTGCTTCCTTATTAGCCTCTGGTGAACACTATAGACATCCTTGAACATTGTGATTGACAAGTCGGTGAGGAGAGTATCATTTGGTATTGAACAGTGAGGAGATTGGTTTCTACATAAATACAGTTGAAGTCAGAGGTTTTCATACACTTTAGCCAAATACATTTAAACTCAGTTTTTCACAATTCCTGACATTTAATCCGAGTAAAAATGCAGTTTATTTTAGGATCACCACTTTATTTTAAGAATGTGAAATGTCAGAATAATAATAGAGAGAATTATTTATTTCAGCTTTTATTTATTTCATCACATTCCCAGTGCGTCAGAAGTTTACATACACGTAATTAGTATTTGGTAGCATTGCCTTTAAATTGTTTAACGTTTTGGGTAGCCTTCCACAAGCTTCCCACAATAAGTTGTGTGAATTTTGGCCCATTCCCCCTGACAGAGCTGGTGTAACTGAGTCAGGTTTGTAGGCCTCCTTGCTCACACACACTTTTTCAGTTCTGCCCACAAATGTTCTATAGGATTGAGGTCAGAGCTTTGTGATGGCCACACCAATACCTTGACTTTGTTTTCCTTAAGCCATTTTGCCACAACTTTGGAAGTATGCTTGGGGTCATTGTCCATTTGGAAGACCCATTTGCAACCGAGCTTTAACTGATGTATTGAGATGTTGCTTCAATATATCCACATAATGTTCTTTCCTCATGGTGCCATCTATTTTGTGAAGTGCACCAGTCCCTCCTGCAGCAAAACACCCCCACAACATGATGCTGCCACCCCAGTGCTCCACGGTTGGGATGGTGTTCTTTGGCTTGCAAGCCTCCCCTTTTTCCTCCAAACATAATGATGGTCATCATGGCCAAACAGTTCTATTTTTGTTTCATCAGACCAGAGGACATTTCTCCAAGAAGTATGATCTTTGTCCCCAAGTGCAGTTGCAAACCGTAGTCTGGATTTTTTTATAGAGGTTATGGAGCAGTGGCTTCTTCCTTGCTTAGCGGCCTTTCAAGTTATGTCGATATAGGACTTGTTTACTGTGGATATAGATACTTTTGTTCCTGTTTCCTCCAGCATCTTCATAAGGTCCTTTGCTGTTGTTCTCGGATTGATTTGCACTTTTCGCACCAAAGTACTTCATCTCTAGGAGACAGAACGTGTCCTGAGAGGTTTGATGGCTGCGTGGTCCCATGGTACCTTCAGGCGTTTGGAAATTGCTCCCAATGATGAACCAGACTTGTGGAGGTCTACATTTTTTTCTGAGGTCTTGGTTGATGTCTTTTGATTTCCCCATGATGTCAAGCAAAGAGGCACTGAGTTTGAAGGTAGGCCTTGAAATATATCCACAGGTACACCTCCAATTTACTCAAATGATGTCAAATAGTCTATCAGAAGCTTCTATAGCCATGACATAATTTTCTGGACTTTTTCAAGCTGTTTGAAGACAGCCAACTCAGTGTATGTAAACTTCTGACCCACTGGAATTGTGATACAGTGAATTATAAGTGAAATAATCTGTCTGTAAACAATTGTTGGAAAAATGACGAAGTAGATGTCCTAACCGACTTGCCAAAGCTATAGTTTATTAACAAGAAATTTGTGGAGTGGTTGAAAAACGAGTTTTAATGACACCAACCTAAGTGTATGTAAACTTCCAACTTCAACTGTAGCTACAAGTTTGATTTATTTAGTGTAAATTAAACTTCCATTATGGCAAAAAGGTGGAAGCGCCGGTTCTTAATGTATGTTTTCAGAGCCGTGTTCTTCTTTAATCTTTATGGGCAATCACAGCAAGATGAAACGCACATTAACTCTCGTCGCAGTAAAGCATCTGATGTATTCCAGAGGCCGCGCGGAAGCCAGGTGCGATCGGAATGCCTGCGTGGCGCCCCACGCTGTGTCTAAAATGTATGGAGCGAATTAAGAGGAGATACTCATTTTAATATAAATGAGCTCTTTATAATGACGTTAGGATCCCTCGGCACAGCAGGAGGGATTTGGGGGAAGAGACGGAGAACAGGCGCCAATTAGTGAACGACAGTTTGGTGATAAATCATCTGTAATTAAACACTATGGCAAATACGGACCCAACGCTGGGGGTGCCCATCTTGGTGGTCTCAGTTAAAGTAATGAACTTGCCCGAGCTGATTGGAGAGAGTGGCGCAGTCTAGCACTACCCCTAAACGCCAAACACGTGGGCGATACGGCGCCTCTGATCAGATACCCCCGGGTTAAGCCCCTGCGTTCATTAATCAGAAGCGCATGATGATAGAGCTTTCCCATTTGGCTCCTTAAATGTCTCTCTATATGTTTTAGATGTCTACCTCTACTGTCTCTCAGGCAGCCCGGGACAGAGATGGTGGATGAATGAAGATTGTTCACTCAGGCCCGTTTTCCATTCAATACATTTTTTTTTGTCCGTTTCGGGCCACTTCACTGGGTGTCTCCCCAATAGCAACTGGGTCTAGTCTACCTAGTTCATTGACTTTTATTAAACCAGAAAAAAAAACACTGAGTAGGGTTTCTCACTTCCTCTTCTCTTCCCAGGCCTCTGTGCCTGCCCTCACTCCTGGTGAAAGATGAATTGCTCTTGATCAAAGTCGTTGCCGTGCCAGCCGCTCCTCTCGCAATGGACTTGGAACGGAAAGGGTGGATGGGGAAGAAGGAAATAAGACGACACAAGACCCGCCGTTATCTTGTCGCTCTTGTCCCTCGTTGCGGAAAATTTAATTATTCTGTTTTTTTTATTTTTCTGCGTTGATTAGGAGGAGCAAGACTTCAATGTCAAGCACGCGGGTCTTCGAAAGGGCGAACACAAACGCTGTCACAAAGTAGCAATTGAAGAAGGGGCCATGGCTGCCTAATAGCGAAAGAGTATAAATCTGAGAGGACAAGTGACGGAGATTAATTCTGGCGGAATACCATCCCTACACCAACTTCCTGATAAAGCCGCCATTGTGGCGCACCATGCATGGTCCAATAATAAAAATGCATTACTTAACACCCCTTTGAGACCCTGATAGCAGAGAGGTGCCTTGCAAAGTCTACCTGCACAAATTCATATTTTGATGTCCCGTATAGTACAACCACATGGCATCTTTATTAGTTTTTTTTTTTACAACCTACATCAGTCATTCAGGCACTAAACATTCATTATGTGCCTTAGTATGATGTAATGTATCTACCACACGACCTCCTCGATGTCTGGGTCGCTCCATCAAATACCATTATAGTCCAGAGAAACGATCAGTTAAAGATGCTCTTGTCTCGCCTGAAGCTCACGTGATGAAGTGAGAAAAGGAGGCTATGTTTTTCTGTTGGATCACATTAGAGTGGGCCCTTTTGAAACTTTCCTCCACATTTCTTCCCAGCTATTGTGCTGATTAACATACTTCCCCATTCCGGGCCTGAATTGAGACAAATGCCCTCAGAAAGCCGGCCTGATTGTACTCCTAGATTAAATGTGACGAGTGGCTCTCCGAAGACCCAACATTTGAGTTTTTCATTGCGGAAGTCCCTCGCCGGCGCATTTTGTTGTATCATTCCCATAAATCTCTCCTGATGATAATCTGATTTTGCTGGTGGTTTATTCGCTGTGCAACAAAAAGAGAAAGAGGAGAGGGGCTTTTCATGGAGCGTCTGTCTGGCAGTCGAAGTGCCACCGGGCAGTGTGTCAATCAGCTTGGAAATGAAGTGCCATTATGTCCCCACTCTACCCCGCGGAGCAAGACAATATCGCAATTTGATCTTGCAAACTCTTCCCCACGTCTCTCTTTTTTTACCCCCCCCCCCTCACACACACACACACACACACACTTTTATTTACACGGGCTCGGGCCCCTAACAATCTGCATTCCTCACTCTTTAATTTACCAGGCAAATGAAATGTTCTAATTAATACATTTGCCTTTCCTAATGCTCCAACAGGGGAAGATAAATGCATCTTTGTACTAAGTCTTTGATTGCTTGCTTTTAAAAGAACGAGCCCCTTTGTCGACAGTGAAGCCTTTTAGGCACCGGCTTCAAATAAAACCAGTGCGCGAGTGTGCGTCCCTCAGTACGCCACGAGATGTGATGTGCCACTGCTCCCAGTCATACCTGGACAAATTAGCATGTTCAAGTGCAGACCTGTCACACGTTTGTGACAGACACTGCAACGGCTTTATCAACAATAAATGCTGTATCAATAGCAGTCCTCGACGTGAGGAAGGTATACAATGATTATTTATAAGCTGCAGCTACTTGATACTGCACATCAATCATATTTAATTATATCTCTATTTCAAATAAATCGCACTGTGTTACCAAAGCGGCACATTCACATAGATATAGACAGCATTTTCCTTATGAATACTCCAAGCCTCATCAGACTGTTCTTTGGTAGCTACGTTAGTATCGACACGTCCCTTTAAGAATGTACAGTGTCACAAAATTGAGGTGGGGGTGGGGGGTGTGTGTAACGTGCCCACCCAGTTCTGATCATGTCTGTGTCTGGAGTATTCTGAAAAGGCTTTAATTGGGGAGCATCAGGTTATCAGGCCGAAAATAAATCTTCAGAGAAGTAATCAAACCTTGATGAAATAAAATAATGTGTTAAGTCCGGTACAGATAGAGTTGACCTCAGCCGATAGCCACGCGCAGATAGAAAACTAATCCAGATTTATTAACATTAACATATTACGCGCCTGAAAGAGTGAAATAAACATGCAAATTTGACAGATTGGAACAAAACAAGAATCTGGCAAATGGAATCACTCGGGTACTTACACGATTTCTGAGAGGATTCTTATTCACTCTGATCCACATAGAGAAATGACATCTGATCCACATGAAATGGCTTGTGATTCGTCTTGGTCAGACTCGCTGGTTAGACTCGCTAGCTATAAAACGAAGATCTTGACCATGCCATATCACAAGGTGTCGGATGAGAGGCTTTCTGTCGACGGACTTCATGGTTTGATCTGATATGATTTAGTTGTGTAAGAGTGATTTTGAAGTTTAAAGGTAATTGCTCTGTTTTGGCTGGTTGCTTTGTATTGCAGTGAGATTATGGTAGAGGTGGCCTATTGAATGAGATGATAAGTCCCAGGTTTGACAGAAGGTACACTCTTGTTTCCGTTTGACCTCGCCTGACATGCAGTATTTGTTCAGATGATTCATTCACTCAGCATTGTTGTCCTGCCATGTTAACATTATGATCAACTATCTTTATTTGCCTCTCACATATGAGAAACCCAGAATTTCAGTATATCTAAAAAACATAACTAATGGCAGGCGGCGGTGAGAACTCCAACATCTCCAGCATTTGGGACCGTGTGTGTCTGCGCATGAACAAAGAGAGGGAAGGACATCTTTTTATCTAATCCCTCCATCCATCTACCAATCACAGTGCCACCATCACCAGAGGCAGCCTTTCATTAGTCGCAGAATGACGCAACACACGAACAGGCACTATCTAGCACAGATCTTGTACGTTTTCTTTGGAAATGGACGAGGCCCTCCTAAAGGTCTAGTAAAGAGGGGAGGGGGGGGGGGGGGTGCTGGCATGCTGCACTGGGTTGATATCATTTAGATCTCTCCATGTGTTTCCCCTTTAGTGAGCTCAGAGGGCATGTTAGCTGCAGGTTCATCAGACCTCCATTGCGGAGCAGCTCGCCGATAAAGGCTGTAGAAGAGGTTGAAGGGGGGGGGGGGGGGCTCTGCTTTTCCCATTTACTAGTAGGGAGGGGTAAAAAATTGAAACCTTCACACATGGACACAAAAACCGATCTGTTCTCTCTCTCCTCTCTCTCGCTCTCCCCTCCTCTCCTCTCTCTCGCTCTCCCCTCTCTCGTTCTCCCCTCCTCTCCTCTCTCTCGCTCTCTCCTCTCTCTCGCTCTCCTCTCTCTTGCTCTCCTCTCTCTCGCTCTCCTCTCCTCTCTCTCGCTCTCCTCTCCTCTCTCTCGCTCTCCCCTCCTCTCCTCTCTCTCGCTCTCCCCTCCTCTCCTCTCGCTCTCCTCTCCTCTCCTCTCTCTCTCGCTCTCCTCTCGCTCTCCTCTCTCTCGCTCTCCTCTCTTTCGCTCTCCCCTCTCTTGCTCTCCCCTCTCCTCTCTCTCGCTCTCCCCTCCTCTCCTCTCTCTCGCTCTCCTCTCTCTCGCTCTCCTCTCCTCTCTCTCGCTCTCCTCTCTCTCGCTCTCCCTCTCTCGCTCTCCCCTCCTCTCCTCTCTCTCGCTCTCCCCTCCTCTCCTCTCGCTCTCCTCTCCTCTCCTCTCTCTCTCGCTCTCCTCTCGCTCTCCTCTCTCTCGCTCTCCTCTCTTTCGCTCTCCCCTCTCTTGCTCTCCCCTCTCCTCTCTCTCTGCCCCCCCCCCCTCCTCTCCCATCTCTGTGCCTCTTGTGCGATGTCATCGTCCCCTGATTGGATTTGGCCCCCATGCTATCTGATTTGGCCCCGGCTGTGGCATGCGCGTTGCTCGCCGGGTACCCTGGGAAAGGCGGGCCGTGTCTTTCGCGATGGTGGTGACCGCATTAGGCCGTGCTTAGGATGTCAGACACCCAGTGTATGTTACACAACCCAAGCGTCGGGGGTCTGTTCCCACTCTCCCTCTAGCCGCCTGCAGTAAATAAAGAAAGAAATGAGGCAAAGCTAAGAACGCTCCCTCCCAACAGAAAGTGTGCGTGTGTGTGTCGAGGGGTAGTCATAGAATTAACCGAGGAGGCACGTCTCACCCGCTACCTGGGTTCGAGATTTCAGCAGTAATTATGAGAACACCTGAGGTAATGAAGCAGTGATTTGATGAGGGTGGCAGAGATTAACCAAACCGGCTTGATGCAGCAGAAAAAGGATATTATATATTCGGCTTATTGCACTATTGTGCATTCCTCCTACGGGAGCTAGGCTAGTGTTTTATTCCTTTATCACACTTACTGTTTCTTCTCCAACCTTACCTTAGCAATGGGACTGACAGTGCTTTTCTCAGCCTCATCGGTTCTCACTGTATTCTTCTTTGTCTTCAAAAAAGGCCATTTGAAGTGTAAGGACACCATAGGTATGATGTAACCTTTTTACAAAAGCCTGTTTTGACTTAATTAGCCTATACAGTTGATGGCATCATTTTAAAATCATCAAGAACTTATTATGATAAGTGAGAATGGTCCAGTATGATCATGTGAATAGAGTAGAGAAGCCATTTTGGTCATGGCGTGCTTTGTCCCAATGATCCATAATGTTCCTTCCTAGTTTTTCCTTCCTGTGTCTGTGTGATCACCTGTCACAAATGCATAAAGGAGCGGCAAGCGTGACAGGACTCCTGCCTCTGTTACCCCTACTCCCTTAATCTTCTCCCTTTTAATCATTTTCTCTACCATTTGTTTTGCTTACACTACCTGGCTCTCACCCCCCTTTCCTCACACGCACACACGCACATGCACGCACACTGTCCTCCTTCCCTCTACCTGTCTCGGTATCTCGACCTAGGGCTGTTGCAGTGACCGTATTACTGCCACACCGGCCACGAGTCAAGGCCGTAGTGAAATTCCATGTGAGAGTCACGGTATCCCTTATGCACTCATGGACATGTGTTGATTGTTCCCGACTCGCTAATGACCATCAGGTTGCTAATGGCCTGGTACTCAGGGCTCTATTGTTCCTCTAACCACTCTGACATCAATGCAAATGCATTTCCAAAAATCGCATCAAACACTTATCATCAATCCAGTATCATGCTTTTAAAACTCACCTCACTGTGATCAGAATCATTTTGAAGAAAGAAATTCAACAGCAGGTTGAAACTGAGTGGAAAACATGGTCGTTGTGGATGTTGTTTCAAAGCCAAACACAACGCTTTGTAAGGTGATGATTAATTCAAAAGGCTCATATGCATATTAGAGCTTATACGCATAGGCTTAACCCCGAAACAAAATCCTGAATTAAGATAATGATTGTGCCGTTGTACAATACATACAATACATACAATGAAAGTTTTCAGACCCCTTGACTTTTTCCACATTTTGTTAGATTACAGCCTTATTCTAAAATGTATTCTAAAACGTATTAAATAGTTTTCCTCATCAATCTACATAATGACAAAGCAAAAACAGGTTTTTAGAATTGTTTTCTAATTTATAAAAAATAAAAATATCACATTTACATAAGTATTCAGACCCTTTACTCAGTATTTTGTTGAAGCGCATTTGACAGCGATTACACCCTCGAGTCTTCTTGGGTATGATGCTACAAGTATGGCACACCTGTATTTGGGGAGTTTCTCTCATTCTTCCCTTCTGCAGATCCTCTAAAGCTCTGTCAGGTTGGATGGGGAGCTTTGCTGCACAGCTATTTTCAGGTCTCTCCAGAGATGTTAGATCGGGTTCAAGTCTGGTCCCGAAGCCACTCCTGCGTTTTCTTGGCTGTGTTCTTGGGGTCATTGTCCTGTTGGAAGGTGAACCTTCGCCCCAGTCTGAGGTCCTGAGCACTTGTCATTAAAGATCTCTCTGTACTTTGCTCTGTTCATCTTTCCCTCGATCCTGACTAATCTCCTAATCCCTGCCGCTGAAAAACATCCCCACAGCATGATGCTGCCACCACCATGCTTCACCGTTAAGGATGGTGCCAGGTTTCCTCCAGACGTGACGCTTGTCATTCAGGCCAAAAAGTTCAATCTTAATTTCATCAGACCAGATCATCTTGTTTCTCATGGTTTGAGATTCTTTAGGTGCCCTTTGGCAAACTCCAAGCGGGCTGTCATGTGCCTTTTACTGAGGAGTGGCTTCCATCTGGCCACTCTACATCAAGGCCTGATTGGTAGAGTGCTGTTGTCCTTCTGGAAGGTTCTCCCATCTCCACAGAGTAACTCTGGAGCTCTGTCAAAGTTACCATCGGGTTCTTGGTCACCTCCCTGACCAAGGCCCTTCTTCCCCGATTGCTCAGTTTGGCCGGG
This sequence comes from Oncorhynchus mykiss, assembly GCF_057628025.1. Classification (NCBI taxonomy): domain Eukaryota; kingdom Metazoa; phylum Chordata; class Actinopteri; order Salmoniformes; family Salmonidae; genus Oncorhynchus; species Oncorhynchus mykiss. Next base: position 43,576,032 of record NC_143042.1, on the reverse strand, counting down.
TGGCCAGCTTTAAGAAGTCTTAGTGGTTCCAAACTTCTTCCATTTAAGAATGATGGCTACTGTGTTCTTGGGGACCTTCAATGCTGCAGAAATGTTTTGGTACCCTTCCCCAGATCTGTGCCTCGACACAATCCTATCTCGTAGCTCTACAGACAGACAATTCCTTCAACCTCATGGCTTGTTCTTGCTCTGACATACACGGTCAACCGTGTGCCTTTTCAAGTCATGTCCAATCTATTGAGATTACTACAGGTGGAATCCAATTAAGTTGTAGAAACATCTAAAGGATGATCAATGGAAACAGGATGCACCTGAGCTCAATTTCGAGTCTCATAGCAAAGGGTCTGAATACTTATGTAAATAAGGTATTTAAAAAAAAATATATATTATTTTTTTACCACCCTTTTCTCCCCAATTTCATGGTATCCAATTGTTAGTAGCTACTATCTTGTCTCATCGCTACAACTCCCGTACGGGCTCGGGAGAGACGAAGGTTGAAAGTCATGCGTCCTCTGATACATAACCCAACCAAGCCGCACTGCTTCTTAACACAGCGCGCATCCAACCCGGAAGCCAGCCACACCAATGTGTCGGAGGAAACACCGTGCACCTGGCAAACTTGGTTAGCGTGCACTGTGCCCGGCCCGCCACAGGAGTCGCTGGTGCATGATGAGACGAGGATATCCCTACCGGCCAAGCCCTCCCTAACCCGGACGACGCTATGGCAATTGTGAGTCGCCCCACGGACCTCCCAGTCGCGGCTGGTTACGACAGAGCCTGGGCGCGAACCCAGAGTCTCTGGTGGCACAGTTGGCGCTGCAGTACAGCGCCCTTAACCACTGTGCCACCCGGGCGGGAGGCCCCAGTTTTTAAATGTTAATACATTAGCAAACATTTCTAAAAACCTGTTTTTGCTTTGTCATTAGGGTGTATTGTGTGTAGAATGCTGAGGATTTAAAAAAGTGTAATCCATTTTAGAATAAGGCTGTAACCAAATGTGGAAAAAGTCAAGAGGTCTGAATACTTTCCGAAGGCACTGTAGTCTAATAGCCCTCCGCATATTACACACGGCAAGAAAAAATAACATATACACTGCTCAAAAAAATAAAGGGAACACTAAAATAACACATCCTAGATCTGAATGAATGAAATATTCTTATTAAATACTTTTTTCTTTACATAGTTGAATGTGCTGACAACAAAATCACACAAAAATTATCAATGGAAATCAAATTTATCAACCCATGGAGGTCTGGATTTGGAGTCACACTCAAAATTAAAGTGGAAAACCACACTACAGGCTGATCCAACTTTGTCCTTAAAACAAGTCAAAATTAGGCCCAGTATTGTGTGTGGACTTCACGTGCCTGTATGACCTCCCTACAACGCCTTGGCATGCTCCTGATGAGGTGGCGGATGGTCTCCTGAGGGATGTCCTCCCAGACCTGGACTAAAGCAGTCTGGACTCCTGGACAGTCTGTGGTGCAACGTGGTGTTGGTGGATGTCCCGAGACATTATGTCCCAGATGTGCTCATTTGGATTCAGGACTGGGGAACGGGCGGGCCAGTCCCTAGCATCAATGCCTTCCTCTTGCAGGAACTGCTGACACACTCCAACCACATGAGGTCTAGCATTGTCTTGCATTAGGAGGAACCCAGGGCCAACCACACCAGCATATGGTCTCACAAGAGGTCTGAGGATCTCATCTTGGTACCTAATGGCAGCCAGGCTACCTCTGGTAAGCACATGGAGGGCTGTGCAGCCCCCCAAAGAAATGCCACCCCACACCATGACTGACCCACCGCCAAACCGGTCATGCTGGAGGATGTTGCAGGCAGCAGAACGTTCTCCACGGCGTCTCCAGACTGTCACGTCTGTCACGTGCTCAGTGTGAACCTGCTTTCATCTGTGAAGAGCACAGGGCGCCAGTGGCAAATTTGCCAATCTTGGTGTTCTCTGGCAAATGCCAAACGTCCTGCACGGTGTTGGGCTGTAGGGCACAACCCCCACCTGTGGACGTTGGGCCCTCATACCACCCTTGTGGAGTCTGTTTCTGATCGTTTGAGCAGACACATGCACATTTGTGGCCTGCTGGAGGTCATTTTGCAGGGCTCTGGCAGTGCTCCTCCTTGCACAAAGGCGGAGGTAGCGGTCCTGATGCTGGGTTGTTGCCCTCCTACGGCCTCCTCCACGTCTCCTGATGTACTGGCCTGTCTCCTGGTAGCGCCTCCATGCTCTGGACACTACGCTGACAGACACAGCAAACCTTCTTGCCACAGCTCGCATTGATGTGCCATCCTGGATGAGCTGCACTACCTGAGCCCCTTGTGTGGGTTGTAGACTCCGTCTCATTCTACCACTAGAGTGAAAGCACCGCCAGCATTCAAAAGTGACCAAAACATCAGCCAGGAAGCATAGGAACTGAGAAGTGGTCTGTGGTCCCCACCTGCAGAACCACTCCTTTATTGGGGGTGTCTTGCTAAATGCCTATAATTTCCACCTGTTGTCTATTCCATTTGCACAACAGCATGTGAAATATATTGTCAATCAGTGTTACGTTGAGTTACGTTGTGTTATTGAAGTGTTCCCTTTATTTTTAGAGCAGTGTATTTAAAACCTGTTAAGGATGATGCAGAATCTAATCCCAGTGCAGGAACATCAATCAGCGGAAATTTCAGAGCGCCACCTATAGTTTTCGATAAAACTCAAACTTTCATTAAAACACACATGCAAGGTACTGAATTAAAGCTACACTCGTTGTGAATCTAGCCACCAAGTCAGATTTGTAAAATGCTTTTCGGCGAAAGCATGAGAAGCTATTATCTGATAGCGTGCACCCCCCAAAATACCAGAACGTCACCTAAACAACAGATTTTGCGGTAGCCGGCGCTACACAAAACGCAGAAATAAAATATAAAACATTCATTACCTTTGACGAGCTTCTCTGTTGGCACTCCTATATGTCCTATAAACATCACAATTGGCTCTTTTTCCCGATTTTAAATCCGTCATTGTATACCCAAAATGTCATTTTCCGAAGGCCGGTCTGATCCAGGAAAAATCCCCTTTACAAGACGCAACGTCACTTTTTAAAATTACAAAAGTTGCCTATAAACTTTTACAAATCACTTCAAACTACTTTTCTAAACCAACTTTAGGTATTAATAAACGTTAATAATCAATCAAATTGATCACGGGGCGATCTGTATTCGATAGCAGCAAGTCTTGAAATCATCGTCCATTTTTTCACTTTCATAACTCCCTCCGGTGCGCCCGACGAAAGGAAGTGCCTATACGTCATCTCACCAAGGATAAACCAGCCATTAAATGCCAGTACTGGCAACATCGTGTGGAAGCTGTAGGCATTGTAATCGGAATCTCATCTATTTTCTGTCGCCTTAGACAATACATTGACTGGAGGATGAACAGTTTTCCCTGGGATTTTTACTCCTAAAAACGCTCTGTTATAGCCACAGACACGATTTTACCAGTTTTAGAGACTTCAGAGTGTTTTCTATACACACATACTTATCATATGCATATACTATATTCCTGGCATGAGTAGCAGGACTTTGAAATGTTGCGCGATTTTTAACAAAAAGCTGCGAAAAGCTGCGAAAATTCGCAGCATCCTTAACAGGTTTTAAGATGTAATAATTGGTCAAACTAGCCTATACTCCAAAATCGCAGCAAGAGGCTGCATGCTCCTCAGTAGTTGATGCGTGGAGTGAAAATAAGTGTTCTTATAAGCCCAGACATTTCTATCCTGAAAAAATATATCAACTCAACAATTTCAACAACTTTACTGATTTATAGTTAATATACTGAAATCAGGAAATTGAAATATATATTAATTAGGCCCTAATCTATGGATTTCACATGACTTGGCAGGAGGGCACTTGGGAGCCAGGCCCAGCCAATCAGTATGAGTTTTTCCCCACAAAAGGGCTTTATTTACAGACAGAAATACTCCTCAGTTTTATCAGCTGTCTGGCCTCAGACGATCCCGCAGGTGAAGAAGCCGGATGTGGAGGTCCTGGGCTGGTGTAGTTACATGTGGTTGTGAGACCGGTTGGACGTACTGCCACATTCTCAAAGAAGATGTTGGAGAGGTGGGTTATGGTAGACAAATGAACATTGTGTTGTGTGACAAAACTGCATATTTTAGAGTGGCCTTTTATTGTCCCCAGGACAAGGTACACCTGTGTAATGATCATGTTATTTAATCAGCTTCTTGATATGACACACCTGTCAGGTGGACGGATTATTTTTGGCAACGGAGAAATGCTCACTACCAGGGATTTGAGAGAACTAGCTTTTTGTGCGTATGGAACATTTGTGAGATCTTTTGGTGGTTGTTTTGTTTAGCTCATGGAACATGAGACCAACACTTAACATGTTGCGTTTTGTATTTCTGTTCTGTATAGATGCAATCCTACGTGAAAGCAGAGTTTTTATGGTTTCCACTAAAAAGAGGAGGATCCCAGCTTTCCACTGCAACTGTGTTTATTTCCCAGGTGCTAATATGCTCTGCACATGCTCCGCCATAAAACCGGAGGAGCCTAGCTGGCAGGATTGAACAAGGAACCGTGAGAAAGTCTCCTCCATTCGGTTTTCGAGTGCATACGGATAACATGTATTCTCCCCCTGTTACTGCCCATTTAATATAATGGCCCATTCTGAAGACAAGATTAAATGGAGAATAGTCTGATGGGTGAAAATATGATCGCTTCATGAGAGAACAGCGTGTGCAGCCTGGAGGCAAGGAGCAGAGTGGCAGTCTCTGTCGTCGCACCATGCAGCCCATACAGTGGGGCAAAAAAGTATTTAGTCAGCCTCCAATTGTGCAAGTTCTCCCACTTAAAAAGATGAGAGGCCTGTAATTTTCATCATAGGTTCACTTCAACTATGACAGACAAAATTAGAAAAAAAATCCAGAAAATCACATTGTAGGATTTTTACTTAATTTAATTGCAAATTATGGTGGAAAATAAGTATTTGATCACCTACAAACAACATTTCTGGCTCTCACAGACCTGTAACTTCTTCTTTAAGAGGCTCCTCTGTCATCCACTCCTTACCTGTATTAATGTTACCTGTTTGAACTTGTTATCAGTATAAAAGACACCTGTCCACAACCTCACAGTCACACTCCAAACTCCACTATGGCCAAGACCAAAGAGCTGTCAAAGGACACCAGAAACAAAATTGTAGACCTGCACCAGGCTGGGAAGACTGAATCTGCAATAGGTAAGCAGCTTGGTTTGAAGAAATCAACTGTGGGAGCAATTATTAGGAAATGGAAGACATACAAGACCACTGATAATCTCCCTCGATCTGGGGCTCCACGCAAGATCTCACCCTGTGGGGTCAAAATGATCACAAGAACGGTGAGCAAAAATCCCAGAACCACACGGGGGGACCTAGTGAATGACCTGCAGAGAGCTGGGACCAAAGTAACAAAGCCTACCATCAGTAAAACACTACACCGCCAGGGACTCAAATCCTGCAGTGCCAGACGTGTCCCCCTGCTTAAGCCAGTACATGTCCAGGCCCGTCTGAAGTTTGCTAGAGAGCATTTGGATGATCCAGAAGAAGATTGGGAGAATGTCATATGGTCAGATGAAACCAAAATATAACTTTTTGGTAAAAACTCAACTCATCGTGTTTGGAGGACAAATGCTGAGTTGCATACAAAGAACACCATAACTACTGTGAAGCATGGGGGTGGAAACATCATGCTTTGGGGCTGTTTTTCTGCAAAGGGACTGATCCGTGTAAAGGAAAGAATGAATGGGGCCATGTATCGTGAGATTTTGAGTGAAAACCTCCTTCCATCAGCAAGGGCATTGAAGATGAAACGTGGCTGGGTCTTTCAGCATGACAATGATCCCAAACACATCGCCAGGGCAACGAAGGAGTGGCTTCGTAAGAAGCATTTCAAGGTCCTGGAGTGGCCTAGCTAGTCTCCAGATATCAACCCCATAGAAAATCTTTGGAGGGAGTTGGAAGTCCGTGTTGCCCAGCAACAGCCCCAAAACATCACTGCTCTAGAGGAGATCTGCATGGAGGAATGGGCCAAAATACCAGCAACAACGTGTGAAAACCTTGTGAAGACTTACAGAAAACGTTTGACCTCTGTCATTGCCAACAAAGGGTATATAACAAAGTATTGAGAAACTTTTGTTATTTACCAAATACTTATTTTCCACCATAATTTGCAAATAAATTCATAAAAAATCCTACAATGTGATTTTCTGGATGTTTTTTTTCTCATTTTGTCTGTCATAGTTGAAGTGTACCTATGATGACAGGCCTCTCTCTCTCATCTTTTTAAGTGGGAGAACTTGCACAATTGGTGGCTGACTAAATACTTTTTTGCCCAACTGTAATGTGTTGATTTCTAACACTTTCTAAGGTTTGTCTCATTCACAACTGTAGTTTCCGATTAACTCTAAATCTAGCATATATATAACCTGTTTCAAATGATCACTTTTACGCTCAACATAGCCACTTCATATGTGCACTCGCAACGCAATGGGAAAAATATCCTTTCTATTGTATTCAGCTAAGTTCAATTCCATTCTTCTTACTATAAAATAATATAATATAAAATAATGGCAGGGGACTTATAAGCACATCTTGTCAGCTAAATGAACAAGCCTACAGCCTATGGCATGGCGCATAGCCAGATAACATACAGTAGGGAGAATATTCTGTACTTCTGATCTGAAATACCTGTTCTTCATTTTATAATGTTTCTTTAACCTGCCTAAAATAAATCATGGATTTATTGTGATGGTGTATATTAAATGGATTTCTTAGACTTTTTCAAATGTCGATGTTCCAGTGGCTTGGATGTGTAGATGCCTGGAGATGCTAAACTTGTTAATTAACAGTCAATTACCGTGAGACCAGCAGTCTTTTGCATGACAATTACCGACTGGCAGAATTCCATGACCGCCACAGCCCTATCCCTACCTTACTTTTCCAGTCTCTACCAATCGCTCTCTCTCTCTAATCCACTCTTTCTTTCTCTCGGGTTCATCTCTCCTTCCTTCCTTCCTTCCTTCCTTCCTTCCTTCCTTCCTTCCTTCCTTCCTTCCTTCCTTCCTTCCTTGCTTCCTTGCTTCCTTGCTTCCTTGCTTCCTTGCTTCCTTGCTTCCTTCCTTCCTTCCTTCCTTCCTTCCTTCTCTCCCTTCCTTCCTTCTGTCTGTGGAGGTGTGTGTGATGTGTACTGTGGCTCAGTGTTCTGTGGATATTGAGCTGGGGGGGGGCTCTGGGAAGTCTCTGATGTATGTGTGACCTGCTTTCTGCCGGCTCAGCCTCCAGCTGCCTAGAGCCTTCCTAGGTTAGACACTAGCAGCGCTGAGCAGAACCCACTTCCTCAGCCCCAGCAGCTTCACTGAGCAGGAACAAGGCCCATGCTGAAAGTGCAAGTGATACGGCAATGTTGACTCGGCCATAATCAGATACAGGAAGTTGTCATGCCAGTTGTTTACAACTTGACTTTCAAAATGTGTATGAAGTTCTTTGTTTTCACTCAGTTTGTTGGCTGCACCCAGTTAAAGGTTAGACTTCAACAACATTATGAGATGTGGTTTTGAAGTGTACGTCCATATCACTGTCCCACCCCAAATGTCTGTTCTTCCACTTGTTTTCTCTCATTGTCGTTCTGTGTTGCTCTCTGTCCATCTCTTATTTTCATACTTTATTTATTTTTTTGTCTCGACACTTTTTTGTTGTTGTTGCTGACATGCATCTGTTCAAATTTGCCAACAATCTTCACAGCAAATACCCACACACACGCACACGCCCCTGCACAGACTGAAGTTCATTATTCCTTTGTGTAGTGAGAACAACAACAACAGCAGAGCAAACATGGCCATACTAATTATGTAATTCCCTTTAGCATGTCTGGAGTAGCAGAGCCTCTTCTCTCTCTCTCTCTCTGTGTCTCTCTGTGTGTCTCTGTCTGTGTGTCTTTCTCTCTCTCTGTGTCTCTCTCTCTCTCTCTCTCTCTCTGCCTCTCGCTCTCTCTCGCTGCCTCTTTCGCTCTCTGCCTCTCTCTCTCTGCCTCTCTCTCTCTGCCTCTCTCGCTCTCTGTGTCTCTCTGTGTGTCTCTCTCTCTCTCTCTGTCTCTCTCTCTCTCTCTCTCTCTCTCTCTCTCTCTGCCTCTCGCTCTCTCTCGCTGCCTCTTTCGCTCTCTGCCTCTCTCTCTCTCACTCTCTGTCTGTCTCTCTCTCTCTCTCTCTCTCTGTGGCTCTGTCTCTCTCTGTCTCTCCGTCTCTCTCTGTATCTCTATGTCTCTCTCTGTGTCTCTGTCTCTCTCTCTCCCTCTCTCTGTCTGTCACTCTCTCTCTGTCTGTGTCTCTCTCTCTCTGTCTCTGTCTGTGTCTCTCTCTCTGTCTCTCTCTCTCTCTGTCTCTCTCTCTCTCTCTCTCTTTCTCTCTCTCTCTCTCTCTGTGTCTGTGTCTCTCTCTCTCTCTGTCTCTCTGTGTCTCTGTCTCTCTCTCCCTCTCTCTCTGTGTCTCTCTGTTTCTCTCTCTCCGTGTCTCTCTCGCTCTCTCTCTCTATCTCTGTCTCTCTGTCTGTTTCTCTCCCTCTCTCTCAGAGAGACACAATCTCTGTCTCTTTCTCTCTCTCTCTCTTTCTCCCTCTCTCTCTGTGTGTCTATCTCTGTCTCTCTCCCTCTCTCTCTGTGTCCCTCTCTCCCTGTCTCTCGCTCTCCCTCTCTCTCTCTCTGTCTCTGTGTGTCTCTCTGTCTCTCTCTCTGTGTCTCTCTCTCTGCTTGCATGTTAAGAGGTGGTAGGGGAAGTAGACTAGACAGCTGGTACTGGTCCTCCCAACACCTCGAGCAACAGGGGGCACAGTAGGACGATTTCCACTCCACCAAGGTATAGTTGTAATGTGGGCGACGGTCGACTACGGTGCCACAAATCCCCCAAAGACCTCGGTTATTTCTTGCTTGCCCCTGATTTCACCTTAGTTTTCCCCCTTCCCTCCATGGTTGTTGTGGTATGGGAAACAGTACTCACCACCTAGGGCGACGCACAGCTTTGTTGAACAATGACGAAGACCAGGACTTTCAGAAGAATAAACTTTGCGAGGGTGGCGCGTTGGGAATTGGGGACGGTGAATCATTAATGTGCCTCTGTGTACCTCGGTATCACAGGCCCATAGAATACCTCCTGAGTGAAAGAGAGATGGGAAGTGATATCGTTCCTGCAGTGCATGAGCTTTTCATGATTTTCTTTAGAGGTAGTGTTATAGGGAGCATGCAGACTATCATTTCTGCAGCATAATTTGGCTCCCCTTGGAATGCTCAAATGCAGGGGAAGTCTTAACCCCGCGCCTCCAAATATGGCTGCCCCCCCCCCTCCCCAAAGGTGTCGACAGACGCCCATGTTCTAAGGAGACGTCCTTCATCACCAGCCAATGAGAAGCTGCGGCTTCCAAATATATTATTATAATTATTTGTATTATTATCCGGCCCCTCCCAACACACAGACAGGACTAAATGGAGAGCCAGGGTAGTGCCAGCGACGGCCTGGGAAGAGACCACAGGGATATGTTAGAACCAAACATCTGCTTCTCGTGCTGCTTTTAATACATGACTGTTAAGGCCCTCCCCCCCCCAACAAACATCTCCTCGCCACAATGGTTTTAGAGCTGGAGGACAGAAAGAAAGGAAACAATGACGCTTCAACCACTCCGCAGTCCATTATTCTTGTTAGCCAGCTAATGTCGGGTCCGTTGCTGCTTTTAGAGCGGACGAGTGGTCGTACAGGCAATCACTTTGGGTCCCCGTCGTCTGTGCATGCTGATCCCGTAATCACAGCCCTCAACGACGGACAAACCTGTAACCCGCTCATCTCGCATTCGCCGCGGCGCGTCTGCCGTCTTTTTCATGTCACGGCAGGGAATCATACGCCGGTGAACCCTCGACCCTTCTCCCCAGGAGGCAGCTAACACGCAGTTCGTCCTGATGAATTTCTCACAAGCTGTGGTGATAGGAGGCCCGTCTCCAAAGTGACACCCAGGGTCTTGCCAGTGTAGGAGACACCGTGGCCCTCCACAATAATGCGTCTACCTAATGGAGAGGGATAACTGAGGAACACAGAGTCATTTATGGCGTACAGGAAGATCATTACGGCCACTTCAATCTCATTGCCAGATGAATATCTCGAAGTACCTCCCCCCTTGATCTTTAATGGAATACCTGCCCAATCCCCCCCCCCCACCCCCTCTAGTCTTCTTTTCTAAAGAGTGGGGGCCAAATGGATTGAGTTAAAAAAAGGAGAGGTAATTAAAATGCTGGCAGCCCAGAATGTATTATGCCTGTGAGAGAAGAGCTCCTTATACGTTCACCCGGCGATCATTCAAAAGTTATCTTTAATCCCCCATAACATTAAAGGCTGGCTATTCCTCAAGTGACAGGGGTGCATTGTGCACCGAAAGGCCCCTGTCCACTGCCTTTTTCCAGCATCATAATATCATTTTCGTGCGACGCTCTCCGGAGTCTGCCCCCAAATCGAAAATAAACGGTTATCAATAAATGAAGGCACCATTTCGAGGCCCAGTAAATAACCGTGGTTATAGCTTTCCGATCCAACCGCCCCTGGTGCTCCTATCTTTATGATGATCTGAAATGATGAGTTGTAGGATCAGTGGTTTTAGTTGAGGTGGAGGGGCAAAAAATAAATCATAGTTCAATTATTTCAAATATTTTTCAATTGCAGTGTGTTTTTAGTTATAATTCTGCAGATTAACACTGGAGTGATAAATGATCAGATGGTCATGTACAGGTAGAGATATTGGTGTGCAAAAGAGCAGAAAAATAAATAAATAAAAACAGTATGGGGATGAGGTAGGTGAAAATGGGTGGGCTATTTACCAATAGACTATGTACAGCTGCAGCGATCGGTTAGCTGCTCAGATAGCTGATGTTTGAAGTTGGTGAGGGAGATAAAAGTCTCCAACTTCAGCGATTTTTGCAATTCGTTCCGGCTACCATGTGTCATCCAAGTGGTTGCTACACATTGGAAGAGGACAATGTAAAACACCATCTCTCTAGTCAGTCTGGGGGATTGTAGTAAGGAGGATGTTGTGGGTTTTTCCCTGTGGTGAGTAGCACAAGTGTTTCCCGGCGTGGTAAAAGCTTTTCCACCTCTTTCACCTTCACTCCCGGTCACGCCTTGGCATCCCAGAGCTTCAGCGTCCCGGGCGACAGCTGACCCGTGTGATTAGGGAGGGTGTACAGATAGATGGCTCGCACAAACTCGCACTCCTCTCCCGGGCCTCGTCTGGTACTGACGAACCGACCTGTCAGTCTCTTTGTTCACCACCAACAGTAGGGAGAACTTGCTTGCCGGCTGTAATTCCAGAGCTGTCCATTCTTTCTCTTCTCCTTTTTCGCCCCTTCCCTCGCTCCTTGGCAGAAGTTTCATGCAATATGTCCCGTCACTCTTCATCAAAGTGGAATCCGAGCCAGAGAGAGACTACTGTTTGGCTGCACCGCCCGTGAGATACAGCCGCCTATGGTGATTGCCACAGTAAAGATCGAGACATAAAACACAAAACAGATTTTGCCGCGCCTATTTATGGTCCAGATTATCGGAGCATTAATCAGGTAGCGAGAGGACCCGAGTTGCTCGCTGCACATTGTTGGCACACGGCCAACATGAAACCTTTGCTACTGGTGCTTTGTAAGCTGCGTCCAATCGATGGCGGTGATTATTCACAGATTGGGGTACTTTTGGGCAACTCTGAATATTGCTCACTATAACCTTAACGGCATGACTGAGTGGCTCATTCATATTTGCTCAAGCCACCATTTGTTCTACAGTTGGATGGGAGCAACAGTAGAAATATTTTAACGTGACGGTCTGTAGGGGGGACCTCAGTCTGAATAAATAGGTCACTGAGGTATCATGGTTTTAATACTCTTTACCACACCCTCCTCTAGGGTATTGGCACACAGCAAAACCTCTGAGGTCTACCCTCTACATTTTGTGGTATCTTTGAGGCACTGCCACTTCAATATCTCTCTCTCTACCTCTCTCTCTACCTCTCTCTCTACCTCTCTCTCTACCTCTCTCTCTACCTTTCTCTCTACCTCTCTCTCTACCTTTCTCTCTACCTCTCTCTCTACCTTTCTCTCTACCTCTCTCTCTACCTTTCTCTCTACCTCTCTCTCTACCTTTCTCTCTACCTCTCTCTCTACCTCTCTCTACCTCTCTCTCTACCTCTCTCTCTACCTCTCTCTCTACCTCTCTCTCTACCTCTCTCTCTACCTTTCTCTCTACCTCTCTCTACCTCTCTCTCTACCTCTCTCTCTACCTCTCTCTCTACTTCTCTCTCTACCTCTCTCTACCTCTCTCTCAATTCAATTTCAATTTAAGGGCTTTATTGGCATGGGAAACATATGTTTACATTGCCTAAGCAAGTGAACTAGATAATAAATATGGGTTGTATTTAGAATGGTGTTTGTTCTTCACTGGTTGCCCTTTTCTTGTGGCAATAGGTCGCAAATCTTGCTGCTGTGATGGCACACTGGTATTTCACCCAATGGATATGGGAGTTTATCAGAATTGCGTTTGTTTTCACTCTCCTCTCCTTCACTCTCTCCCTTTCATATAATAAGTTAATGGTCCAAAAGTGATTTGCACAATTCAGGAAAATAAAAGTGAGGGGGGGACATTCATATGTAAAGCAAACAAACACTAGTTGGTAAAGAAATATCATTTGGGCATCCGTAACAGGATCCCCAATGGGGAAAAAGCAGCCCTGGCTAAGAAGCACATTTAAATGCATGAGTTTTTCTTTTTGCCGTGCTTATTAGGGAGCAAACACATAATCTCTGCAATTGAATGTCCTGTAATTTTCTTCCCAAGGCATATATTTACCTCCTGTGTCAGTAATTTTTTTTGTTGGGTTACCCATGTCTTTGTTTCACTATTCCTTGAGAGGGTGCTCACATAGACACGGGGCAATCATCATTATGAAATGATAAGCAACGGGGAGAGAACAGTCGAGACGGGTGTTCTGTGCGTCTGACAGTGAGCATCTATCTCTCTCTCGCTCTCTCTCTGTAGCTCTCTCTCTCTCTCTCTCTCTCTCTCTCTCTCTCTCTCTCTCTCTCTCTCTCTCTCTCTCTCTCTCTGTAGCTCTCTCTCTCGCTCTCCGTAGCTCTCCACCAACCCTTCCTCCTTTCACCATAGTAAAATAACGGATGGCTCAAATTTGTATACTTTAAGGGACCAATTCATAGACGGTACTTAGGGCTCGATAAGGCAGGGCAGAATGAATGACGGCCGCATAATCGAAACGCTCCTTCTTTCCCGGGGCTGGCGAAGGGGCCTTGCTTCAGCAGAACTGCAATGAGAATATAAATGTCAATCTAAATGCCTTCCACACTATCGAAAGGCCCTCTTTATAGGAATCAATAATCATATGCAGAAGGGGGGGGGTCTAGAATTACGGCAGGGAATTGATATACAAGAGATTGTATACGTGTTACAGTAAGGGGAGGGTGCACAGGGGAGTGGAAAACAAGACCTCTACACATGGGTGGTACGAAGCTCTTCTTCCTATGCTGAATCTCCCAATGTGTTCAGGGATATTGTATGGTGACATCAACCCAGCATCACAGATTATTGTGAGATAGACACGCAAATTGCTTACTGGAAATTTGTGACAGAAAGTATTTTTTTTTTCATGGGCAGTACACAATTTTGTGTACAGTGCATTTCAATCACAGATAAAGCCAGTAGGTTACTTAAGACAGAAACGATAGGAGGGAGTTTGGTCGGGGAGGATGGGTGGGCGTATAATGCGAACGTCTAGCAACCCAAAGGTTGTGTGTTCAAACCTCACCATGGATAACTTTAGCATTTTCGAAATAATTAGCTATTTTGCAACTACTTACTACTTTTGAGCTACTTTGCAATTACTTAGCATGTTAACCAACCCTTCCCCTAACCCGAGCCTTATCCTTTAACTACTAGTATATTAACTAGCCTTAATTTGTGTCTATTTCACAATAAACTGTGATAGTGTGTTGGCTGAAATACAGATTGTCAGTGGTCATAATGAAATGATTATCAACACATTGCCTGTATAAAATTCCCGTTCAGCTCACTGTATTCATTGCATATTAGCTGATGGCCAGGCAGTGCTAGCTAACATACACATAATGTATGCTCTCATAGGAATGCAATGATTCTGAGGTGCAAATTTGAGATGGGAAAGCATGTAGTGGGTACTTCTCTCTCACCAATTAAACAAGGAGGCGCTAGGAGTTTCTCTGGGGACTGGTTACTTTTTCACCTCCGGACGGTTTTCTGTCTTTGGTGAAGTGTTGCCCGCCGTCTGTTGCCTCTGTATCCATCTCCACACAGCGGCGCTGAGTGAAGTGGACAGGCTGAGGCTCCACGGCTGCAGCTCCAGCACAGCCCAGCGCCCTGTAATCAGTGAAGTGCTGGAGTGCTGCAGCAGCGGCCCCAACAGTCATGGAGCTTTTGACAAATTGGAGAGAGTTAGCTACTGCTCAGTTCATTGCACAGCCCACCGAGAGCCGAGGAGTTGCCCCTTAACCAAAAAAAAAAGCACACAAAAGTGAAAGAGTCAATTTCTATCTCTGTCGGCCCAACTTGTCTCCCTTTCTCACTCTTGAGGAGCTGTTGCAACACACCTTGTGTCATGCTCGGAAATCAATCGGGGTTATGCTCACACCTTCTAACGAGCGCCTTTTCTGAGGTACACTGTAGCTGGACAGCCCTGCAATGTGGTACAGACGAAACTGTAGGGTGCCTAGGAAGGGAGAGAAATATGAAGATGGAATTAAAAGTGGGGTCAGACATGGAGGGGAAATGGAGAAGGAGAGACATCAGTGGCCAGCTAAAGAAGTTGTTCAACTAAAGTGGATGGCAGAAACGGATAGTGGAAGGAGAGAAAAGGGGTGGAGAGGAGACATATGGAGGTAGGGAGAGAGGAACCAGGGGTGAGGCCATTAGTCAAGGTGGGCCTCAGACCTCCTCCACACAGGTGTGTGGTTAACGAGCACCTCATTAGCTGTGCACCTGGGTCTCATGGAGAAGGGGTGTCAGAGGAACTAGGGCACCAATGTCTTAACTCACAGAGACGAGTGCTTACCCAACCTAGCAGAGCAAATGCGCAGTGGAACTGAAGTTGTGACGTTCATTTTGGATGACTCCCCCAAGCCCAGAGAACTGCTTCTTATTTGTCACTTTTTACATTTCTTGAAGACTTGTTTTATTGTTGTTGTTCCACGGTTCACCCCAGCTGTTATTGTCTACCAGCAATTAATGTAATTTATGTTGTGTGTTTTTAATGGCCCTAGGTGAGACCAAGACGCAACAATAGCGGAATTAAAAAAATTGCTGGGTGCTTCACAAAGACTCTTCTGAGCTGACTTTAAGGCCCACGCAGGAACTTTTACAAGATATAAAATGCTTGTAGCTTTCCTCTGTTGGGAATGAATTTTCCCCCAAAACAGGCAACAGCTCTCTTCTGTCCGAAATAAGACCGAGGGAGATTAAAGTGAACCCCAGATAACAGTGCAGACACCGTGGTACTGTTGTTTTCTATCTGCTTCTCTCTTCTCCTTTACGGTCTTTCTCATCTTTTCCCATGTATTTCCTATGCTCTTTTAGTCCGTGGCTGAATGACTGACTGACTGAAGCTCACAGCACCCACTCACGCCAGGTTAGAGCCCTGGTTAAATGAAAAAATATCACCTCACCTCTGTCAGACTGAGCCACACACTACACCCTTCAACCTCAACTCTGGATCTTGAAGACAGGGACTGATTTAGACCTGGGACACCAAGTGTGAGCAATTAATGATCAGGTTGAACAGAAAAGCAGCAGGCTCCCGGACCTCGTAGGATAAGAGTTGAGTACCTCTGCACTATACCATTTATGCCCAGCAGTCATTGTACTCCATAATGTATCCATTTTAGGCATTAAGCACACTAACCATACTATTTGTGATGTAAATGGAGTATGTAGTATGCTTATTGGTCATAGTATGGATATAGTTGGAATACTAAAAGTTCCCGGATGTCGTACTAAATTCGCCAAAATATAAAGTGAGCACTATTTCCTCCTGGTACGGCAACTGCTCCGCCCACAACCGTAAGGCTCTCCAGAGGGTAGTGAGGTCTGCACAACGCATCACCGGGGGCAAACTACCTGCCCTCCAGGACACCTACACCACCCGATGTCACAGGAAGGCCATAAAGATCATCAAGGACAACAACCACCCGAGCCACTGCCTGTTCACCCCGCTATCATCCAGAAGGCGAGGTCAGTACAGGTGCATCAAAGCAGGGACCGAGAGACTGAAAAACAGCTTCTATCTCAAGGCCACCAGACTGTTAAACAGCCACCACTAACTTTGAGTGGCTGCTGCCAACACACTGACTCAACTCCAGCCACTTTAATAATGGAAATTGATGGAAAATATATCACTAGCCACTTTAAACAATGCTACTTATTATGATGTTTACATACCCTACATTACTCATCTCATATGTATATGTATATACTGTACTCTATCATCTACTGCATCTTTATGTAATACATGTATCACTAGCCACTTTAACTATGCCACTTTGTTTACATACCCTACATTACTCATCTCATATGTACATACTGTACTCTATCATCTACTGCATCTTTATGTAATACATGCATCACTAGCCACTTTAACTATACCACTTTGTTTACATACCCTACATTACTCATCTCATATGTATATACTGTACTCTATACCATCTACTGCATCTTGCCTATGCCGTTCTGTGCCATCACTCCTTCATATATCCTTATGTACATATTCTTTATCCCTTTACACTTGTGTGTATAAGGTAGTAGTTTTGGAATTGTTAGGTTAGATTACTTGTTGGTTATTACTGCATTGTCGGAACTAGAAGCACAAGCATTTCGCTACACTCGCATTAACATCTGCTAACCATGTGTATGTGACAAATACATTTGATTTGATTTGAACACTATTTCCTTGCTTTTAGGGCCCATAATGTCATTCTTCAGAAAATGGGTGTGGCTTCACAACATTTTCAGATCTGAAGAAAATGGCGAGAGCGGATACAAATTCATTGCTTTAACTAATTATGACAAATGTTGAGCAATGTAATAAAGTAATGACTTTTCAAATAAGTTAAGTTAGACATTATGTTAGCTGACAATTTGTTAGCAACACTATTCTTACGATTCGCATATCATTACAGCAGTATGTACCGGAAATATATGTTAGCTATCTACCTAACGTTAGTTGGCTACTAATACATCGAACTTGCCTGTATATTAACTATATGCTATCTAACTACCCAATGTTTATTGACTTGATTATTCACGTCATTCTTAGCTAAGTGGTATAGTCGTGCGTTCTCAATTGGCATTGTTAATTCTGGCTATCTACTCCGATTTCAGAGCACTCTTGTCTGAGTGTGCCAGAGCGCAGAATAACTGATGAATTTTCGAACGCTCAACACCCGTTGACTATGTCCAATGTCAGTAAATGTCGGCCAAAAAAAAAGGATTATTCAATTGTTGCCAGCAGAACAGTTAGTCACCAACGCGCTGGTTAACATGAAAACAGCCTAACCAGCTCTGCTATGGTGAGTAAAATGGTCAGAGTGCGGTGTTCTCTAGCCCACGTTAGCCAGTTAGCTTGAGTGCTTGACTCCCGTTGTGAGGTCAGAACACTCCGGATCAACCCTACTCCTCGGCCAGAGAGTCCAGTGCGCGCTATGAACACTCCGAGAGCGAAACGCTCCGAATTTACAAACAGACAATCTGACAACACAGAGTTTACGAATGCTCCGAGCACACTCTGGCACTCCAGACTGAATTTATGAACACACCCGAAATATTAAAAAGCCTAGCTAGTAATTTGTTACGCTAACAAGCTAGCGAGAGCAACATCATCAACTTCCAGTTGCCAGGCGAAGTGCTAGTACGCTCAATTGAAACGATACCGTTTGTTTACAGTATACTAAAACAAACAAATAGTATATAATATGTAGTATATACTCATTAAGTATGTAGTGTACAGTATAGGTGTTCTAACACAGCTATTGAGATTTTATTTCCCCTTTTCCCTCATGGTTTACAGCAAGCTTAGTTTGGTAGGACTAATTAAGAAAGCAATTTGCTTTCCTCCAAATCTGGAGGATTTTAACTGGAGATCACAAAGACCTTGATTCCCTTAAGCCATAAGGACCCCATGCTCACAGACTGAAATGTCAGATTTTCTTGATGGGAGAAGAAGGGGAGAGCTCAAAATCACTAATGTACTTGATTGGATATAACTCTTAGTCCATCAATCATGTTAGGGTTATCATGGATCCCACTTCTGACACCATGTGAAAAAATGAACTGGTGGCCAGTGTGTAAAAAAGGTTTTGACACAGAAATCAACTGCAGGGTTCCAAGATGCCTCAATCAAAACAGTTTCACCTCATGTGGACCAATAAACATCAAACAGTAGGCTAAAGAAATGTCAAAATTCTTATATAAAGTTAATTAATTCACAGTGCTGGTTGTCCACAGATTTTATGATAGCTTTTTTTTTGCCCAACATTTAATGGGTATTTCCAAAACGTACTAAATTTCATGAACTTATGAAACAGAGAGTCTATGAACATGAAACAGCTTTTTAAAATCTGCAAAGAGTAGTCCTAACCTCCTGGTACTTGAAACGGTATATTTATATTTTATCCTCTGAAGTGCTTAACTGCAGGTAACAGTTTAGAAGCTGCAATATGTAACTTTCTCCACAGCCTGACCAAATGCAATGTGAGTTATAGATCTGTCATTCTAAATGAAAGCAAGTCTAAGAAGCGGTAGATGTGTTCTATGTGCAATATTTCTATGCTTCCTGTTCTTAAGTTTAGTTTCTGCATCTTTTACTTTCGGTTTTGTACACCAGCTGAAAATACACAATTTTTGGTTATTGAAAAGTTATTTCACAGAAGTTTAGATGGTACAAGGATTCTCTACACTAGCTTGTTTAGTCATAAACTGAAATTAGGTGAACTATTTGAATTTTAGCAACCAGGAAATAGCAGAGTGATTTCTGCACATTGTGCTTTAAACTAGAAATGAAGTCTGGAAATGCAAGTTCTACAAATCTTAAGGATAATTAAACTGGGTATTTTTACACACCTCAAATAACTGGCACATTTTGGTATTAAACAAACCAACCATAATAAATGTTGCATACCTACAATGGACATACCTACTCACTCAAGGGGTTTTCTTGATTTTTACTATTTTCTACATTGTAGAATAATAGTGAAGACATCAAACTATGAAATAACACATACAGTGCCTTGCGAAAGTATTCGGCCCCCTTGAACTTTGCGACCTTTTGCCACATTTCAGGCTTCAAACATAAAGATATAAAACTGTATTTTTTTGTGAAGAATCAACAACAAGTGGGACACAATCATGAAGTGGAACGACATTTATTGGATATTTCAAACTTTTTTAACAAATCAAAAACTGAAAAATTGGGCGTGCAAAATTATTCAGCCCCTTTACTTTCAGTGCAGCAAACTCTCTCCAGAAGTTCAGTGAGGATCTCTGAATGATCCAATGTTGACCTAAATGACTAATGATGATAAATACAATCCACCTGTGTGTAATCAAGTCTCCGTATAAATGCACCTGCACTGTGATAGCCTCAGAGGTCCGTTAAAAGCGCAGAGAGCATAATGAAGAACAAGGAACACACCAGGCAGGTCCGAGATACTGTTGTGAAGAAGTTTAAAGCCGGATTTGGATACAAAAAGATTTCCCAAGCTTTAAACATCCCAAGGAGCACTGTGCAAGCGATAATATTGAAATGGAAGGAGTATCAGACCACTGCAAATCTACCAAGACCTGGCCGTCCCTCTAAACTTTCAGCTCATACAAGGAGAAGACTGATCAGAGATGCAGCCAAGAGGCCCATGATCACTCTGGATGAACTGCAGAGATCTACAGCTGAGGTGGGAGACTCTGTCCATAGGACAACAATCAGTCGTATATTGCACAAATCTGGCCTTTATGGAAGAGTGGCAAGAAGAAAGCCATTTCTTAAAGATATCCATAAAAAGTGTCGTTTAAAGTTTGCCACAAGCCACCTGGGAGACAAACCAAACATGTGGAAGAAGGTGCTCTGGTCAGATGAAACCAAAATTGAACTTTTTGGCAACAATGCAAAACGTTATGTTTGGCGTAAAAGCAACACAGCTGAACACACCATCCCCACTGTCAAACATGGTGGTGGCAGCATCATGGTTTGGGCCTGCTTTTCTTCAGCAGGGACAGGGAAGATGGTTAAAATTGATGGGAAGATGGATGGAGCCAAATACAGGACCATTCTGGAAGAAAACCTGATGGAGTCTGCAAAAGACCTGAGACTGGGACGGAGATTTGTCTTCCAACAAGACAATGATCCAAAACATAAAGCAAAATCTACAATGGAATGGTTCAAAAATAAACATATCCAGGTGTTAGAATGGCCAAGTCAAAGTCCAGACCTGAATCCAATCGAGAATCTGTGGAAAGAACTGAAAAGTGCTGTTCACAAATGCTCTCCATCCAACCTCACTGAGCTCGAGCTGTTTTGCAAGGAGGAATGGGAAAAAATGTCAGTCTCTCGATGTGCAAAACTGATAGAGACATACCCCAAGCGACTTACAGCTGTAATCGCAGCAAAAGGTGGCGCTACAAAGTATTAACTTAAGGGGGCTGAATAATTTTGCACGCCCAATTTTTCAGTTTTTGATTTGTTAAAAAAGTTTGAAATATCCAATAAATGTCGTTCCACTTCATGATTGTGTCCCACTTGTTGTTGATTCTTCACAAAAAAATACAGTTTTATATCTTTATGTTTGAAGCCTGAAATGTGGCAAAAGGTCGCAAAGTTCAAGGGGGCCGAATACTTTCGCAAGGCACTGTATGGAATCAAATATATTTTAGATTTCAGATTCTTCAAAGTAGCCACCATTTGCCTTGACAGCTTTTATCACTCTTGACATTTTCTCAACCAGCTTCATGAGGTAGTCACCTTGATTGCATTTCAATTAGCAGATGTGCCTTGTTAATTTGTGGAATTTCCTTCTGCATGCGTTTGAGCCAATCAGTTGTGTTCTGACAAGGTATTTTATTTAAATTTTATTTAACCTTTATTTAACTAGACAAATCAGTTAAGAACAAATTCTTATTTACAATGATGGCCTATCCCGGCCAAACCTGGACCACGCTGGGCCAATTGTGCACCGCCCTATGGGGCTCCCAATCACGGTCAGATGTGATAGAGCCTGGATCCGAACTAGGGACTGTAGTGAGATGCAGTGCCTTAGACTGCTGCGCCACTCGGGAGCCCAACATCAATCTAGAAAAGTACAATCGCAAAAACCATAAAGCGCTAAGATTACATTTTTGCTGATTCCTGCTTACAAGCAATAATTAATTCTGGAAGCACCAGTGACTAGATCAATAAAAAAGTGGTCAGATGAAGCAGATGCTAAGCTACAGGAATGCTTTGCTATCACAGACCGGAATATGTACCGGGATTCCTCCGATGGCATTGAGGAGTACACTACATCAGTCATTGGCTTCATCAATAAGTGCATCAACGACGATGTCCCCACAGTGACCGTACGTACATTCCCCAACCAGAAGCCATGGATTGTAGGCAACATCCGCACTGAGCTAAAGGCTAGAGCTGCCGCTTTCAAGGAGAGGGACTCTAACCCTGAATCTTACAATAAATTCTGCTCTGACCTCCATCAAACAGGCAAAGCATCAATACAGGACTAAGATCGAATTCTACTACACCAGTTCTGACACTTGTTGATGTGGCAGGGCTTGCAAGCTATTACAGATTACAAAGGGAAGCACAACCGAGAGCTGCCCAGTGACACAAGCCTACCAGACGAGCTAAACTACTTCTATGCTCGCTTCGAGGCAAAAAACACTGAAATATGCATGAGAGCACCAGCTGTTCCGGACGACTGTGTGATCATGCTCTCCGCAGCCGATGTGAGTAAGACTTTTAAACAGGTCAACATTCACAAGGCCGCAGGGCCAGACGGATTACCAGGATGTGTACTGTGAGCATTCGCTGACCAACTGGCAAGTGTCTTCACTGACATTTTTAACCTCTCCCTATCCAAGTCTGTAATAACATGTTTTAAGCAGACCACCATAGTGCCTGTGCTCAAGAACACTAAGGTAACCTGCCTAAATGACTACCGACTCGTAGTTCACGTCTGTAGCCATGAAGTGCTTTGAAAGGCTGGTCATGGCTCACATCAACACCATTATCCCAGAAACCCTAAACCCACTCCAATTTTCATACCACCCCAACAAATCCACAGATGATGCAATATCTATTGCACTCCACGCTGCCCTTTCCCACCTGGACAAAAGGAACACCTACAGTGGGGAGAACAAGTATTTGATACACTGCCGATTTTGCAGGTTTTCCTACTTACAAAGCATGTAGAGGTCTGTAATTTTTATAATAGGTACACTTCAACTGTGAGAGACGGAATCTAACATTGTATGATTTTTGCATTTAATTTGCAATTTGTATTTTATTGCATGACATAAGTATTTGATCACCAACCAACCAGTAAGAATTCCAGCTCTCACAGACCTGTTAGTTTTTCTTTAAGAAGCCCTCCTGTTCTCCACTCATTACCTGTATTAACTGCACCTGTTTGAACTTGTTACCTGTATAAAAGACACTTGTCTACACACTCAATCAAACAGACTCCAACCTCTCCACAATGGCCAAGACCAGAGAGCTGTGTAAGGACATCAGGGATAAAATTGTAGACCTGCACAAGGCTGGGATGGGCTACAGGACAATAGGCAAGCAGCTTGGTGAGAAGGCAACAACTGGTGGCGCAATTATCAGAAAATGGAAGAAGTTCAAGATGGCGGTCAATCACCCTCGGTCTGGGGCTCCATGCAAGATCTCACCTCGTGGGGCATCAATGATCATGAGGAAGGTGAGGGATCAGCCCAGAACTACACGGCAGGACCTGGTCAATGACCTGAAGAAAGCTGCGACCACAGTCTCAACGAAAACCATTAGTAACACACTACGCCATCATGGATTAAAATCCTGCAGTGCACGCAAGGTCCCCCTGCTCAAGCTAGCGCATGTCCAGGCCCGTCTAAAGTTTGCCAATGACCATCTGGATGATCCAGAGGAGGAATGGGAGAACGTCATGTGGTCTGATGAGACAAAAATAGAGCTTTCTGGTCTAAACTCCACTCGCCGTGTTTGGAGGAAGAACAACCCCAAGAATACCATCCCAACTGTGAAGCATGGAGGTGTAAACATCATTCTTTTGGGATGCTTTTCTGCAAAGGGGACAGGACGACTGCACCGTATTGAGAGGAGGATGGATGGGGCCATGTATCGCGAGATCTTGGCCAACAACCTCCTTCCCTCAGTAAGAGCATTGAAGATGGGTCGTAGCTGGGTCTTCCAGCATGACAAAGACCCGAAACACACAGCCAGGGCAACTAAGGAGTGGCTCCGTAAGAAGCATCTCAAGGTCCTGGAGTGGCCTAGCCAATCTCCAGACCTGAACCCAATAGAAAATCTTTGGAGAGAGCTGAAAGTCCGTATTGCCCAGCGACAGCCCTGAAACCTGAAGGATCTGGAAAAGGTCTGTATGGAGGAGTGGGCCAAAATCCCTGCTGCAGTGTGTGCAAACCTGGTCAAGAACTACAGGAAATGTATGATCTCTGTAATTGCAAACAAAGGTTTCTGTAGATTCCGTCTCTCACAGTTGAAGTGTACCTACGATAAAAATTACAGACCTCTACATGCTTTGTAAGTTGGAAAACCTGCAAAATCGGCAGTGTATGAAATACTTGTTCTACCCACTGTATGTGAGAATGCTATTCAACATCATAGGCCCTCAAAGCTCATCAATTAGCTAAGGACCCTGGGACTAAACACCTCCCTCTGCAACTGGATCCTGGACTTCCTGACGGGCCACCCCAGGTGGTAAGGGTAGGTAGCGACACATCCGCCACGCTGATCCTCAACACAGGGGCCCCTCATGGGTGCGTGCTCAGTCCCCTCCTGTACTCCCTGTTCACTCATGACTGCATGGACAGGCATGACTCCAACACCATCATTAAGTTTGCATAGGACACAACAGTGGTAGGCCTGATCAACAACGAGACAGCCTAGAGGGAGGAGGTCAGAGACCTGGCTGTGTGGTGGCAGGACAACAACCTCTCCCTCAACGTGATCAAGACAAAGGAGATGATTGTTGATTGTGATTGATTATTGTGTCAGAGGAAGGCCCTAAAAATGGTTAGACTCCAGCCACCCTAGTCTTAGACTGTTCTCTCTGCTCTTTTACACCTCTGCTACTCTCTGTTGTTCTCATCTATACATAGTCACTTTAATAACTATACCTATATGTACATATTACCTCAACTAACCGCACATCGACTCTGTACCGGTACCCCCGTATATATTCTCACTATTGTTATTTTACTGCTGCTCTTTAATTTCTAATTCTTATCCGTATTTTTTTAAACTGCATTGTTGGTTAGGGGCTCGTAAGTAAGCATTTCACTGTAAGGTTTACACCTGTTGTATTTGGCGCATGTGACCAATAAAATGTTATATCATTTGAACTGACTCTCATGAGGACCGCAACAGGAAAGGAAGACCTAGAGTTACCTCTGCTGCAGAGGATCAGTTCATTAGAGTTACCAGCCTCAGAATTCGCAGCCCAAATAAATGATTCACAGAGTTCAAGTAACAGACACATCTCAACATCAACTGTTCAGAGGATACTGTGTGTATCAGGCCTTCATGGTCAGATTGCTGCAAAGAAACCACTACCAAAGGACACCAATAATAAGAAGAGACTTGCTTGGGCCAAGAAACACAAGCAATGGACATTAGACCAGTTGAAACCTGAGTTGCAGTTAACTCTAATGAGTGTATCCTCTTCAGCAGAGGTAACTCTGGGCCTTCCATTCGTGTGGCAGTCCTCAAGAGAGAGTTTCATCATAGCACTAGATGGTTTTTGCGACTACACTTGAAATGTTCTGCATTGACTGATCTTCATGTCTTAAAGTAATGTTTGACTGTCGTTTCTCTTTGCTTATTTAAGCTGTTCTATAGACCTATTTGGTAAAAGACCAAGTCTATCTTCTGTATACCTCCCCTACCTTGTCACAACACAACTCATTGACTCAAACGCATTAAGAAGGAAAGAAATTTCACAAATGAATTTTTAAGAAGGCAAACCTGTTAATTGAAATGCATTCCAGGTGACTACCTCATGAAGCTGGTTGAGAGAATGCCAAGAGTTTGCAACACTGTCATCAAGGCAAAGGGAGGCTAGATTCTAAAGAATATCAAATATATTTTGATTTGTTTAACAGTTCTTTGGTTACTTCATGATTCCATATGTGTTAGTTTATAGCTTTGGTGTCTTCACTATTATTCTACAATGTAGTGAAAGTGAAAAATAAAGAAAAACCCTTGAATGAGTAGATGTGTCCAAACTTTTGACTGGTACTGTATATAATTAAATATTACCCCACTACATGAGCACTGATGGTAGATACAGTTAAATGGGCACATACTTTGCTCTGGCCAGGCATGCAAGCTCACACAGTTACAAATCCTGATCTTTGAGAACTAAAAAGTATCTAAGCCTCAAAGTCCCCATTCTCCCAGACTTAAGTGTCTAGAAAGTCAGGAAGTGTTGGGAAGGGAGGGCTCAAATCCACATAGATATTGTACTGATTGGGTTGTAAGTAAGCATTTCACTGTAAGGTCTACACCTGTTGCATTCTGCGCATGTGACAAATACAATTTGATGTAATTTATGGAGTACTATGGATGGAGTCCTATGGATGGACTATTATGGATGGAGTACTATGGGTGGAGTACTATGGGTGGAGTACTATGGATGGAGTTCTATGTATGGAGTATTATGGATGGAGTCCTATGGATGGAGTATTATGGATGGAGTACTATGGATGGAGTTCTATGTATGGAGTACTATGGATGGAGTACTATGGATGGACTATTATGGATGGAGTACTATGGATGGAGTACTATGAATGGATGGACTATTATGGATGGAGTACTATGGGTGGAGTACTATGGGTGGAGTACTATGGATGGAGTTCTATGTATGGAGTATTATGGATGGAGTCCTATGGATGGAGTATTATGGATGGAGTACTATGGATGGAGTTCTATGTATGGAGTACTATGGATGGAGTACTATGGATGGACTATTATGGATGGAGTACTATGGATGGAGTACTATGAATCGAGTACTATGGATGGAGTATTATGGATGGAGTACTATGGGTGGAGTACTATGGATGGAGTATTATGGATGGAGTACTATGGGTGGAGTACTATGGGTGGAGTACTATGGATGGAGTTCTATGTATGGAGTACTATGGGTGGAGTATTATGGATGGAGTACTATGGGTGGAGTACTATGGATGGAGTATTATGGATGGAGTACTATGGGTGGAGTACTATGGGTGGAGTACTATGGGTGGAGTACTATGGGTGGAGTACTATGGGTGGAGTACTATGGGTGGAGTACTACGGGTGGAGTACTATGGATAGACTATTATGGATGGAGTACTATGGGTGGAGTACTATGGATGGAGTATTATGGATGGAGTACTATGGGTGGAGTACTATGGGTGGAGTACTATGGGTGGAGTACTATGGGTGGAGTACTATGGGTGGAGTACTATGGATGGAGTTCTATGTATGGAGTACTATGGATGGAGTACTATGGGTGGAGTATTATGGATGGAGTCCTATGGATGGACTATTATGGATGGAGTACTATGGGTGGAGTACTATGGGTGGAGTACTATGGATGGAGTACTATGGATGGAGTACTATGGATGGAGTCCTATGGATGGACTATTATGGATGGAGTACTATGGGTGGAGTACTATGGATGGAGTATTATGGATGGAGTACTATGGGTGGAGTACTATGGGTGGAGTACTATGGGTGGACTACTATGGGTGGAGTACTATGGGTGGAGTACTATGGGTGGAGTACTATGGGTGGAGTACTACGGGTGGAGTACTATGGATGGACTATTATGGATGGAGTACTATGGGTGGAGTACTATGGATGGAGTATTATGGATGGAGTACTATGGGTGGAGTACTATGGGTGGAGTACTATGGGTGGAGTACTATGGGTGGAGTACTATGGGTGGAGTTCTATGTATGGAGTACTATGGATGGAGTACTATGGGTGGAGTATTATGGATGGAGTCCTATGGATGGACTATTATGGATGGAGTACTATGGGTGGAGTACTATGGGTGGAGTACTATGGATGGAGTACTATGGATGGAGTACTATGGATGGAGTCCTATGGATGGACTATTATGGATGGAGTACTATGGGTGGAGTACTATGGGTGGAGTACTATGGATGGAGTACTATGGATGGAGTACTATGGATGGAGTCCTATGGATGGACTATTATGGATGGAGTACTATGGGTGGAGTACTATGAATCGAGTACTATGGATGGAGTATTATGGATGGAGTCCAATGGATGGACTATTATGGATGGAGTACTATGGATGGAGTATTATGGATGGAGTACTATGAATCGAGTACTATGGATGGAGTATTATGGATGGAGTCCTATGGATGGACTATTATGGATGGAGTACTATGGCTGGAGTACTATGGATGGAGTACTATGGGTGGAGTACTATGGGTGGAGTACCATGAATGGAGTACTATGGGTGGATTACTATGAGTGGAGTACTATGGGTGGAGTACTATGGGTGGAGTACTATGGATGGACTATTATGGATGGAGTCCTATGGATGGACTATTATGGATGGAGTCCTATGGATGGACTATTATGGATGGAGTCCTATGGATGGACTATTATGGATGGAGTACTATGGGTGGAGTACTATGGGTGGAGTACTATGGCTGGAGTACTATGGCTGGAGTACTATGGATGGAGTACTATGGGTGGAGTACTATGGGTGGAGTACCATGAATGGAGTACTATGGGTGGATTACTATGGGTGGAGTACTATGGGTGGAGTACTATGTGCATCTTAAAAGTGGATGCACTTCCATTGCATATCGACCAATGGTCTTTTACTTGTCATGTGTGAAACGTGATTCAAGACAGTAAATGTAGTATTTTCCCAGTATAGTATACTACCTTTTACAACCACTGGATCCCACTTCTGACATCACTATGTCCAAATGTATTGGAATCTAGTAAATATCATTCCTGTATTTATGTTAGTTTAGGGAATTATTCTCCTGGCAATCCATAAGGCTGAATCTGTCTCCCTTTCAACTCATGTGTCTGTTTGTGTGCCACTATAACTCACCTCACTGCCAATCAATCTGCTCAACACTCCTCTATTTTCCCTTTGATTACCCTCCAAATCCATCCAATATGTCACCCGAGAGCAAAGGCTGATACCTCGAAGTATTCTAATAATTTTGCTAAATTACCTTGAGAGCACAGATTTGTATTTTTTAATACTTCAACATAAAAAAAAACAACACTAGAAAAGGGTAGTTTTTGTTTTCTCTCCGTTCCTCTTATTTGTTATGCATTGGCGAAAGAGGAGCGTGTTTCAAAGACGAGGTTTAGACAGTCTGCTCTATTGATTGGTTAACAAGCCTCCCATTCAGCCCACTTCCATATTGAGGAGTGTGCAGCGGACACAATGGAGCACATTTCCCTGTTTACAATACCGGCACCAGGCAGCCTGCTGGGGAAAACAGCCCCGCACCAAGGCTCTCTGCCAGAGTGTCAGAGCGAGGGGAGAGGGAGGGAGATGGATAGAGGAGCGAGTGGGGAGAGGAGGTAAAGAGAGAATGGGAGGGCGGGGGGTAAAGGGGGAGAGGGGGAGGAGAGAGGCAGAAGAGTGGAATAAAAGGGGGATGGGGAGAGTAAGAGAGAGGGAGAGAATGGGAGGGGGGGTTAATGGGGGATGCGGAGCAGGGAGAGTAAGAGAGAGGGAGAGAAGGTAGTATATGCAGCTGAGAGAAGGGAGTAGAGTCGCAGAGGTAAAGAAAGCGATAGACTGAGGTACAATATGAAATGTAGAGAGAGAGAAAAGACTGATCGAAGGGGGAGGAAAAGAAGAAGAGGGAGAGAGTGGTAAAAAAAAGAGAGTGACTCTTCTCTTTCACAGGAGAGTCTACAATATGGTACGTGCATGTTTTGAGTCCCATTGTGCACCCTCCATCCCTCCCTGTGGAATCTACTGCCCTCACAAGTCTTTAAAAAATGCAGGAGGTCTCCTGCACAGGCTTCATTGCATGTGACATACTCCTGCTTTGAGTTCACCTCTGTTATTTTCCCTTTTTTTCTCCCTTGGCTTGAGTAAACTCTTTCTGTCTGTCTGTATCTCTCTCTTTCTCTCTCACTCTTCCTCTCTCTATTCCCCCCCCCCCTCTCTCTCTCTCTCTCTCGCTCTCTCTCTCTCTCTCTCTCTCTCTCTCTCTACTCTCGTTATAAGATATATGCATTGCATTAATGAAACATTTCAGACATTTTTCCATGTAGAAATGTGGGCCATCTTTGATCTGAGATGGACAGTAAAAGTGAGATGAAAAAGAACAAAAACAGAAAGGTGTCTACGTATATTCTGTCATTTTGATAATGATTTCTGTTGGAACTGACTGTTGAGTGGGAGTTAATGGTCGGGAGAATGTGAGTTGGAGAAAGGGGGAGATAGTTTGCGTCGTGTGTGGCTTGGCCTAGTTATTCTCTGAATCAGTGCTCTGTGACTGGGTCTGGGCGACAGGTGATTTGTTCCTCCCCGCCCGCCCAAGCTACCCGCCTGCCGTCCGCCTGCAGGTAGTGCGTTTTTCTCCAGAGGAGGACGAAGTCATGGGCTCAACTTGTTCTTTAGGCCAACTTTTTTTTTTTTTTGGTGGGGGGCTGGCGGAGATTGTGTGTGTGTGTGTGTGTGTGTGTGTGTGTGTGTGAGGACCGCACACCGGGCTCTCCTTGTCCCGTCGCTCCCCCACTCAGATCTCATTTCCGCAGGCTGTAAAACATTGAGTTGTTAAACATCTTTATGCGCCTTGCGCCCAAGGGCTCCTAGTGCGTTTTAAATTGAATGATTGCCTGAAGCTCTCAGATTGCTTAACCTCTGCAGTGGTACCTACTCCCCCACAGGACAGTAATGTTTAAACTTTTCCCCCTTCTCTTTCATTCTCTCTCTTTTTCTCCCTCTTTCTCTCTACTGAGGTAACACTGGGGGAAAAAAGAGACCATTTCTGGGTAGGTCCTTGGTCTCTGTGTGTGTGCAGCGGGAGAAGACAAAGTTACTCATGGCCTGGAGCAGTGTGGTTGTGTGTGTGTGTGTGTGTGTGAGGCCTCTGTTTCCATATTTATGACCTTCACCTCCTCCCACGCTGCCAATTTGTCTGCGGACGAGAAGAGAATGGCGTTCCTGGCCCCTTACGTTTTATGACCCACCAAAGAAGACTGTGAATGAACACCTTCCTGTCTCAAACTCTTCCTCCTGGTCATTGCTTCTCCACCACCAGCTCTCTCCTCTCGAGTCGTCAGTTTTGTCTTTACATACACACCCAAGCATCTGTCCATGTCGTGAGAACGCAAACAAAAAAACAAGATGCGTGTTAAATCGCTGCCATATAACGCGCCTGGGGGTGATCATTGTTTGTTGGAAGTACAGCTCACTTACCATGATTTCACGTTGGTAATGGCCTAAAGGGGATGACTTGAGAACTTAAGCATGTGATGAAGATGTGATAACCACAATGACATTCAGCTGTAATGTGCCTCAACACCAACCCCGTGTCGGTAAGACCCTGCTTCGTTTGGTCATACTGTCATAGCTAGCTCCGTTAACTGTTATTGTGGCCGTTATGCGATGCAGATTCTATGAGGGAACGTTTGATTTGGTCCTACGAAACACCTTTGGGCCTTCCATTTCTGTTCTCTCTTTGTGATTGTGCCACTATGGAGTATGTGTGTGTTTTGAGTTCGCCCACATCGTGTGTGTGTGTGTGTGTGTGCAGGGTGGGTGGGTTATTTGAGTGTACCCGGCCACCACTTTGGCAGTATGCAATTTGAGAGCAGTGGGGGGGGGGGAAGCTCGTGCCACAGTGGCGGTTCGGTACACACACCCCCGCGGACCGGGCTTGGGGACTGTATGTGCTGATGAAAAAGACATCCCCTGTCTATCCTCTACCAGACCTGGATCTTCTCTCTCTCTGAAAGCTTCGACCAAAGAAGGAATCACCGCCACATCACAGGACATAACGGTTGATCATTCCCTCGTCTATTTCTGATCCCCAAACCCACCTCCCCTTTGAAAACATGACTGATGTCTACATTGAACGTGTGGACTTGATAGCATGGGAACAACAACAGTCCTCTAGGTGAAAAAGAGTTGGAGGGGAGCCGGGGGACTCCTCTCCTCCATGTGAAATCCATCTTTCTCACTTCTTAAATGGGGCTCCACTGTCCTTGGGGCTATGTGTTGACTCAGCAGGTTTTCGCTAACCCCCTTCATCTTTTCACCAAAAGCTCCAAGCCTGCAACCTTATTACAAAAGTGTACCCAACAACTTTGTGCCAAAATAAACTTTTGGTTCCCGTCTTGTTCTGTGTAGGTTGAAATACCTCACTATTCCACTGTGTGTGTCTCTAGTGCCTGGTCAAGGTAATCTTTTACAAATCATTGCTATACAGGGAACATATTTGCCAGATACACTTCAATTGTCAGTTGGTGTCACAGTCCAAGGCAGTCCAGAGCAATACAATGCAACGCATATCTACAGTACATTTTATGGTAGTGTATAATCATTAAAAGGTGTGAATTT
The DNA here is from genome assembly GCF_057628025.1 of Oncorhynchus mykiss. Taxonomy (NCBI): domain Eukaryota; kingdom Metazoa; phylum Chordata; class Actinopteri; order Salmoniformes; family Salmonidae; genus Oncorhynchus; species Oncorhynchus mykiss. The sequence goes on along the minus strand of NC_143042.1, from coordinate 43,544,090 downwards.
ATTTCAGCGGTATGTTAACATTGCACAATTATTGAAATGATACTGTTTTTTTTCCCGACATTAGTCATCAACCAGCCACTCGGATTAGTACCTTAAGTCTCTCAGTAGCAGCAATTTCCTTAAGCCCACAAATTCACTGGAAATGTGTTAAATGTATTTGCCGAAGTATATTTAGCATCGTTTTGCCTCTGCTGGAAGTAAAGCCTATTTTCTGGCCAGTGTTGTTTGGCAGCCGGGCGCAAATACATACAGCTAAAATCACATTAGCATAAAACATGCGCGCGGCAGCCAAAAGAGACCATAATTACTATTGACAGAATTAACCAACACGTTAAATCCCCACAATTAAAAAGCCAAATGTAGGAAACTGTCAAGGACCGGAGACGGGCATCATTTGTCATCCATCTCATTGGGACTTTTATGATAATTTGTTTTAGTTTAGCGTTGACAAACCTATTTCCATCCTCCCCCCCCCCACCAAAAAAAGTCCAAACGGAGTAAGCCAATGATGACGTGCGATGTTGAGCAGTAGGAAGGGAATATGGAAGGGGTTGTTTGTTCAATGAATGAACTGATTTGATTGGTTGATTAATTGCCTGTAATACATACACAATTTACCACAGCAAATGCATGTCACCTTTTATCATGAAGTTTGTCACTTATTAATGTTAGTATTTTTTCTTCTTTTTTCATGTCCATTCCTGTGTTGGTCCACCACCTCTTCTTATCCAGGTAGGTGATAAATATTCAATGTTTAACTTCATTCGTGTTGTGCATCAACTCTCCCTTATACATAGGTAACAACTCGAGTCATGGATGGACTGTTTTATATTTTGTAGCATATAAGAGACTTTTACTGTGAGGCGAAGAATGGTCCACATGAGTAGTAAATCCTTTAGACAAAAGCGTTGCGTTACATGGAGATACAGCAGCATTAAAACAGCAAAAATATGTCCCGACAATGAAAAGGAATGATTTGCGCTTATTTTTATTATCATGAATGTGTGTTTTACTTACATCATACAAAAGGTATTTTTCTTTTTAACAATATACTATAAAACACAAAATATACACCCTTTATCATAAAACACTTCTTTCCTATGCTTTCCTCATTGCAAATTTCAAATCGCCTCTTCCTCTTCCTACACAATTATCGTGACCCTAGCAGTTACATACAACGGTGCCTGCTTAAATGTGTGCCATCAATGTTCCCACGGTAACCCTTTTCCACACCTAGGATTCAAATAATATTTGAAATCTTTCAAATACTTTGAGTGTTTTGCTCTAGCCTGCTTAGAGTGCCAGGTGGACAAGGTTTGCACTCTTGCAACTATTCCATTGGTCCATGAAGCCAGTCAACCTCAATGTAGCACAGATAAAGTATTTGAAATGATTTGGAATCGGATTGAACCTAGGTCTGCCGTTTTCTCCCAACAGTCCTCTGTATCATACAGTGTCATACAGAGAGAACAGGCCTCTTAATCACTCTGAGAACCAGACCCCCCCCCCCTCCCACATACACACATACACACCAAATCCTCCGCTCCTGCACCAAGAAGGGGCCGCCAGTGTGGGCGGGGGGTTTAGCGAGAGGATGGAATTAGTGTAGTTGGTTTTGTCGGCGAAACAGGTGTGTGTGTGTGTGTATGTGAGGAGGGGGGAATAGTGTGTGTGTGTGTTCGGGGGGAATAGTGTGTGTGTGTTCGGGGGGAATAGTGTGTGTGTGTGTGGGGGGGGGGAATAGTGTGTGTGTGTGTGTGTGTGTGGGGGGGGGGGGGATTAGTGTGTGTGTGGGGGGGATAGTGTGTTTGTGTGTATGTAGGTTGCTGAGTGGTTTGGGGCCAATGTTTCTATCATACAGAGGGAGCCATTATGTCCCCTCAGGTTGACGTGTCACAACTGGAGATCGCCTCTCTGCCACAAATAGCCCTGGACACCTGTTCAACTTTACAGAACAAAAGCCTGCAGTCTCTCTGTCCGTCCGTCCGTCTGTCTGTCTGTCTGTCTGTCTGTCTGTCTGTCTGTGTCTCTCTCTCTCTCTCTATCTCTCATTTTTTATTTGACTTTTCTCCCTCCCTCGCTCCTCGCTTTTTACTCCCCACCTGTTCTCACCCCCTCGCCTTTCTCTCATTTAATTTTTCCCACTGTCTTACCATTTTTCTCCCTGCCCTCCCCCCTCTCACTGGCTCTTTCTCCCTCTCCTCCTCCCTCTCACTCACGCTTTCTCCCTCCATCTCCATTCTCACCCTCTCTCCGCTCGTCTGTGTGTAGTCAGAGAGAGACCGGGCCATCTGTTACACATTGTTTGATCCTTCAGCTCGCTTGTTCTGTCTGGTAGGTTATGTTTGTCAGAGACGGACATGCCGCGCAACCTCAATAAAGATGCATGGAATTCAAACAGGAAGCTCAGCTCTCCCCCAAACCCACATGGTTGATGGAGGCAGTGTTTGTGTTTAGGGCCTCATGGTTAGATTTTGCAGTCTTTCTTCACGCTGTTTATGTGAAAAAAATGTACAATTTCTTTGTACAATTGATAACATTTAAATATTTGATCACTATTGACATTTTTAAGATTGTCAAATATGAATAGGGACATAGTGAGGATAGGCTTTACACTGACGCTATTAATCCAATCCTGATGACCACTGACTATCATATCACACGCTGTGCAAATATCCCCACCGCTCATCTCCTCACTGTAAAATCACCCCAGGATTGATTCAGAACAGTGTGAAAAGCCTATCGGTCCATGTGAAATGATGAAGTCATCGTATTTCTAATTTGAAGAGCCCCCTGACATTCGCCCGTTGAGAGGAAAGGTGGGGGTGGGGGGGGGGGGATACTCTCTCCTTCGCTCTCTCCGAAAGAGGCTCCCCTCTACATGTCCAATCGTTTATCTATCCACTGCTAAATTAATTTCAATTAGAGCCCTGTCCTGCCTTGCTCCCGCCGATCGATTGCTGCCCTTGGCAACCCAGGGCAATACGCTTCTCGCTCGCCTGCGCCGCCAGACCCACCTCAGATATTCCCCTCCCTCTCTACCTCGTCCTCTGGTGCCATAACGTCCACCTGCGCCATTGTCAACAATAAATATGAGCAGCAGAAAACAATTACCCCCTTAACGAGGGATTAATTGTGTGAAGATGAAGTGAGGCCTGCACCGGCGCCAGTACGACCAGGTCCATTCCGAATGTGTTTATTTCCTTTAGTTAAGAACATTAGTCTTTCTCTTAGTATCAGGAGTGTCCATTGATTTCTCTTCTCTCGTTCTTTTTGTGTATGCGTGTGTGCCACCGGGCGCTCAAGTGATATTATGAGGCTGCGCTATTGACTCCTGTCTGATCGATATTATAAATGCCTTAACGGCGGCAGTTAAACTCATTTGTCATTTGTTGGGTTGGGCAAAGTAACGTATTTATCAATCGTGGCACTAACCTCCATCACTGTGCCCTAAGTATGTCATCGAGGCGTCATTACTTTAGGTAAAGCTGGTCAATTTACACTGTCGTAAAAAGTGATCGGGGAGGGAGAAAGAGAGAGAGATTGGGGGGGGGGGGGGGACTTGAAGGACTGGTCATTTGTTTCCGGGTGGTAAAAATGAGTGGTGTCCCCCGTGGCTGCTGGAAACGCTGATTGGGCGAGATTGGGCGAGACTGGAGAGAGAACGCGGGTAGCTGGTGGGCTCGCAATGGGAGGAGCGATCTTAAATTGAATAATTTCCTGGTTGTGGAAAAGCAGTGTGTTGTTGTTTTCTAGTTGGTGCTGTTGACAGCCTTTTTGACAGTAAAGCAGACGCAGGTTTAATGGATACCAGCTCGCAGGCCTAGTGCATGCTGAGTAATTCACTGTTGTGCCGAACGGAGGCAGAAACGATTTGGTGATACAACCCGATAATTCCTGCACCTCATGGTTCACCCCTGACAGACCGTCTACACTATAATGATTATTTTAACACTACTGTATGTTAATCGTATGCACACACATCCATATACACGTGTACATACAGTATATGCTCATTAGGCCAATTGGTTGCATACTGATGAGGGCATGACAGACTAAGTACATACGAGATCAGGTTGGGGTCTCTTGTCTAACTAGCTTCCTTCCCCCGTAAACCTTTCCTCCGTGACCACTAATCTGACAGTCAATAACAGGTGAAATCAGCATGGCAGAAACCTTTCATGTGTCACTGGTGATGGAGGAAATGAGACAAGGAGAGGAAACAAGGAAATGATGCCAATCAACTAGGACATGTGCTGGGATCTCATGTGTTCTTCGTCTGTAGAAATGCAGTTCCATTTCTCCGTAGTACCACAGGATGTCAGTCATTACTGCTGTTGTACCAAATAGTGCTTTCTGTGGACGGAATGGCCATCCAGCAGCACATTTCAGATATGTAGCAAACAACCCAATGTAGATAATTTCCCTTCAGATATACATTAAGGACTGTCAAAGAGACATGTCTGTTTGGTTTCTGAAAGGGATGAAGGGGCTACAAGAAAGATGTCTGCTTGGTTTCTGAAAGGGATGAAGGGTCTACAAGAAAGATGTCTGCTTGGTTTCTGAAAGGGATGAAGGGTCTACAAGAAAGATGTCTGCTTGGTTTCTGAAAGGGATGAAGGGGCTACAAGAAAGATGTCTGCTTGGTTTCTGAAAGGGATGAAGGGTCTACAAGAAAGATGTCCTCACAGCATAATGTGGGGTAGTACACAGTATACTCATCATAGGTGAGCACTAGTAACGTGCAGGTCAGCCGTTTGTTCACCTGCAGCCGCCTGTAATTGCTGGTAACCCATCCGCAACTGCCCCACTACCCGGACACGACCCACAAATATATAAAATGCGCTGTACAGTCCGAGACGGCCTATGTTTCTGCTTATTTAACATTTTGGTAGGCTGTTGGATAGTCAACTTGTCTATAATCTTACTACTTGTTGCCCTAGAAGACGAAATAAACCTTTGCTCACCAGAATTTCAAATCGATAGAATGAATGCTTCAATCTACACTGAACAAAAATATCAACGCAACAATCAACATTTTCAAAGGTTTTACTGACTTACAGTTCATATAAGGAAATCAGTCAAGTGAAATAAATGCATTAAACCCTAATCTATGGATTTCACATGACTGGGAATACAGATCTGTTGGTCATAGATGCATTTAAAAAAATAAAGGTAGGGGCGTAGATCAGAAAACCAGTCAGTATCTGGTGTGACCACCATCTGCCTCATGCAGCACGTCACATCTCCTTCACATAGAGTTGATCAGGCTGTTGATTGTGGCCTGTGGAATGTTGTCCCACTCCTCTTCAATGGCTGTGCGAAGTTGCTGGATATTGGCGGGAACTGGAACAAACTGTCAACCCAGAGCATCCCAAACATGCTCAATGGGTGATATGTCTGGTGAGCATGCAGGCCATGGAAGTACTGGGACATTTTCAGCTTCCAGAAATTGTGTACAGATCCTTGCAACATGGGGCCGTGCATTTTCATGATGAAACGTGGTGAGGGCGGAGGATGAATGGCACCAGAATGGGCCTCAGGATCTTGTCATGGTATCTCTGTCCATTCAAATTCCCATCGATAAAATGCATTTGTGTTCGCTGCCTGTAGCTTATGCCTGCCCATACCATAACCCCACCGCCACCATGGGGCACATGGGCTGTACTCTGTGGGAAAAACACAAACGTGGGGGCGTTTTGTTCTGGTTTCTATTAGTACCAGCGAGTATCCTTTGACGTTCAGTCTTTCTAGCACGGGTATAGGACTGTTTAATGACGCCCTAATCATACCTGGCAGGAACCTGGTGCACATTTTATTTGCGTCAAGCTCGAAATCTATGTCTGTTCTACAGTTATGTCTTAGGAATTCACCCGCTGGTTTGTTTTCGCTTAAGGTGTGCCAGGTGGTTACTGTCTGTAAGTGTATTCCTACTCTGCAGCTTGCGGAGGAGAGTATACTCCATCTTGTTGTCTTTATTGGATCGTAAGAATTTATCTGACCCCAATCTCAATTTTAGAATGCAGCGACCCAAAAAAACGACTCCGAAAAAGAGGGAAACGAGGCGGTCTTCTGGTCAGACTCCGGAGACGGACACACCGTGCACCACTCCCTAGCATTCTTCTTGCCAATGTCCAGTCTCTTGACAACAAGGTTGATGAAATCCGAGCAAGGGTAGCATTCCAGAGGGACATCAGAGACTGTAACGTTCTTTGCTTCACGGAAACGTGGCTCACTGGAGAGACGCTATCCGAGGCGGTGCAGCCAACGGGTTTCTCCACGCATCGCGCAGACAGAAACAAACATCTTTCTGGTAAGAAGAGGGGCGGGGGCGTATGCCTTATGGCTAACGTAACATGGTGTGATGAAAGAAACATACAGGAACTCAAATCCTTCTGTTCACCTGATTTAGAATTCCTCACAATCAAATGTAGACCGCATTATCTACCAAGAGAATTCTCTTCGATTATAATCACAGCCGTTAATATCCCCCCCCAAGCAGACACATCGATGGCTCTGAATGAACTTTATTTGACTCTTTGCAAACTGGAAACCATTTATCCGGAGGCTGCATTCATTGTAGCTGGGGATTTTAACAAGGCTAATCTGAAAACAAGACTCCCTAAATTTTATCAGCATATCGATTGCGCAACCAGGGGTGGAAAGACCTTGGATCATTGTTACTCTAACTTCCGCGACGCATATAAGGCCCTGCCCCACCCCCCTTTCGGAAAAGCTGACCACGACTCCATTTTGTTGATCCCTGCCTACAGACAGAAACTAAAACAAGAGGCTCCCACGCTGAGGTCTGTCCAACGCTGGTCCGACCAAGCTGACTCCACACTCCAAGACTGCTTCCATCACGTGGACTGGGACATGTTTCGTATTGCGTCAGACAACAACATTGACGAATACGCTGATTCGGTGTGCGAGTTCATTAGAACGTGCGTTGAAGATGTCGTTCCCATAGCAACGATTAAAACATTCCCTAACCAGAAACCGTGGATTGATGTCAGCATTCGCGTGAAACTGAAAGCGCGAACCACTGCTTTTAATCAGGGCAAGGTGTCTGGTAGCATGACCGAATACAAACAGTGCAGCTATTCCCTCCGCAAGGCTATCAAACAAGCTAAGCGTCAGTACAGAGACAAAGTAGAATCTCAATTCAACGGCTCAGACACAAGAGGCATGTGGCAGGGTCTACAGTCAATCACGGACTACAGGAAGAAATCCAGCCCAGTCACGGACCAGGATGTCCTGCTCCCAGGCAGACTAAATAACTTTTTTGCCCGCTTTGAGGACAATACAGTGCCACTGACACGGCCTGCAACGAAAACATGCGGTCTCTCCTTCACTGCAGCCGAGGTGAGTAAGACATTTAAACGTGTTAACCCTTGCAAGGCTGCAGGCCCAGACGGCATCCCCAGCCACGCCCTCAGAGCATGCGCAGACCAGCTGGCCGGTGTGTTTACGGACATATTCAATCAATCCCTATACCAGTCTGCTGTTCCCTTATGCTTCAAGAGGGCCACCATTGTTCCTGTTCCCAAGAAAGCTAAGGTAACTGAGCTAAACGACTACCGCCCCGTAGCACTCACTTCCGTCATCATGAAGTGCTTTGAGAGACTAGTCAAGGACCATATCACCTCCACCCTACCTGACACCCTAGACCCACTCCAATTTGCTTACCGCCCAAATAGGTCCACAGACGATGCAATCTCAACCACACTGCACACTGCCCTAACCCATCTGGACAAGAGGAATACCTATGTGAGAATGCTGTTCATTGACTACAGCTCGGCATTCAACACCATAGTACCCTCCAAGCTCGTCATCAAGCTCGAGACCCTGGGTCTCGACCCCGCCCTGTGCAACTGGGTACTGGACTTCCTGACGGGCCGCCCCCAGGTGGTGAGGGTAGGCAACAACATCTCCTCCCCGCTGATCCTCAACACTGGGGCCCCACAAGGGTGCGTTCTGAGCCCTCTCCTGTACTCCCTGTTCACCCACGACTGCGTGGCCACGCACGCCTCCAAGTCAATCATCAAATTTGTGGACGACACAACAGTGGTAGGCTTGATTACCAACAACGACGAGACGGCCTACAGGGAGTAGGTGAGGGCCCTCGGAGTGTGGTGTCAGGAAAATAACCTCACACTTAACGTCAACAAAACTAAGGAGATGATTGTGGACTTCAGGAAACAGCAGAGGGAACACCCCCCTATCCACATCGATGGAACAGTAGTGGAGAGGGTAGCAAGTTTTAAGTTCCTCGGCATACACATCACAGACAAACTGAATTGGTCCACTCACACAGACAGCATCGTGAAGAAGGCGCAGCAGCGCCTCTTCAACCTCAGGAGACTGAAGAAATTTGGCTTGTCACCAAAAGCACTCACAAACTTCTACAGATGCACAATCGAGAGCATCCTGGCGGGCTGTATCACCGCCTGGTACGGCAACTGCTCCGCCCTCAACCGTAAGGCTCTCCAGAGGGTAGTGAGGTCTGCACAACGCATCACCGGGGGCTACCTGCCCTCCAGGACACCTACACCACCCGATGTCACAGGAAGGCCATAAAGATCATCAAGGACATCAACCACCCGAGCCACTGCCTGTTCACCCCGCTATCATCCAGAAGGCGAGGTCAGTACAGGTGCATCAAAGCTGGGACCGAGAGACTGAAAAACAGCTTCTATCTCAAGGCCATCAGACTGTTAAACAGCCACCACTAACATTGAGTGGCTGCTGCCAACACACTGACACTGACTCAACTCCAGCCACTTTAATAATGGGAATTGATGGGAAATTATGTAAATATATCACTAGCCACTTTAAACAATGCTACCTTATATAATGTTACTTACCCTACATTATTCATCTCATATGCATACGTATATACTGTACTCTATATCATCGACTGTATCCTTATGTAATACATGTATCACTAGCCACTTTAACTATGCCACTTTGTTTACATACTCATCTCATATGTATATACTGTACTCGATACCATCTACTGTATCTTGCCTATGCTGCTCTGTACCATCACTCATTCATATATCCTTATGTACATATTCTTTATCCCCTTACACTGTGTACAAGACAGTAGTTTTGGAATTGTTAGTTAGATTACTTGTTGGTTATTACTGCATTGTCGGAACTAGAAGCACAAGCATTTCGCTACACTCGCATTAACATCTGCTAACCATGTGTATGTGACAAATAAAATTTGATTTGATTTGGTAGTCTCCGTGATTGCTAATGTTACTTTGTATCGTTGGGTCAGCTGATTTCAACAGCAGCTGACTTGGGAGGCTACTGCAATGACTTGCAGCAGAACACCTGCTTGATGAAAAACTCATAATAATGCTGGCATTAGCACTACTACAGTAGCTTGCTAGCTAGCTGTTTGTTGGAAAGCATCCAGCATTGTGTGTGCAGCATTAAGGTAGCTGGTTGGTTAGCAGCATAGTGACTGGCTCAGCTAGCTAATGTTGGACACATTTATTCTAGCTCTCAGTCCCTGGTTCGAATCCAGGCTCTATCACATGTGGCCGTGATTGGGAGTCCCATAGGGCGGTGCACAATTGTAAATAAGAATTTGTTCTTAACTGACTTGCATAGTTAAATAAAGGTTAACATTTTTTTTGCCCTTTTTCATGGTATCCAGTTGGTAGTTAGTCTTGTCTCATCGCTGCAACTTCCATACGGACTCGAGAGAGGCGGAGGTCGAGAGCTGTGCGTCCTCCGAAACACAACCCAACCAAGCCGCACTGCTTCTTGACACAATGCCCACTTTACCTGGAAGCCAGCCGCACCAATGTGTCAGAGGAAACACCATACACCTGGCGACTGTGTCAGCGTGCACTGCACCCAGCCCTCCACAGGAATCGCAAGTGCGACATGGAACAAGGACATACCCGCCGGACCAAACCCTCCCCTTACCTGGACGACACTGGACCAATTGTGCGCCGCCCCATGGGTCTCCCGTTCGCGGCCGACTGCGACAGAGCCTGGACTCGAACCCAGCATCTGTAGTGGCACAGCTAGCACTGCGATGCAGTGCCTTAGACCACTGCGCCACTCTGGAAGCCATTTCGGACTGTTTTGATGCGGAAATCGGATTCAGCAGATGATGTCACCTAGGAGTTATTTTCGAATGTTAGACAACACAGTGTAGTCGGACTACTTTGTAGCCATTACACTTTGCGAGATACGAGGCAGATCAGTGCAGGCGGAAACGAGGCTCTATCTGACATAATACAATGAGCCCCACTTTGACCTTTGACCTCACTGGCTGCCTGAGGTCTCACATCCTGTCATGCTGTACTGTCATCTATCAGTCGTGTGTGTGTGTGTGTGTGTGTGTGTGTGTGTGTGTGTGTGTGTGTGTGTGTGTGTGTGTGTGTGTGTGTGTGTGCGCGCGTGTGTGTGTGTGCGCGCGTGTGTGTGCGTGCGTGTATCTCCATAGTACAGTGCGTGTGTGTGTGTGTGCGCGCGTGTGTGTGCGTGCGTGTATCTCCATAGTACAGTGCGTGTGTGTGTGTTTGCATTTGTATGCCTGTTTGAGCAAGTGTAGGTAGCGTGTGTATCTCCATAGTACAGTGCACGTGTGTACACACTGACAGAAAAGAAGGGGAGGGGGGTCCACATGTCTTCATTCCTTCCTCTAAAGCTACAGTCAGCTATTTATAGCCTTGGTGGTAGAAGAAGGCGGAGACCATCAAAGTACCTTACATATATAAAATCTTTCCTTCCTCTTCTTCCGTGTCCTATTTCCCCGGCACGTTGTTCTAAAATGGGAAGACGGGGAAAGCCCCAGAAGACCGGCCTAGCTGCTCACGGGAGACTCGAGGGATGTGAGTGTGAGAAGAGAGGGGGTGGGGAGGGGGGAGTGAGTGAGTGAGACGGGTGTGTGTTTGTGCGTGTGTGTGCGTATACAGTGCCTTGCAAAAGTATTATTGGATTTCTTCACATTTTATTGTTACAAATTGGGATTAAAATGAATTTCATTGTAATTTTTGATAACATTATTTTTTTTAGGTAGGTAAAACATTCATAACTAAAATATAGATGTTGTGTAAGTATTCAGCCCCTTTGTTTAGGCAAGCCTGAGTGAAATAATAGGGGTTGGCATGATTTTTAAATGACTAACCCTTCCTCTGTCCTTCATACATACAACATCTGTAAGGTCCCTCAGTCAAGTGTTGAATTTCAAGCACAGATTCAACTACAAAGACCAGGGAGCTTTTCGAAAGCCTCATAAATAAGGGCAGTGATTGGTAGGTTGGTAAAAAATAACAAATCAGACATTGAATATCTCTAAGCATGGTCAAGTGAATAATTATGCTGTGGATGATGTATAATTAAACCACCAAGACACATGAAAGATACAGTCGTCCTTCTGAACTGAGCTGCAGGACAGGAATGAAACTGCTCAGGGATGTTAGAATGAGGCCATTGGTACTGTAGGGTTGTGGCGGTCATGAAATTTTGTCAGCCGGTGATTGTCAAGCAAATAACTGCTGTTCCACGGTAATTGACCGTTAATTAACATAAACACATGTAGCATCCCCTGCCATCCACACATAGCCTTCAAGCCACTAATGCAGACCTTTGGAACATTCCATATAGGCTGTGAGCTACACTAGTTCATTTAGGAGACAAGATTTGCTTCGAATTCCGTGGCATTTTTTAAAAATGATTTTATATAATGAAGAATACAATGAACAAAGCTGAATAAAATAGAGAGGATATTTTCTCCAAACGATTTGAGGAAGTGCACACATGCGGCTATTCTGTGTTGAGCAGTTAACAAAGAAACAGGTATTCCTATATGCTTCATTTAGAATTATTCATGCAACTTTAGTTGTGATCAAAACATATAGCCCAGCGTTTGTATTTTTAATACATTCTAAAGGCTGCATGGTGCAACTAATGATGATTTGAAAAAAGTAGAATGAAAGGCTTGAGCTCTGCTTTGTTATTTGCGCAGGCTGTACACACTTCATCAGGCTCTCATTCACAATTTGACAAGCGACTATGTGCGACTATGATTTGAAAAAGTCATGCACACAAGCTGGGCATCATTCACAAATGACAACATATCATTTATTGGCTAATATTGTCACCCATCGGACTGTTCTTTATTTAACCTTGTCTTTACATATACTAAATAATATGTGTGAAATTTGTTTAGATTTAGAATGGACCATGCACCTGTCTCAAAACGGGCAGGGGAAAAGAGACGTGTCATCTATGATCATTTTCATGCCAGCCAGGTAGACTATACTCCTGTTAAGAGAAGCAATGTGCTTAATATTAGGAAAGTTTTAAAATAAATATAGTAGGCCTAGTCTATAGAAAGCTGATGGGATCCTCCTCTTTTTAATAGATTGCTGTCAAGTCATGATCTCCCCCCCCCCCCCCCAACATCTTGACCCAGCTTGAATCATTTTGAAAAGAATCATGTGCAAATATTGCACAATCCAGGTGTGCAAAGCTCTTATAGACTTACACAAGAAGAGTCACCACTGTGATCGATGCCAAATGTGTTTCTAACATGTATCGTCTCAGGGAGTTTAATATTTATGTAAAAACTATGTTTTACTTATTGTATTTTGTGTAGGTTGTTGACCCCAAAAAATGACAATTACATACATTTGAATCCCACTTTGTAACAGAATAAAATGTGAAGAATGTCTGAATGCTAAAAGGTGTCTGAATACTTTTGCAAGGCACTGTATGTGTGTGTGTGTGTGTGTGTGTGTGTGTGGTATTTGTGAGGATATCAGTGAGGGAGGGGGGAGAGTGATGGCAGAGTTTGACATGTTGACGTGACAGGCGCTCGTTGTTGCTCATTGTCGCCAACACTAGCTAATGAAATTACAATGAACCCCGGGAGGTCTCGGATGGGCCAGGCACCGCGAGGTGTTCGGATACATATTAAACAGAAAATTCCCCCCGCACGCCGCCTCCGCCGTGTCACGCAAACATACGAGAGAGGATGAGAGATTGACCCTAGAGAGAGAGAGAGCTACGTTCTATGTTGAGAATCGGATGTGTTTCCTTTGTGCAGATGTAGTTATTTCATAGAAGTACTGCAGCTTGATCTGCAGAAAAAGTACTTTGCCTTCCTGCGGTTTTCACAGTTGGATCTTAATTACAAGATCCACGTTTTGGAGTGTCTTGAGATATTTCTTTGTCGAAGTAACTCGTGTTCTACTGTGACTCACCTTTTGTTTGTTGAAATAATGATCTTTATAATCTGTTTTAGTGTTCTGCCCGTCATCAGGCAACGTCTGTCGATGCCTCTCCATTATACCATTGCCCTTGGTCTCGTTATCGTAGGATCAGCGTATCATGTTCTGTGTCTGAATGCACAGTGTGTGCATTGTGAGTGTGTACAGTGCCTTGCGAAAGTATTCGGCCCCCTTGAACTTTGCGACCTTTTGCCACATTTCAGGCTTCAAACATAAAGATATAAAACTGTATTTTTTTGTGAAGAATCAACAACAAGTGGGACACAATCATGAAGTGGAACGACATTTATTGGATATTTCAAACTTTTTTAACAAATCAAAAACTGAAAAATTGGGCGTGCAAAATTATTCAGCCCCCTTAAGTTAATACTTTGTAGCGCCACCTTTTGCTGCGATTACAGCTGTAAGTCGCTTGGGGTATGTCTCTATCAGTTTTGCACATCGAGAGACTGAATTTTTTTCCCATTCCTCCTTGCAAAACAGCTCGAGCGCAGTGAGGTTGGATGGAGAGCATTTGTGAACAGCAGTTTTCAGTTCTTTCCACAGATTCTCGATTGGATTCAGGTCTGGACTTTGACTTGGCCATTCTAACACCTGGATATGTTTATTTTTGAACCATTCCATTGTAGATTTAGCTTTATGTTTTGGATCATTGTCTTGTTGGAAGACAAATCTCCGTCCCAGTCTCAGGTCTTTTGCAGACTCCATCAGGTTTTCTTCCAGAATGGTCCTGTATTTGGCTCCATCCATCTTCCCATCAATTTTAACCATCTTCCCTGTCCCTGCTGAAGAAAAGCAGGCCCAAACCATGATGCTGCCACCACCATGTTTGACAGTGGGGATGGTGTGTTCAGCTGTGTTGCTTTTACGCCAAACATAACGTTTTGCATTGTTGCCAAAAAGTTCAATTTTGGTTTCATCTGACCAGAGTGGTGTGTTCCTTGTTCTTCATTATGCTCTCTGCGCTTTTAACGGACCTCTGAGGCTATCACAGTGCAGGTGCATTTATACGGAGACTTGATTACACACAGGTGGATTGTATTTATCATCATTAGTCATTTAGGTCAACATTGGATCATTCAGAGATCCTCACTGAACTTCTGGAGAGAGTTTGCTGCACTGAAAGTAAAGGGGCTGAATCATTTTGCACGCCCAATTTTTCAGTTTTTGATTTGTTAAAAAAGTTTGAAATATCCAATAAATGTCGTTCCACTTCATGATTGTGTCCCACTTGTTGTTGATTCTTCACAAAAAAAAATACAGTTTTATATCTTTATGTTTGAAGCCTGAAATGTGGCAAAAGGTCGCAAAGTTCAAGGGGGCCGAATACTTTCGCAAGGCACTGTATATGGAGGTCTTGTCCTCAGACAGTGTCTAGAAATACAGTTGTGTGCCAGGCCACCTGTGCCCGCTGCCGTGCCCGCTGTCGTGCCCCCTTTGGCAGACTTGGCACCAACATCAGCACCCTATAAATCACCATACGCCGGTTACACACACACACACGAACGCACATACACACCGCAGGAGGCTAGTAAAGGGAGGACAGCTCTTAACAATGGCTGGAATGGAATGGTATCAAGCTCATGGAAATGAAGTGTTTGATACCATTCCATGTATTCTATTCCAGGCATTTCTTTGAACCTGTCCGCCCCAATTTAAGGTGACTGAAACACACACACACACACACACATACACACACACCAAGGCCCCATTATGAAGCGGCACCATCAGCTGCCACTCATCAAACAGGCCAGAGATGTTTGTTTGCCATCTAGTTAGTTAGATGAGTCAATGTAGCCAGGTCCAGCCACAGGTAGACCCAGTCCTGCCCCCCTCCCCCTTGATGCAGCCGTTAGTGTGTGTTGGATGGGAGGGCTGTGTGTGTGTGTGTGTGTGTGTGTGTGTGTGTGTGTGTGTGTGTGTGTGTATGTGTGTATGTGTGATGTCAGTGGTGGCCGTGGAAAGAGAAAGCCACAGTGGCACCCAAGTGTAATTAAAGGGCTGTCAGGCTGATGTCAAAGGTAAACACACACACCTACCTGCTGCAGCCTGGTGGCAATGTGCAGTCAACGCTGTGTGCTTTGTGCATGCGTGGTGCCTGTGCAGCGTGCGCACGTGTGTCACCCCCGCAGATGTTGAAATATGGCTCACATATTTCACCGCACCACCTGCATTTGTAAATGCCAAGCGCCCTCCTCCTGTCCCCCTTCACACTTGATTGGATAATTCAAAAGGTTGACTTAAGCTTTTAAGAAATTGAAGAAATAATCCAAGATGGAACCTTCGATAACAGGGGAGAAGAGGGAGGGGGGAATTGTTATTCGGTGCACAACCCCCAAATATTGAGCTCTACCAGTCTCATACAGTAAACAAAGATTAATGTGCTCTTAACCTGCAGCAAATGGCATATTTTACTGTAAAATACTCATTTTGGTTAAGCTGCCACTGCTTCGCCCAGATCACTTCTGCTGTAGAGGAGTTGTTTTAGTCGCAGCTCAGAAGATTCCGCCTCCCTACGAATGTTATTCCTATAAAAGTGCTTTCATCATCGGGTGGTTGATGGGAGTTAGAAATTAGAAAGCTGGCCTTTGCACGTCTCGAACCCTCCCCCCTTGCACTTTCTCTATCTCCCTCCATCTCTCTCTCTCTCTTCTCTCACTCACTCCCGGGTAGTCACAGTAAATAGCTATCCTGGAGCAAATGTATAACTGCCACTTCTGTTGACAATCAAATACTATCACTGAATTCTCACTGTCTATCACTTTGGCCCTGCGAGTGGGTATTGTGGGGTGGGGGCAAGCATGGAGGATATAGTGTTGGATGGAGGCGGTGAGCGCTAACTGGACCCGATCAATGAAATGTTGTAAAGAGGGACCTGTGCTCTCTACCTCCCCTGCCCTCTTCCACCCACCCATCCCTCCCCCTTCCTTCCTCTACCCGTTTCTCTCTGTTTTGTCAATGTTTCACTTGATTCTTCTCTGTCCCCTGCTCTCTTCATTCTCCCTCTCCCCCTCCATTCTTCCTACTCTCGACAGGGAACTCCTTGTATGGGCTGGTCCATGTCAAGGCCTCTTTGCTTCTTGTCTGACAGACGGCGAACACCATTTGTATCTCTCCTCCCCTTTTCCCCTCCCTCCCCATGTTTTATAGGGCTGTCACTCAAACTGCCTTAAAATACAAATAATCTCTTGCATTTGAACCAACTCTCTGAAGGGTAGTTGTATACAGGAGCTACTACCATTTCATTGTTTTTGTTTTGTATTTTTATTGATTACTTCAGTATGCTATTGTATTTTGTGTTTTGTTTGTGTACTGAAAATGTGTACTGAAAATATAAAAGGTGAGTGAGCTTGATGTGTGTGTTTGTGTGAATGTGGAGGGAATAGAAGGGACGGAAAAGGGGGGGGTGGCACACATGACAGACACACATGACAGACACAGGCAATAGACCTGACAGCCGTGTGGGCGGGGGAGGAAAGCCCCTAGGATGAGCATCGACGGTGGCTGGGGTCATCGGGATGGGAACGGGAGAGGGATGGAGAGGGATACAGTGCGACAGTGACAATATCAAAAGTCACCAGTCAATGTAGTTGTCTGTCTGTCTGTCTGTCTGTCTGTCTGTCTGTCTGTCTGTCTCCTACTGCCTCCCTTCGAGCTCGACACACACTCACCAGCAAACGCTACTGAAACCTCCGGAAAACATGTGACAGATGAAAATGAGAGCCTCTGTTGAAATTTCATGATTCCCACTGACATGAAGGGTTCCTCTAGAAAAGGTATGCGGAAGGCGTTTATGCTGTGCTTGCCATTTCCCTCTCAACATCCAGGTCCTTGAGAGAAGTACTGGTGAATACATACAGCACACAACCTCGTAAAACAAATGGGTTTTGTCATTCCTGCAGAAGGCTCCCCTTTGTGCGAAACCCGGAGGCAACTCTTGTGAGGAATTGTGATGCCACCCTAATTCCTTTGGAATTGCACTGAAGTCGATAAAGGGGCAAATGGTGTGGCAGTGACCTGCAGTATGGTGCTATTAACCTGTTTTGCATACACCCCAGAACATTGTGATGCTCAACGGGATAGCCGCTTTATTTGTGTGGTTATTTATTGGGCAGCAATATAGCTGTAATGTCTGTCCAGGGACCTGACTGGAGTGCAGTTATAGATTATCATTATTGCTGGTTGTTAGTGCGTGGGGGGGGGGGGGGGGGGTTGGAGTGTTTGTACAGTGTGTGTGTGTGGGGACAGGTGTCTGTACTCATGTCAGTTATAGAGACAAAGAACTAAATGCTTTTTCGGCAGGACATTCGTGTCTATTAGACCACAGAACACAATCATTTAGCATAGTGTTTGCAGTCACATTCCCTCTGGCGAGGTTACTTTGGTGTACTTTTCTTTAGCTTGATCAATGATGACTTCGAAATGAACAATGGAAAATAGGATTGCAGCTATATGCAGCATTGTTGGTGGCCCAAGAGTATAGCCGAGCTGGTACATTTAGTTGATAGCTGTGATCAGCTTAGATATGTTGGAGAAGCGTGGGTGGTGTTTGGGGACTGCAATGAAAAATCTGGCAAAGTCTGCTTGGCCCAGTTTTCCTGAGCCCCCTGTAATTGATTTGAAGGCACAATACCAGTTGTATTAACTCTCAACGAAACCAAATGTGGGATATACCATAACTCCATGGTGTTATTAGCTGCAGATGCATTGACGACACATATTGATGAGATCTGCAGGCGTGTGTTTACGCGTTCATAAGACATTGTTAGTCAAAGACTCTGATGCCTGTAAGATGTTGTAGTCTGGCCTTTTTGAAGCCCGTGGGCATTTGAAGCCTTTCTCTCAGAGCCCTAGAGAGAGAGAACCTTTCTCAGTCAGTCTAAGAGCTGACCGTGCCAGACAGTCCTCCTCTTGTTGTCTGAGGGCACTTCGATGAACCCTCTGCCTTCCTTCACAATGGTGGGAAGAAGAAAAAACCCAGACAAAACAAAGGCCATCTCTCCAGCTCCTCCCTTTTCATCCCTACTTTCCTGAATCAGCGTCAGTTGTTGGGTTGAAGAACTCCTCTTGGCACCGGCTCAAGGTCCTTTGCGCCTCTCTCTCATGCCGGCGAAAAGCAGCTTCCACAGTGTGGGTGTGTAATTTACGCCGACAGCGGTATTGACTATATTTAACAGACTGATGAATGGCAAAAATAAATAAGACTACCAGGAGAGCCCTGAGGCCCTTCTCAACAATACATTACAATTAGGCCTCCAGGGAATTGGAAGGCTAAAGTCATCCACAGGCAATTACTCTGAACCTTCAAAGGGAAAATGGCCAAACGTTGGTCAAATTTACATCAGAGAGCTTTCTGGTAGATATATAATCACTTACATTGTAGTCATTGTTTTTTTTTGACAGTATGATGTGTAGAGGTTGTGTGTAAGCCATGGATTTGTTAATTAATTATGTTGGAATTTGTATAACGTTTGATATTTTGGTCTGTTTGATTTGTTTGAACGGGTACACCGTGTCTGGTTTGGATGAATTGCAGTTTTAGCTCTAACGCAACTATATTTCATGCTTGAGCAAATGTCCAAATTAGCTTGAGCATCAGCGGTAGCCACTTCCATTGGAGCCTGATTGACCACATTGAGGGGGACAGCACACCCAACCAATCAGGTCATAGTAACTGATGAGCAGGGCAGGAAAACAGCAGACCTCGTTCGATCTCCTTGGCTATCAACATTCTCCCCACTTCCTGGTTTACTGTTCACTGTTAGCGAGTTGTGTTCCACTGAATTGTTTTGTTAGATGAAGCCAATGCATTAAGAAGGGCATTCAGGCCCCTTGTTATGGCTGGGGCCATTTGTTTCCCTGTGAATTAGAGTTAGTCTGAAGGTGTCACTGGGCGTTAAATGAAGCCAGTCGAGGCCTGTTGCTCGGCTGGACTAGTGGTGGGGGGGTGGTAAGGCGTTGGTTATTATTCAGAGGTGGACTCCACAATGCCGCCCGCCCGGGCTCGCTGTTGCCGCGATTCGACCTAATGGGGTTGGACGGGGCGGCTGACGGCTCCTCTGACGCTTGGCTGGGCTGATCTCTCTCTCCTTTCCCTCTCTCTCTCCCCTCCCCCTGTCCATCCAATGCCGTCATATTCTGATGACTCGTGTCCACCGAGGAGGAAATTAGCCAAAGTATGGCATCTATCACCGGGTTTAGCCCCGCGCCGCTGCCCGGGAGTTCTGGAATGACGTTCGGAGCCACAATGGCATCCTGCCGGCCCCCGTGTTCCACGCGTTGTACACTTTAACCTTCCGAGGCTTGGTGGTTTGTCTGCGCTGGACGTTGGTGGGCTTTTACTTCTATGTTTTTCCCGTAAATATCAAAGCAACATGGTCACCAACAACAAGGAATCAGGTTAGAGCTGATAATGTGGTATCCTAGGACATGAACATGTCTCTGGAATGTGATATAAGCACATACATGATATTCTTTTAGGAATGGTCTCTGGAATGGAATGGTTGACATTTTAGGCCTATGTCATTTCCTGTAGCGATAGTAGGCCCTTTGTGTGTTGAGTGAGTGTACGTAAAGCCAACTACACAAAGCACTTTTTGTTAACCAATAGATTGTTTGTTTATTTTTCTCCTTTCCCTTGTCCTTCTGATATGCTCTGACAAATCACCACAAAATGGCCGCCTTCCCCAATGTCCGATTGACATCTCCATGTGCAGTCAGACAAGCGATTTAAAAGTGCAGGGCAAAATTTCAGCCCTGTCAATGCATATAAAGTCTCTCATTTCTCCCCATCAGCACACTCTAACAGTTGCACACAGTGGAGATGGACTCCCAGCAATCTAAAAGCAGACACCCCGCCCTGAACATTTAGATTTCATTACCCGCCGAGTGACTGAATATTCATATTCTTTATTTTTTTTATTTTACAGCCTCAGTCCCACCTGGAAGGAAGGGGCTCATGCATTATTCATAAGCACAAGGCAATAGGGCGTGGCCTGATATAGTTGACTACTGGGGTGCCAGGGAGACTCCAGATCCACTTCCTGATTCATTAATGATGCATATTTCTACCCGACCAATGGTGCCAAGCTAACCTCCGCCGACAAGGCTTCTGGGTCATGTAGGAGCAGAGCTGCTCCTCCCCTACCTGTTCTTGCTCTGACCCAATGAGGAGATTAGTACGAGGTGCATGGGTCAAGGAGGATATACTGTCGGGCCGGGAGTTTAATGTTTAACATCACAGGATAGCCAGTCTGAATCAGCACGTCTGGTTGTCAGCGAGAGGTTCCCCGAAATGTGATCATACACCAACTTACAGGAATAAATTTGCACATTTGAATTCATGGTTGGCCAATTTCAGATTCAAAGAGCAGCATACACTTGAATAGCAATAAACACAGATAGACATTGGGCAGTCTCACAAACAAATATAGTACACAGACTTGGGTTCCATTATTGTTCATTTCTTTTAAACTCTGCTTTAGTTTTGCCATTCTTATCCACAGAGGCCAACAGCTTGATGTATCTTACTTTAAAAAGACAAAGTTGTGTCTAGCACTGCCACAATACAAGCATTCTGCTGGCAGCTGTATTCCCATCCTTGCTCACTTCATGAACAGTTCCGCTCATCCCCAGACAGGGGCTCTCTTCCCAGGGCCAAACCCCCAGCTTGTAGCCTGGTGCTCGCGCCCTGCCACCCAGCCTGCCAGCCCAGCGGGTGGGACCGACGTGGCACCATCACCAGTTTGCTGGCATCTGGTCTGACACACTGAGGACAAAGCCGGCCACGCTGTCTGTTGGTGTTTTGATTCCTGATGGAGGCTTGTCCTGGATCTGATCTCTCGCCGTCTGTCAGCCACCGGCATCTCTGACCTTTCACCCCGGCTTGAACCGAGGCCACACGCTACCTCCTGAGCCCTCGTCCATTAATCCCTCCGGCATTAAAGGCTTTAGCCAAGTCGGCAACATACAGGTCGTATTCCCTCCCAGGATCCCTGGCAATGAGGCGAAAGCCTATATGCCCCCAACGGTGACATACAATTACAACTCCTCCTCCATGTATCTCTAATGAAAGATCTCTTGTAAACCTGTCTAGAGGTTGTGAATATAATATGGTAAATGAATGCACATCTCTCTCAGCTGGTTGTGTATTTCAAAAGGCTAGTTTAGAAATAGAACACCCTTACCCTACTAAAATCCAACTGGGGATGTCACATTGCTCATGGCTCATGGTTATGGTTACCCTCTCCTCCTGACCATACAGACGGAGAGTTACTTCGCCCATTGCCTCTTCAGTCCCCTTCCCTGTCTTCTTCGGTGACGTAAAACTGGAAAGCCGGGCTGGTGTGGGGGCCTAGGGGCACAGACCGCCCTCTTTCCCCCTGTGGGACCGCCCTCTTTCCCCTCTGGGACCGCCCTCTTTCCCCTCTGGGACCGCCCTCTTTCCCCTCTGGGACCGAGCTCTGTTTGAGCGACGGCTCCCTACTCCATCACGCCGTGACCTTTTCTTCACAGCCCATCTGGCGGTCGGACGGGAGAGAGCCATTCTCTCTCTATTAGCCAGCCTTGTTTGTGTCATATCACATATTCCCCCATTATAAATACTAATTCAAGTTCAACCACTGTGTCTATACTGCGGTAGGAAGAAGAAAAACGGCATCCAATTATTGGGTAATTGTGGTGGTCTCTGGGGGACTGACTTTTTTTTTAGATTTGAGCTACTGACACTCTCTCTGTGAATGAAATGAATAGTTGACCAAGGAAACAGAATATTGATCATGTTTTATGGGCTAGCCAGTCAGGCTGTCTGAGAGACGGAGAGGAACGGTGCATCGGAGGGAACGTCTGCCAGTCGTGTTTTTGTTTGAGGTCCTTCATCACGGCGCCGATGTTCAAGGTACCAATCAATCTATCAATAAAGCAAACAAAACAAAGTGAATAAAAGATGCACCCCCCTCAGCGCAATGTAACAATGACAACCAAATGGATCTGAGCGAGTCCAAGCAGGGCCCTCTTGAACACTACTCACCCACTAAATGCAACTCAGCCTTATCTACCCTTTAGACTTCTTCTTCAAGAAATGAGTGTTTCACTCAAATAAACAGATTGAATGTATCATGCATCCTTGGTGTAGATTGAAATAAATCTTTCAAATCAGTTTTTTTTTATCCCTCAAAAGCAATTTCTTAGCCAGCCTTTGCTCCGACTGTGGAAGCTGTCTCTCATAAATGTACTTCTAGGAGTTAATAAATCTCCCTTATGGATAACGTCAGGTGTGGGGTGACAAGAGAGAATGGGAGAGACAGGAAGCCTTCGCGTGTTTTGTATATGTACTTATTTGCTGGCACGCGCGCGTGTGTGTGCATATGTGTGCACGTAGGAATTTGTTATTTTTTGAAGGAGTTTGGAAGAGATGCTTTTGACCTAACTGTCACAATGCCAAAGGGTCTCCCTTTTCTTTGCATGAGTGTATGACGCACTTATGTCCCAATTGTTCATATTTTTTTAAGAAGCGGGAAGATTGTTCATTTCTGCGTATTGTGTGCTGTGCTTGATGATACCTCCAATATTATGCCCCCAGTTATTTTCCGAAATGTATTCTCCCGTTTCTTGTTTTAATCCCCTTCATCTCTCCCACACACTCCTTCCATCTCTCTTTCTCTCCCTCTCTCTCTTCTGCCCCGGGGTTACTTTCTCACATGTGCAGTTTAATAATCATTAGGAGCCCCTAATGAATTAAGTCACTCGGACTAATCGCTTGCCACGTTTCAAGATGGGAGAGGGGGAGAGAAAGAGAGAGAGAGAGAGAGATGCAGGAGGAAAGAGAAAGAAAGAGAACGAGAATGAGAGAAATAGAAAGAGAGAGGGGGAAAATGGGAATGCGGCCCTTTAATAGCTCGGTGGTGGAATTTTAAAGAGGCAATTAGGCCCACTTAGGATGACCACACACTGCTTGTTTGTTTTCATCCCGACCTGATAAATCTTTGGCTTGATGGAGCGAGACCGGCCGGGACTCGGATGTGTGCTAGAACAAGTGAGAAAGAGAGGAGTTTATAGATTAGGTTGGGAGAAATTGGGGCATATGTTTTGTGAGGGAACCAGTAAAATATTTTGTGATATCAACATTTGACTCCGTTAGATATTCTCCTCTCATGTAATCATGAATGTATAGCAGCAGCAGCATTTCATTTGCATACTAAGGGCAAGTGTGCCTGTGTGTTGGAGGAAGACTGTGTGTGTGTGTCACACATAACACAAAAAGTAGACCTATCATTTTTGGGGGGAGGGGGGAGTTGAAAGCGGTGTGAGCTAAGGGCGCTGTCATTTTAGATCAGGCATATTAGTGGGCACCAAAGTGCAGGTAGACAGGTGGGTCTTAGCCAGAGGGCAACATGGAGGCCTGTGGAGACCAAACGGCATAGTATTGGATGAGTACTTGGGACTCAACGGACCAGTTGATGTATTGATTTCCAATAGCAGCAGAAGAGGTGGCAGAAATTGGCATTAAACCCTTTTGACATGTAGGTACAACAAACACACAATCACACCACAACACTTTTTCTGTGACTGCGCGTGCATGTTTAAAGGCCCAGTGCAGTCAAAAAGATTATTCTCCTGTGTTTTATATACAGTTTTATACAGTACATTAGTTAATGGACCAATAAGAAAGAGTTCCAAACCTCTGCCAATAACAGCTAGTTTTCAGTTTTCCCCTCCCCACTCAGACCACTCCCAGATAGTCCTAGCAAAACTTGTGCTTGAGTATTTGCTCTTGCTAAAAAGCTATTTTAGTTTATTTTTGACCATTTTGATTGAAAACTATCACAGTAAAGTGCTTATCTTTTATACAGAAATGATTTGGCATTGAAAATGGCTACATTGGCCAGCCTTGAACAAACACGGATGTCATGTTACCGACTTATCACACACTCCCTGAGCCACACCCAGATTGAAAGTACATACACTGTGTATACAGGTAACTGGCAAAATAAAGGAAACACCAACATAAAGTGTCTTAATAGGTCAATTCGACACCACGAATTGCAGAACAGCTTCAATGCGCCTTGGCATAGATTTTTACAAGTGTCTGGAACTCTACTTGAGGGATGCGACACCATTCTTCCACAATAAATTCCATAATTTGGTGTTTTGTTGATGGTGGTAGAAAACGCTGTCTCAGGCACCGCTCCAGAATCTCCCATAAGTGTCCAGTTGGGTTGAGATCTGGTGACTGACCCAGCTATGGCATATGGGTTACAAAGTTTTCATTCTCATCAAACCATTCAGTGACCACTCATGATCTGGGATTGGGGTCATAGTCAACCTATGGGGGTATAGCAACAGTGGCAGAAATAATGGGCAATGGGGCCTGCCCAGCATTTTATACATGACCCGAAGCGTGATGGGACGTTAATTGCTTAGCAATTGCTCAGGAACCACACCTGTGTGGAGGCACTTGCTGTAAATATACTTTGTATTAGGCTTGGGCAGTATCCAGATGGTCATACCTTCATACCGACTTTGTGTAATACTGACACTGAACACAAGATGCTCTACTGTAGTACAAAGGTTAGCAATGCTAACAAGCAAATGTAGAATCCCATAGAGAATACTAACTAAATGCTAACGAGTGCATTGCAAACATTTTATACAGTCACTGACCTAAAGTATTTGCAGAACAGCTCATAAAGTTTATACAAGTAAATAAAAATACTATGCACAGTTTTCTGCACACATAAAACAAATATTATGACTTCATCCAAGAGGGGATTCACTGCTGTTACCAAGGAAAACTTGATTTTGGAAGAAGCTAACCAGATAGCTAGATGGCTAACTAGCTACTAGCTACTAAATTAGCAAACCAAATGCACAACTGCAGAGCAATTACCACATGTTTTGACAGTTTTTCTTTCTTTATTTTTATTTCACCTTTATTTAACCTTTCTGATCTCCCCATCCCGGATCCGGGATCGTGAATACAGACTCAAGCTCATTACCATAACGCAACGTTAACTATTCATGAAAATCGCAAATGAAATGAAATAAATATGGTAGCTCTCAAGCTTAGCCTTTTGTTAACAACACTGTCATCTCAGATTTTCAAAATATGCTTCTCAACCATTGCAAAACAAGCATTTGTGTAACAGTATTGATGGCTAACGTAGCATTTAGCATTAGCATTCAGCTGGCAACATTTACACAAAAAAACAGAAAAGCATTCAAATAAAATCATTTACCTTTGAAGAACCTCAGATGTTTTCAATGAGGAGACTCTCAGATAGCAAATGTTCAGTTTTTCCTGAAAGATTATTTGTTTAGGACAAATCGCTCCGTTTTCTGCGTCACGTTTAGCTATGAAAAAACCCCTGTATCCAGGATTGTGTAAATCTATCAGCAAGCTCATTAGCATAACACAACGTTAACTATTCATGAAAATCGCAAATGAAATGAAATAAATATGCCATCTCTCAAGCTTAGCCTTTTGTAAACAACACTGTCATCTCAGATTTTCAAAATATGCTTCTCAACCATAGGAAAACAATCATTTGTGTAAAAGTAGCTAGCTAGCGTTAGCATTTAGCGTTAGCATTTAGCGTTAGCATTTAGCGTTAGCATTAGCGTTAGCATCCAGCACGCAACATTTCAACAAAAACATAAAAGCCTTCAAATAAAATAATTTACCTTTGAAGAACTTCTGATGTTTTCAATGAGGATACTCTCAGTTAGATAGCAGATGCTCAGTTTTTCCAAAAAGATTATTTGTGTATTAGAAATAGCTCCGTTTTATACATCACATTTGGCTACCAAAAAAAATCTGAAAATTCAGTCCTCAAAACGCGAACTTTTTTCCAAATTAACTAGAATATGCATAGTCGAGCATCTTTTCGTGACAAAATATCGCGCTTAAAACGGGAACGTTTTTTATCCAAAAATGAAATAGCGCCCCTAGAGATCTAACAGGTTAACCAGGTAGGCAAGTTGAGAACATGTTCTCATTTACAATTGCTACCTGGCCAAGATGAAGCAAAGCAGTTCGACACATACAACAACACAGAGTTACACATGGAGTAAAACAAACATACAGTCAATAATACAGTAGAAAAATAAGTCTATATACAATGTGAGCAAATGAGGTGAGATAAGGGAGGTAAAGGTTAAAAAAAGGCCATTGTGGCGAAGTAAATACAATATAGCAAGTAAAACACTGGAATGGTAGATTTGCAGTGGAAGAAAGTGCTAAGTATAGATAGAAATAATGGTGTGCAAAGGAGCTAAATAAATAAATACAGTAGGGGAAGAGGTAGTTGTTTGGGCTAAATTATAGATGGGCTATGTACAGGTGCAGTAATCTGTGAGCTGCTCTGACAGCTGGTGCTTAAAGCTAGTGAGGGAGATAAGTGTTTCCAGTTTCAGAGATTTTTGTAGTTCGTTCCAGTCATTGGCAGCAGAGAACTGGAAGGAGAGGCGGCCAAAGGAAGAATTGGTTTTGGGGGTGACCAGAGAGATATACCTGCTGGAGCACGTGCTACAGGTGGGCGCTGCTACGGTGACCAGCGAGCTGAGATAAGGAGGGACTTTACCTAGCAGCGTCTTGTAGATGACCTGGAGCCAGTGGGTTTGGCGATGAGCATGAAGCGAGGGCCAGCCATCGAGAGCATACAGTATATGGGGCTTTGGTGACAAAACGGATGGCACTGTGATAGACTGCAACCAATTTATTGAGTAGGGTATTGGAGGCTATTTTGTAAATGACATCACCGAAGTCGAGGATCGGTAGGATGGTCAGTTTTACAATGGTATGTTTGGCAGCATGAGTGAAGGATGCTTTGTTGCGAAATAGGAAGCAAATTCTAGATTTAACTTTGGATTGGAGATGTTTGATGTGAGCCTGGAAGGAGAGTTTACGGTCTAACCAGACAACTAGGTATTTGTAGTTGTCCACATATTCTAAATCAGAACCGTCCAGAGTAGTGATGTTGGACAGGCGGGCAGGTGCAGACAGCGATCGGTTGAAGAGCATGCATTTAGTTTTACTTGTATTTAAGAGCCATTGGAGGCCACGGAAGGAGAGTTGTATGGCATTGAAGCTCGTCTGGAGGGTTGTTAACACAGTGTCCAAATAAGGGCCAGAAGTATACAGAATGGTGTCGTCTGCGTAGAGGTGGATCAGAGACTCACCAGCAGCACGAGTGACATCATTGATGAATACAGAGAAGAGAGTCGGTCCAAGAATTGAACCCTGTGGCACCCCCATAGAGACTGCCAGAGGCCTGCCAACAGGCCCTCCGATTTGACACACTGAACTCTCAGAGAAGTAGTTGGTGAACCAGGCGAGACAATCATTTGAGAAACCAAGGCTATTGAGTCTGCCGATGAGGATGTGGTGATTGACAGAGTCGAAAGCCTTGGCCAGGTCAATGAATACGGCTGCACAATATTGTTTCTTATCGATGGCGGTTAAGATATCGTTTAGGACCTTGAGCGTGGCTGAGGTACACCCATGACCAGCTCTGAAACCAGATTGCATAGCGGAGAAGGTATGGTGCGATTCGAAATGGTCGGTAATCTGTTTATTGATTTGGCTTTCGAAGAAAGCTAAGTTAATAGTTGTAAGATATTTAGCTGGCAAACATTTAGTTGTGAATTCCATACTGTAACTAGATCACCTGGTTACAACAGTGACTGACTCACAAGGCTCCGGTCTCTCGCCATTGTGTGTTTGTAAACAAACAACTTGCGACTGGGACTACCGTAAACTTCATAATGAAAATGAAATGAAGAACACAATCTTCTTTATTTCCTAACTTATTGCACAAGTTGACTGTGGGTATTTACTTAAATGTAACTACAAATATTCACATTTATTTTAAAAAATACTTCAAATAAGTAGTTTCAATGGTATTGATGGTATGGAAAAACCATCCTGTGGCTATTTCCAAATACGGTATATGGTATTTATAGTATACTGTCCAAGCCTACTTTGTATGCCTCATTTACTCAAGTGTTTCCTTTATTATGGCAGTTACAGTTGAAGTCGGAAGTTTACATACACTTAGGTTGGAGTCATTAACTCGTTTTCCAACCACTCCACATATATTTCTTGTTAACAAACTATAGTTTTGGCAAGTCTGTTAGGACATCTACTTTGTGCATGACACAAGTAATTTTTCCAACAATTGTTTACAGACATATTATTTCACTTATAATTAACTGTGTCACAATTCCAGTGGGTCAGAAGTTTACATATACTAAGATGACTGTGCCTTTAAACAGCTTGGAAAATTCCAGAAAATAATGCCATGGCTTTAGAAGGTTCTGATAGGCTAATTGACATCATTTGAGTCAATTGGAGGTGTACCGGTGGATGTATTTCAAGGCCTACCTTCAAACTCAGTGCCTCTTTGCTGACATCATGGGAAAATCAAAAGAAATAAGCCACGACCTCAGAAAAAAAACTGTAGACCTCCACAAGTCTGGTTCATCCTTGGGAGCACTTTCCAAACACCTGAAGGTTACCACATTCATCTGTACAAACAATAGTATGCAAGTATAAACACCATGGCACCACGCAGCCATCATACCGCTCAGGAAGGAGGAACGTTGTGTCTCCTAGAGATGTACGTACTATGGTGTGAAAAGTGCAAATCAATCCCAGTACAACAGTAAAGGACCTTGTGAAGATGCTGGAGTAAACGGGTATAAAGTATCTATATCCACAGTAAAACAAGTCCTATATCGACATAACCTGAAAGGCCGCTCAGCAAGGAAGAAGCCACTGCTCCAAAACCGCCATAAAAAAGCCAGACTACAGTTTACAACTGCAAATGGGAACAAGGATTGTACTTTTTGAAGAAATTTCCTCTGATTTGATGAAACAAAAATAGAACTGTTTGGGCATAATGACCATCGTTATGTTTGAAGGAGAAAGGAACACCATCCCAACCATGAAGCACGGGGGTAGCAGCATCATGGCGATGCTTTGCTGCAGGAGGGACTTGTACACTTCACAAAGTAGATGGCATCATGAGGAAGCAAAATTATGTGGATATATTGAAGCAACATCTCGAGACATCAGTTAAGGCTTGGTTGCAAATGGGTCTTCCAAATGGACAATGACCCCAAGCATACTTCCAAAGTTGACCCACTGGGAATGTGATGAAAGAAATGAAAGCTGAAATAAATCATTCTCTCTACTATTATTCTGATATTTCACATTCTTAAAATAAAGTGTTGATCCTAACTGACCCAAGACAGGGAATTTTTACTAGGATTAAATGTCAGGAATTGTGAAAAACTACAGTGGGGCAAAAAAGTATTTAGTCAGCCACCAATTGTGCAAGTTCTCCCACTTAAAAAGATGAGAGAGGCCTGTAATTTTCATCATATGTACACTTCAACTATGACAGAAAAAATTAGGGAAAAAAAGCCAGAAAATCAGATTGTAGGATTTTTAACGAATTTATTTGCAAATGATGGTGGAAAATAAGTATTTGGTCAATAACAAAAGTTTATCTCAATACTTTGTTATATACCCTTTGTTGGCAATGACAGAGGTCAAATGTTTTCTGTAAGTCTCTGTTGCTGGTATTTTGGCCCATTCCTCCATGCAGATCTCCTCTAGAGCAGTGATGTTTTTGGGGCTGTTGCTGGGCAACACGGACTTTCAACTCCCTCCAAAGATTTTCTATGGGGTTGAGATCTGGGGACTGGCTAGGCCACTCCAGGACCTTGAAATGCTTCTTACGAAGCCACTCCTTTGTTGCCAGGGCAGTGTGTTTGGGATCGTTGTCATCCTGAAAGACCCAGCCACGTTTCCTCTTCAATGCCCTTGCTGATGGAAGGAGGTTTTCACTCAAAATCTCACGATACATGGCCCCATTCATTCTTTCCTTTACACGGATCAGTCGTCCTGGGCCCTTTGCAGAAAAACAGCCCCAAAGCATGATGTTTCCACCCCCTTACTTCACAGTAGATATGGTGTTCTTTGGACGCAACTCAGCATTCTTTGTCCTCCAAACACGACGAGTTCAGTTTTTACCAAAAAGTTTTATTTTGGTTTCATCTGACCATATGACATTCTCCCAATCTTCTTCTGGATCATCCAAATGCTCTCTAACAAACTTCAGACGGGCCTGGACATGTACTGGCTTAAGCAGGGGGACACGTCTGGCACTGCAGGATTAGAGTCCCTGGCTGCGTAGTGTGTTACTGATGGTAGGCTTTGTTATTTTGGTCCCAGCTCTCTGCAGGTCATTCACTAGGTCCCCCCGTGTGGTTCTGGGATTTTTGCTCACCGTTCTTGTGATCATTTTGACCCCGCGGGGTGAGATCTTGCGTGGAGCCCCAGATCGAGGGAGATTATCAGTGGTCTTGTATGTCTTCCATTTCCTAATAATTGCTCCCACAGTTGATTTCTTCAAACCAAGCTGCTTACCTATTGCAGATTCAGTCTTCCCAGCCTGGTGCAGGTCTACAATTTAGTTTCTGGTGTCCTTTGACAGCTCTTTGGTCTTGGCCATAGTGGAGTTTGGAGTGTGACTGTTTGAGGTTGTGGACAGGTGTCTTTTATACTGATAACAAGTTCAAACAGGTGCCATTAATACAGGTAACGAGTGGAGGACAGAAGAGTCTCTCAAAGAAGAAGTTACAGGTCTGTGAGAGCCAGAAATCTTGCTTGTTTGTAGGTGACCAAATACTTATTTTCCACCATAATTTGCAAATAAATTCATAAAAAATCCTACAATGTGATTTTCTGGATTTTTTTCTCTCATTTTGTCTGTCATAGTTGTAGTGTACCTATGATGAAAATTACAGGGCTCTCATCTTTTTAAGTGGGAGAACTTGCACAATTGGTGGCCGACTAAATACTTTTTTGCCCCACTGTAAGTTTAACTTCCGACTTCAACTTTAAATATTATGCTTGCCAGTCTTTCTTGCTTACGAGTTGAGGAGAGACTGACTGCATCACTTATTTTTATAAGAAACATTGTTTGCAAAATAGTTTGCAAAGTCAACGTACACACAGCTCTGACACACACACTTACTCCTCCAGACATGTCACCAGGGGTCTTTTCACAGTCCCCAAATCCAGAACAAATTCAAGAAAGTGTATTGTATTATATATAGCCATTGTTGCATGGAACTCCCTTCCATCTCATATTGCTAAAATGAACAGAAAACCTGTTTTCAAAAAGCAGATAAAGCAACATCTCATGGCACAATGCCTCTCCCCTATTTGACCTATATAAACTCAGCAAAAAAATAGGCCTTTTTACATTCTCTGAAAAACACCAAAAGAAAGATGCCCAGGATCCCTACTCATCTGTGTGAATGTGCCTTAGGCATGCTGCAAGGAGGCATGAGGACTGCAGATGTGGCCAGGGCAATAAATTGCAATGTTCGTACTGTTAGACGCCTAAGACAGTGCTACAGGGAGACAGGACGGACAGCTGATTGTCCTCGCAGTGGGAGACCACGCGTAACAACACCTGCACAGGATCAGTACATCTGAACATCACACCTGCGGGACATGTACAGGATGGCAACAACAACTGCCCATGTCACACCAGGAACGCACAATCCCTGCATCAGTGCTCAGACTTTCCGCAATAGGCTGAGTGAGGCTGGACTGAGGGCTTGTAGGCCTGTTGTAAAGGCAGGTCCTCACCAGACATCACCGGCAACAACGTCGCTTATGGGCACAACCCCACCGTCGCCGGACCAGACAGGACTGGCAAAAGTGCACTTCACTGACAAGATTTTTTTGTCTCTCCACGGGTGATGGTCGGATTATCGTTGAGGGAATGAGCGTTACACCGAGGCCTGTACTCTGGAGCGGAATCGATTTGGAGATGGAGGGTCCATCTTGGTCTTGGGCGGTGTGTCACAGCATCATCAGACTGAGCTTGTTGTCATTGCAGGCAATCTCAATGCTGTGTTTTACAGGGACGACATCCTCCTCCCTCATGTGGTACACTTCCTGCAGGCTCATCCTTACATGACCCTCCAGCATGACTATGCCACCAGCCATATTGCTTGTTCTGTGCATGATTTCCTGCAAGGAAATGTCAGTGTTCTGCCATGGCCAGCGAAGAGCCCGGATGTCAATCCCATTGAGCATGTCTGGGATCTGTTGGATCGGAGGGTGAGGGTTAGGGCCATTCCCCCCAGAAATCTTCGGGAACTTGCAGGTGCCTTGGTGGAAGAGTGGGGTAACATCTCACAGCAAGAACTGACAAATCTGGTGCAGTCCATGAGGAGGAGATGCACTGCAGTACTTAATGCAGCTGGTGGCCACACCAGAGACTGACTGTTACTTTTGATTTTGATCCCCCCTTTGTTCACATTATTCCATTTCTGTTAGTCACATGTCTGTGGAACTTGTTCAGTTTATGTGTCAGTTGTTGAATGAATCTTGTTAGGTTCATACAAATATTTACACATGTTAAGTTTGCTGAAAATAATCGCAGTTGACAGTGAGAGGACGTTTCTTTTTTTGCTGAGTTTAGTTTGTGTATGCATTGATATGTAGGCTACATGTGCCATTTCTTAATTGTAGTTCTGTCCTTGAGCTGTTCTTGTCTATTAATGTTCTCTATTATGTTATGTTTATGTTTTGTGTAGACCCCAGGAAGAGTAGCTGCTGCTTTCACAACAGCTAATGGGGATCCAAAAAAAACACCAATGCCTCGCCATGCTAATTGTAAAAAATGCATCTGTCTCTACCCCCTGCCGTTTGATGTTTATACCAGATCCTTTCACCAGTCCCTTTGCTGGGATACCCGTGACAAAAAGTACACAGTGTTTGGCTGCGGTCCAAACCCTTAAGACAGACCCTATCCCCCCCACCCTCAAATTAAGTGGGCACTTCTGATGACTTATCATGATGTCTGACAAGTATACATTTGCAGGGCAATGGGCGAGGGAGGAAGGAAGGAATGATTTTTAGATGGACCACCCTTGGCCGTAAATTCGTCACTCGTTCATCCCGCGATGATTGTGTTTTCAGCCACCGGTAGCTTGTGGGTGCTTTAAATGCGCTACAGTCAATTATGATTGCATGTCTACTTATATTAACTATATAATTATTAATATACGCCTACTGTATGATAGCTAGAAAATTAATTAGCTAATTAACGTTAGCCTGCCTAGCTACTTCTGAAGTAGGATTTTTTTTATTTCTTCTATTTCCAAAAGATATTTACTTTTTACAAAAGGTGTTTGTGCATTAGTAGCACAATTTCTAACAAATATGCCTTCATTTTTACTTGCACTTGTATGTTGACTTCTCCGTTGATGTTGTTTTTAAGTCTTCGCTGACTTTTCTTAGCGGATATACAATTGTCGTCTATTGAATTATAGGGAGTTTCAGGCCCCGGAGTGAACATAATTATACACTCGCAAAGCCGACTGAAAACGAGGGCTGAGGGGCTTACGTTGCAAACTGCCCTTGCTTGGCTAATCATTTGGACCGCCCTCCAAGATGGTGACGGGGATTCCCCCGAGGGAATAAGGTGAGGATGAGTGGACGAGGGTGTGTCTTTTAAGTGTTTGGACTGCAGCCATGGAACTTGGTCCCTTATTTGTTCCCTAGCAACCAGCGCCAACCACCACCTCCACTTTTTTGTGCATTTGTATCCGTTTCTTTTTTTGAATGCTACAAATGATACGCTCTCAACTGGCAATTTCTCTCGAGTAGCCAAACATGACAGGGGAGGAGATGGTGTCCATCAGCGAGAGAGGGAGAGTCAACACCGATGAGTCAAGCCTTTCTTTCGCCCGGTGTTTCTGTTCATTCCATCTTTGTTTGTTTTTGCTCTCCTGCTTTAATTAAGGTTTTTAGTTTCCTCAGCACAAATTCACACGGCTCATCTCTCATTTGTGACAGGGGAGGAATAGTGCATTGTTGATGTAAATCTCAATGTATGGATATTAGGGGCTAAGGCGTCGGACGGCGGTAACAATAGAAATTATGAACCATTGTTGATGCACTCCAAGCATAAAGCACCACAGGGCCTGTAGAGGGTAACAGTAATGAGTCATAAATAACTCCTAGTCTCTCTCATACACACACACACACACACACACACACAAACTATAACCGGATTGCCTCTAGTGGAGTGTTCAGCCATATGCATCAGCATCAGACTCAACAGTGATTTGTTTAGCCCCCGCCGGGGCCTTCCCATATGTGTGGCACTACTGGAAAAGAACCACAGAGTACAGTAGAGAGATGACACAGTACAGTAGGGAGGCAGAGAAGAGGGGAAAGATACAGAGATGATCCGATGGCGTCCAGATGAGCCTCCATGCAGGGCCTGTCGTGTGTTTGCTAACCTGCCTGGGCCAGAGGCAGGGGCCCCTGTAAGGCTTCTCCGCACGTGGCCCTGCAGTAATTCAGCAAGAGCAGATGTCATGCGAGGAGGGTCTGTCAGTGTGATTGAGCATGCATTTATGGATATCGGCTTTGAGGGGGATGCGTACGTGTTTGTGTGTCATGTATGAGGTAAAAGTATTCATTTAGGGTAGT
This sequence comes from Oncorhynchus mykiss, assembly GCF_057628025.1. Taxonomy (NCBI): domain Eukaryota; kingdom Metazoa; phylum Chordata; class Actinopteri; order Salmoniformes; family Salmonidae; genus Oncorhynchus; species Oncorhynchus mykiss. The sequence continues at coordinate 43,509,296 of NC_143042.1, read as the reverse complement.
ATTCTGAGTTGATATCGGCCTAACTCAAAAAATTGTACGTCATTTCCCCATTGAAATCAATGAGCAACGAGTGGATGTCAAGTCAGAACACCCACCCCTTGGTGTGTGTCAGAACACCCCCCACCCCATTAGCCATTCTAGGTGGTGGAAAACCTGCCAGCGTTCTGAATATCAGGCCTTCTTGTAGTCCTAGGGTCCTGAATGTAAGGCCCTCTTGTAGTCCCAGGGTCCTGAATGTAAGGCCCTCTTGTAGTCCCAGGGTCCTGAATGTAAGGCCCTCTTGTAGTCCCAGGGTCCTGAATGAAAGGTCCTCTTGTAGTCCCAGGGTCCGCCTCTGTCACTCCGGCTGGTGTCATCTGGGTCCTCTTATAGACCCATGAAATGTTCCCTCTAAACTGCGTGCAGAATAAATATCAGCCTGCGCAGAGAAGTATGAGGGTTGAACTTCACTCAACTTTCTAGAGTTTTCCCCTTCAGTTAACACTATCAACGTTTCGCTGTACTGTGGGAATTGTGCTTGAATCAACGCAATATTAGCCACTTTCAATGTAACATACAGTGCCTTGCGAAAGTATTCGGCCCCCTTGAACTTTGCGACCTTTTGCCACATTTCAGGCTTCAAACATAAAGATATAAAACTGTAGTTTTTTGTGAAGAATCAACAACAAGTGGGACACAATCATGAAGTGGAACGACATTTATTGGATATTTCAAACTTTTTTAACAAATCAAAAACTGTCGTTCCACTTCATGATTGTGTCCCACTTGTTGTTGATTCTTCACAAAAAAATACAGTTTTATATCTTTATGTTTGAAGCCTGAAATGTGGCAAAAAGTCGCAAAGTTCAAGGTGGCCGAATACTTTCGCAAGGCACTGTACTGAAACAAAACAAATTTTGCAAGACTTGGTATGCAAACATTTTCTTGTAGGCAGAGCCCATTGGAGTAGGATTCTATAACATTGACAGGCACGACTCAGGCCTGTGTGGGGGCAGGGGGGGGGGGGGGGGGGGGGGGGGGGTCAAACTGTAGAACCCAAGTTCCTACATTTGAGTATAAACATTGATTTTATCAACAAAACAATACGACATTTTATCTGTGGGACCCTCAGGATGACAAATCAGGACAAGATTACTGAATGTAAGTACATTATATACTTTCAGAGGTGTATGTATTAAACCACTTGCTGTGATAAGTGTTTTGTTGTGCACTATCCTCAGACAAGCATGGTATTTTTGTGCTCTAATAGCTACTGTAAAATGGACACTGCGGTTAGATTAACAAGAATTTAAGCTTTCTGCCCATATAAGACATGTCTATGTCTCGGAATTGGCTGTTGTTTACAACGTCATTCTAGTCACATTATTGCATATTGAGCAACAGCTGTTATGGTTTAGGGACACTGATCCCGTAGAGGTTAATGTCAAGCCCTGCATGTTTTTTTTCAAAAGTCTTGTGAAATGTAGGCCTACATTGAACACCACACATTTGCTGCTACTGACAGAACAGCTATTTCCATGTTAAAATGTTATGGGATCCATTGTTTTTGATGGTAGGCCACTCTGATAGGCCTACATTATGATCAAATAGCCACAGCAGTCTACTTGGATGCTGTTAAAACTGTAACTTAAAGAGGGTACAGCTTCTGTTTTCACAGTAAATGCACGCCGGAAGTTGCACAGAATTTTCACAAGGTTCAAGTTTACGCTCAGCAGACCTGAAATTTGAGGGAACATCGGTCCCAGGGTCTTCCTCCGTCACTCCGGCTGGTGTCGTCTGGGTGGCCCTGCGTATGGTCTCCTTGTTATTGCACCCCACCGGGGCTAGTTTACAGTGCCGTCTATGCCAAAACGTCTGTGTCCACTCCCCTTCCTCTGTGTCATCCCTCTCTCCTTCTATCCTTCTAGCTCTTCATCCCATGTGTTAGAGGGTTTATGACCCTCTGGTAAGCATCCCGCTATGATCGTATCACTACGCCACATTTATCTGCTTTTAACTCTCACAATTTACCGACTCGCGAGGCATCAATTTAATGGCCGACGCATCCAGCTCCTTTCGCTGATGACTTGAGAGGTTGGAGTGGAGGGGGTTCGGTGCTATTTAGAATAAGATGACTAATCATGACGTGACACATGCAGGTCATTATGGCAGTCTGAGACCAGATGACATAATAAAGCGTTATGGCACTTATTATCGTCAACAATGTGGCATTTGTATAAGTTAGTACAAATGTATGTGTAATGGGTGTATTTTTACAAATTATTGTAAGTTATTAGTATTATTTATTTATTTCTTACTTGCTGTTTAATATTCCAACCACTGATATATGGTTGAAAGGTGCTGTCTTGTTTGCCGACTTGTTGGGTGTTATGTTCTTGTTGTTTTTAATGTTATGTAATGGTGTAATGTCATATCGATGAAAAAACCCGTTATTGACAACAACAAAAACCGCCGGTGTACTGTAAATAAAACACAGACAGTGACAGTCGGCGCAGCTAGCAGGGTTGTGATTGATACCACTATCTGTGTCCGCGAGCATTATCGAAAGTCCCTTTTTAAGTTGGGTGCCGAGAGACGTGGTGCTTGAGGGTGCACTGCCGCAACTTAAACACATAAATTAACAACTTGTTTGAGTAGTCCTTACTTTAATTTGATTTCCTTCTGAACACTTGTTAATGAATTTTAAGCGGTGCCTAGGAGAGGGGCATGAAATGAAAAGCGCATTGCTGAATTCTCCATGCTAATGAGTAGGGCTGTTTGCGGTCATGACATTTTGACAGCCAGTTATTGTCATACAAAAGACTGCCGGTCTCACCGGTAATTGACCCTAATTAACATAAACATGTTTAGCATCTCCAGGCCTCCACACATCCAAGCCGCTGATGAGCCCCTTTGGAACATCTACATTTTAAAAAAGTCAAACTCAATTTTATATACACCTTCACAATAAATCCATTCTTTATTTTAGTCAGGTCTAAAGAAACATGATACGAAGAAAAATGTATTTTAGAAGAACAGAATATGAGTTGGCCTACTGTAGGCCTTTGTTATCTGGCTATTCTCTGTGCTGTAGGCCTTTGTTATCTGGCTATTCTCCATGCTGTAGGCCTTTGTTATCTGGCTATTCTCCGTGCTGTAGGCCTTTGTTATCTGGCTATTCTCCGTGCTGTAGGCCTTTGTTATCTGGCTATTCTCCGTGCTGTAGGCCTTTGTTATCTGGCTATTCTCCATGCTGTAGGCCTTTGTTATCTGGCTATTCTCCATGCTGTAGGCCTTTGTTATCTGGCTATTCTCCGTGCTGTAGGCCTTTGTTATCAGGCTATTCTCCGTGCTGTAGGCCTTTGTTATCTGGCTATTCTCCGTGCTGTAGGCCTTTGTTATCTGGCTAATCTCCGTGCTGTAGGCCTTTGTTATCTGGCTAATCTCCGTGCTGTAGGTCTTTGTTATCTGGCTATTCTCCATGCTGTAGGCCTTTGTTATCTGGCTATTCTCCATGCTGTAGGCCTTTGTTATCTGGCTATTCTCCATGCTGTAGGCCTTTGTTATCTGGCTATTCTCCGTGCTGTAGGCCTTTGTTATCTGGCTATTCTCCATGCTGTAGGCCTTTGTTATCTGGCTATTCTCCGTGCTGTAGGCCTTTGTTATCAGGCTATTCTCCGTGCTGTAGGCCTTTGTTATCTGGCTATTCTCCATGCTGTAGGCCTTTGTTATCTGGCTATTCTCCATGATGTAGGCCTTTGTTATCTGGCTAATCTCCATGCTGTAGGCCTTTGTTATCTGGCTATTTTCCATGCTGTAGGTTTGTTCATTTAGCTGACAAGATATTCTTATAGATCCTGTGTCATTATTTTATTTGAAATGATTGTGTAGTAAGAAGAATGTAATAGAAATAATATTCTTTCCCCATCAAGGTGCGAGTGCACATATGAAGTGGCTATGTTGAGCGTAAAAGTGATCATTTGAAACAGGTCATATATACTAGATTTAGAGTTAATTGGCAACTAGTTGTGAATGGTGTAAACCTTGTCTTTAGAAATCAAAACATATATGGACTGCATGGTGCGACTATAGACTATTGGTGATTTGAGAAAGTAGCAAAAAAAATCTTGCGCTCTGTTCCTTGCCTCAGGCTGCACAGCTGTTCTCTCATCAAGTGATCATATTTTCACCCATCAGACTATTCTCAATTTATTCTTGTCTTTACTAATATGCCAAATTAGCTTAGATTTAGAATGGCCCGTTATCAAATGGGTGTCACGTGTGTGGCGCCTCCGGCCTCTAGGTCACCAGGCTGCTCGTTATGGCGCACACCTGCCACCATCGTTACGCGCACCTGCGCGTCATCAGACTCACCTGGAGTCCATCACTTCCCTGATTCCCTTCCCTATATATGTCCCTCCCTTTGGTTCCTTCCCCAGGCGTTACTGTTTCTGTTTCATGTCTGTGTGCTGTTAGTGGTTCTTGTTTTGTATTATGTTCTGTTTATTTTATTAAAACACTCACTCCCTGAGCTTGCTTCCCGACTCTCAGCGCACATCATTACAATGGGCAGGAACAGTGCCCGCTGCTTAATTTGGGCAACCAAGTGAAATCTTTTCGGGAACATCAATAGTAACATGTTTTCACAACGAAACATATTTCACTAAAAAGGTTGACAGCCTTTCTGCTCGCTCAAGAAAGGAATACAGGAGAGAGATGAGGAGATGGAAACGCACGGTGCTGAGATATTCTCTATAGCTGACAGTAATGTCACTCAATTATGAAAATATACAAAGAAATCCCTATTATTAGGCTATTCATAATCAAATACAAATTCACTAATTGTAGGCTAACTGTAAGCCTCCCTGCACAATCAATGAACCAACAGCATCGCCTAGGGCTACACGTTCTCAGACTCATGGACAGACATTTTGGAGTGGTGCATAAGGTAATCAGTCCATCCAGTAGGCATAATAATACAGTCCACACTCAAAGGTAAGTAAAATAATTTGTTTAATTTTGGAGTATAGGATCGACCAATTATGTACCGAAGACATCTTAAAATCAGTTTTGTTTTATGTTTTTCTGCCATGTGTAATATGCGGTAGGCTATGTATGGTATAACAGCACCATCATCAAAAAATGTCGGGTTTAGGCTCATGTGCATCAGCTCTAATATGCGTATGGGAGTTATGAATGAATCATCACTTTAGAAAGCGCTGTCCATTTCGTTGTGTTAGGCTTTGAAACAACATCCACAACAACTATGTTTTACACTGTTTCAAACTACAGAACCTCTTTCTTCAAATTGATCATCACAGTGAGGTGAGTTTTAAAAGTATGATAGGCCTACTGTTCTGATAAGTGTTGGATGTGATTTTCTATTGTATTTGCATTGATGTCAGAGTGGTTAGATGGACAATAGAGCCCTGAGTACCAGGTCATTAGGACCTGATGGAAGTTAGCAAATTGGGTACTACAAAGGCATGTAGTAAAAGGAGATTATCGTGACTCAAAGGTCATGTGGAATTTTACTGCGGTCATGACTGCCGGTGTGGTGGTAATACGGTCACCGCAACAGCCCTATTATTAAGCCCTCTGGTAAAGAGGTGTGAAGAAAACTCACTTTGTTGATATCAATTACCAGGTGACTGTTGATCAATGGGAGTTACAGCACAATGATGTGTTGTCAGATCTTTGAGGTACTAGCAACGGTGACCCCGGTATTTTATTAAAACATTTTTTGGTTAGGGTCCGTGTTTTACGTCTCGCTAAAAAGGAGATGTGTTGCTAAGGTAGCCGTTTTTGGGTTGGTTTTATCTTTATTTTGGTCTCGTCTCTTCTTTTTTCCCTGAAGCGACGGAGGAGCAGCTGTGATCATGTGTTGTTTTACTCTGTAATTTTCTGCCAGACTGTCTGAAGCCACAATGGCCCGGTTGACACGGTGACAATTACCCTTACCCAATCAAAATGGAAGCAACGCTCAATGTTGTGGAGGTTTTCTTGCAAGTCAGGAAGCAGAGCGCAACATCGGAGATCTGTTCTGAAATTTGGCACAGAAGTAGAAAGCAACTGTTCATGAACTCATGGCCACCTGTCTATGAAGTTAGTCTGGACTGGTCTGGGAGTGATGTAGCGTTCAAGACAACATGAAACTTGGAAATCTCCCCGACTTTGGTGTTCAAAACAATTGGAAACCCTGAAAAAAACTAACTCCGACTGGGAAAATGGTTTTGAATGGTAATCCGGAATTATAAATTGGAAACTCGGGGCATCATCCTAGAGCGCTGAATTCTCCGACCTGAACATCACTGACATCACAATTTTTCCCAGTCTGAGCTTGTTTTTTTCCGGAGTTCCCAGTGGTCTTGAACGCACAATGAACTCCACAGGTGTAAGAAAATGTGTTCACAGTACAGCATGTTTCTTGTTGTTGCCTAGATACTGTAGGTGACGTGGTGGCTTTAGTCCAGCACCACTTCAAATTACTGACAACAGGCAAGCAATGTTGCATAAGATCAAGTGTTATTGTTGCAAGGCCATCTTGTACGGTCATCTGCAATTGGAAGTAATTATCTTGTTGATCATTAAACAAATGTAATGTCTTCTGCTATTGTGCAGAACGTATGCTGAACAGATGCAGTGCCTTCAGAAAGTATTCACACCCTTTGACTTTTTCCTAATTATGTTGTTACAGCCTGAATTTGAAATGTATTAAATATAATGTTTTGTCACTGGCCTACACACATTACCCCATAATGTCAAAGTAGAATTACATTATTGACTCAATAAGTATCAACCCCTTTGTTATGGCAAGCCTAAAAAAGTTCAGGAGTAAAAATGTCCTTAACAAGTCACATAATAAATTGCATAGACTCACTGTGTATGTAATAAATGTGTTTAAGATGATTTAAAATGACTACCTCATCTCTGTACCCCACACATACAATTATCTGTAAGGTCCCTCAGTCGAGCAGTGAATTTCAAACACAGATTCGACCACAAAAACCAGGGGGGTTTTCCACTGCCTCACAAAGAAGGGTACCTATTGGTGATGGGTAAAATATGTAAAAGCAGACATTGAATATCCCTTTGCGCATGATGAAGTTATTAATTACACTTTGGATGGTTCAATATTCCCAGTCATTACAAAGATACAGAAGTCCTTCCTAACTCAGTTGCCGGAGATTAAGGAAACCGCTCAGGGATTTTGATAGGACAAAACTGAGGCTGAATCAACAACATTGTAGTTACTCTATGATACTAACCTAAATAACAGAGTGAAAAGAAGGAAGCCTGTACACATTTAAATATATTCCAAAACATGCATCCTGTTTGCAATAAGGCACTAAAGTAAAACTGAAAAAATGTGGCAACTTTATGTCCTGAATACAAAGTGTTATGTTTGGGGAACATCTAAAACATCACAGACTACCACTCTTGATATTTTCAAGCATGGTGGTGACTGCATCATGTTATGGTATGCTTGTCATTGGCAAGAGAGTTTTTTTTATGATGAAAAGAAACGGAATAGAGCTAAGCGCATGCAAAATCCGAGATGAAAACCTGGTTGTCTGCTTTCCAACAGACACTGGAAGACAAATTCACATTTCAGCAGGACAACAATCTAAGACACAAAGCCAGGCATACACTGGATTTGCTTACTAAGACTACATTAAAGGTTCCTGAGTGGGCTAGTTAATTTTTTTACTTAAATCAGCTTGAAAATGTATGTCAAGACTTGAAAATGGCTGTCTAACAATGATCAACAACCAATTTGACAGAGCTTGAAGATTATTATTTTTGAATAAGCTCTTAGAGCTCTTAGAGACTTACCCAGAAAGACTCTGAAATCGCTGCCAAAGGTGATTCTAACATTTATTGACTCAGGGTTGAATATTTACCTAATCAAGATATATTGGTGTTAAATTTTTCATATTTGTTTGACAAATTTTAGACTTTACAGACTGTAAATCCCTGACAAAAAAAATGACATCCATTTTAATCCCACTTTGTAACACAACAAAATGTGGAAAAAGTCAAAGGGTGTGAATACTTTTTGAAGGCACTGTATATAGAGTCCCCCTTACAATGTACAATATGTTACTTAAAGGCCAAGCGCAGTCAAAAACGTGATTTACCTGTGTTTTATATATTTCCACACTATGCAGTTGGTATAATACTGTGAGAATGATGACAACGCCCTTTTAGTGTAAGAGCTGTTTGGAAAGACTGCCTGAAATTTCTGCTTGTTTTGGTGGGATGGAGCTTTGGTCTTTCCATGGTGACATCACCATGCGATACATTGGTTAATAGACTAGTTCCAAACCTCTCTGCCAATAACAGCTAGTTTTGAGTTTTCCCCTCCCCCTTAGACCACTCCCAGAAAGTGCTAGCAAAATGATTGCTTGAGAATTTGCTCTTTAATAAGAAGCCCTCTTTTTGACCATTTTAATTGAAAACAATCACAGTAAAGTGTTTAGTTGTTACCCAGAAATGATTTGAAATTGAGATAAAAACGTCTGCATTTGACCTTATTAACGTTTAGCTGTGGTGGTAGTTTGAATAGCTGCCATAAATAACCTCCTTTTGACGAGGGCCTCTTTAATGTCACAGGAGTGTGTGACATGTGACGGCACAATAGCTCTTATCGTGTTTCTCAGGCATAGGGCACGCTGTCCCTCAAACGCCAGTCAGCGCAAGGCTATCAGACTCTCAAGCTGGGAAAGGCAACTCGACAAACATACAGATGAACCTTCAGAATCATATTTTCCTGTCAGTATCTGTCACAGACCTATAAATAACGGGTGTATGTTCCCTTACACACACAGGTATTGGTTGCCAATTTCTATGATTTGAATTCAAGAACCCCCATAATTTAAGCACTATATTACATTATTGGAAGTCCTTGATGCCTTCATAAGGCCAATATGCGGTCCTTTTCAATGCTAATGTCAACAATCTGTCTTGGCAACAATACCACTTTAGAATGATGGGTTGCCATCTGAAGAAAGACTTTGTTTTAAACCTCAATTTCCTCAATTTCTCAGAAATTTCATTTGGAGCTCTTGATGATCAATTTGGAACATTCATGCCTATTTCCAGTTCTATCTTGTGCCAGTCTTATAGAATCTCTCAGAATTCTCAGTTTGACCACTATTTCCCCCTTATACATATTATTATCCTCCGGCACCAGTACAGAGGTTTGTTGTATTAGGAGCAGGCAGACCTGTCAGCTAATTCCCCGCGGGAGGGAGCATCATATCTGGCCAGGAGCGATGCAGAGACGTCTAGTGGCGGTGGGGCTTTGTGGCTGGCATTGAACTAACCCATCTGGCTACTGCTGATTAGACCAGTACTGGACCCCATGAAAATAGACAGCGCAGGTACTTAAAGAAAACAACAAAAAGAAACAAGGCGGGGAAAAATGTAAAAGACTTAACTCTATTTTGTGGATGGATGTGAACGTGTTGAAATAATAGTTTAATATTAGTATAAATGTAATTATATAAAAAAAAAAAGAGCGGGATTAATCAAGTGTTTCTTTTTTGTAAGTACACCACAAATCGCCTGAGGGGACGATGGCAACAACAACTCTGTTTCCTATCTTCTCTCCCTCCACTTTGGGGTTTTAATGCATGTTTTGAAAAATGCTCAATTGACTAGCACATCCATTTCCCCCCCACTCCTCCTAAATGACAATTGTGTATTTATCTGTTCCCCGGCTCGCGGCGGCAGTTGTAAATAATAAAAATACACTTTAAAATGATGAACAGTCGGCCGTCGTCGGCCATGTTATGGCAGCCTTGTAATGAACTGAAGTCATTTGTGTCGGAGTAATTACTCAGTGCTCTGATTAAAGATGGCTGTGCTGGATAGTATTTGGGTAATTATTCCCTTTTGCTGGGTGTGATAAGCCCATAATGTCCAGTCAGGGGAGGGGAGTTAGTGAGTAGAGACACTAAAAGGCAGCTTGGACCGAATATCCAGTCTCTTATTCACAATGACTCACTCCCTTGGCTCTTTGTACCCCTGTAGTCCAAAGTGACTGTCTTTTGTGTAGCTTCCCAGCATGTCTGAGCAGCTAGCCAAGCTATTTCTACCTGAAACGTCCTTGTTTTTAGCTTCGCTTCCACTCTCTGAATGCTAATGATGGCTAGCCGTAGCGGTTTGCTCATTGAGCCTAGGCTAGCCACGTGACCGCCCCTCCAACAATGCTAATTAAAGATAGACCCTTTTTTTTCTAATTCCACCCTCCATGATTGACCTAATCCCCGTCCTTATCCCTCCATGCTGTTTGTAATTAACACGAGCCAGCTTTCCCTCTCTGTTTAGCCACTCTTGTCAGCTCTCTGCTCTCTTCAGAAAGGGGCTGTTTTTCCTCTAGGAGTGTGCACTTTGATCTTTTTCTAGAGTGACACTCTCTAATCTAGCCAGAAGTGACACTCTAAGCACCCCCTCTCCTCCCCAGACACACACAAACACACACACCTCCCTTTGCTTGTGCAGGGAGACGCTGCCGCCATTGTTGAGCCACGGGGGGAGGGGAGGGGGGGGTAGGAAAGTTAGTGGTCATCGTCCCCTTCATCTTGAATTTCTATCGTGCTCATGCTCCTAAATGCTGAGTAGAGCTAGCAGGCTGGAATTCTGCTGCCCTGGTTTATGTAATACATTAACCAGCAGGTCCATGGTTGGGGGTGTGTTGTTGTAGTGTGCACGTGTCTGTGTGTAGGTGCATGTATTTCACTAACGGGGTGGGCCAGGGTTAGCATGTTGACAATGAAGGATATTAGCCAGCCATGCGCGAAATTAGTGGAGGAAGGTAACTGCTGTTAACCTACCCACCACTGCCTCCCCATCTCCCCACTCCGACCCCAACTCTGGCAAAAGAGGCATGAGAGAATTGTGACATCGAGAACCCCTCCCCCCAAGTCACTGCCTATTGATGCCACGAGGTGGATGGAATTAGAACGAGGTTAACACAGGGTGGTTAGAGAGAATGCATAGTGAAGTATTGAAATGACATAAGGCAATATTTAAAGTGGAAATTTTAACTTTTTGGGCAACTTGACCAAATTCACGTAGAAATGTGAGTTATAGATCTAACATTCTATTTGAAAGCCTAAGAAGTGGTAGATCTGTTCTATGTGCGTTATTTCAATGCTTCCCGTTAAGTTTTCTTTTTGCGTATTTTTTTCGGTTTGTACACCAGCATCAAACAGCTGAAACAACAATATGTTTGGTTATGGAAAATATCTTTCACAGCTGTTTAGATGGTATTATGAATCCCTACACTATACCAGCTTATTTTGTTACATAAACTGAAATTAGGCAAATTATTCGAGTTATAGCAACCAGGAGATGGCGGAGCGATTTCTGCATAGTGCAACTTTAAGCATATATGACAATGACTCCATGGTCTGTGAGCCATAGAGTTCAGTGGTTCAAAGTGTGTGGTCGGTACCGCCTTATGGAACCAGAACCTACAGCCCTACTGAACCGAAACCTACAGCCCTACAGAACCAGAACCTACAGCCCTACTGAACCGAAACCTACAGCCCTACAGAACCAGAACCTACAGCCCTACTGAACCGAAACCTACAGCCCTACTGAACCAGAACCTGATACCTTTCCCAGAGAAGTGACATAGATTTCTAAGCCTTCTACAAATTGATAAATCACATTGGGCTCCAGAAAACCCAAAAGGTCAAAAAAAACTTTCCTATTGTTGCCCTTAATCCCTTGGAACAGAGAGAAACCTGCATCGTTTCAACTCCAAAATCAAAGGAGCCCCACGCCAAGGCTGGGAGGAAGAGAGGGAAAGAGGAAGGAAGGAGAGCTTGCCAACACACAGAACCCAGTGCCCACAGAGGGGTGCTGTGGGGCGCAGTATAGTCGAGAGAGGGAGCGAAGAAAGAAGGGACTGGGCAGTGAGAGGTGGCCCCTGTTTATCGGCTGTGGCAGGCTTGGCGTGGGGCTCCTGGCTCTAGGCGTTACTGTTTTTTAATGAATGTAAACGACGGGGACTTCAACTAGCACTTTAGCACTGCTGCTTCTGAGGGTGCCAGGGACGGGGGCCCTCCTCTGGCCATCATGTCCTGGCAGCAGGTGTGGCACAGACCCAGGAGAGCGCCGCTCGGAGTGGTCTGTTCAACAAGGCCCAGAGACAGAGCTCACACTGAGATCAGAGAGGCTTTTGTAGTGGGGGCCAGCTATGAAGGGGCAGATACACGCAGGCAGACACACACACACACACACATTGTGCATACAGGCAGACAAGTATATGCTGCTAGCACACATCCACAAAAATGTTGTTAGGAACACATATTCTCTCTCACACCACACAGTCACAAATGTAGACCATCTTGGTGTATAACGCACACAAACAGCCATGCGCTCACCCTCTGTCTCTCACACATGCAGACACACACGTCCACAGTCGCACTCACACACAACCTCCCCAAGCGGTGGCCATTTTCCTGTCATGATTTCAACAGTTGTTCCAGAGCCCTCTGTAGTTTCAGTGCTCGGCGAGTATGAGCGTGAAATATTTGAGCCTGTGTCCCTCGAGTTGCTCTCTCTTGTTTTGCTCCACGCTGTTGCGTTTAAAGCGGTGTCAGCCCAAAATGACAGTCTGAAGCTCAGTATCAAGCCAGGGATACAGCTTGGAGAGGAACAAGCACGCCCCGAAGCTGCGAGACTCCAACCCCCAGAAATGAACAGCTCCGAACAAGTGAAGAGAATCAGTGGGAAAAAATCTACAAGATGAAAACAACAGAGCTCTCTTTCATGAGAGCACTTATTAGCTTTTTGCAGTTGTTATTTTTGCACATTGACTTTGTACGTTGGATCGCTTCTAATCCAAATAACATGTTAGACCTTATGTTCATGCAAGCTATAATCAAAAGAGATGGAATGCAATCATTACCCAATGAACAAAGTTGATTTATGATTAAACTCCTCCACCAAATGATGTTTGCTCGGAGTAGAATATCACGATGAGGTACTCAGGGATGGAGTGCATTGGATCACAGACTACTCTTTAAGCGTAACCCAATTCTGGGTAACACTTTATCTGTATAGTCCATCTGTAGATGCTCTACAGACTATCGATAACATTTCAACTATCTAATAGCCCTAACTTAAACCCTTACCCTAACCCATATTCTAACCGTAACCTTAGCAAGCAGTTGCTTGTCAACAGATAGTTAGTTAATATTATAACCATCTGTAGAGCATCCGGACCAAATTCATTGGTAAATAATACATAATAATAATCTACTCCATACGTTCTAATACTGTAAATACCTACTGTAAATACCTACTGTAAACACCTACTGTAAATTCACAAGCTCTGTCGCTCTCAATATCCCCATTAGCTATGTAAATTAGACGGATTGTGACATAGGTCAAAGGTCGTCTGCACTCCCTCAACGCCCCCTGGCCTCGCATCGCTGATATTATGACACCTCACCGGGCGCGACCTCTTTGTCACCACGGCGACTGTACAGGGGAGCTGTACGAGTCACTTCTTCACCCTGTCGCCGTGCGGTGGCTCAGCCTTCGGGGTTAGGGTTAGGTTGGATAGTAAAGCATTATAAGTTCAGATGCCCCTTTGACCTCAAACCTTAGAAGGAAAGGGTCGGAGTGCTGTGGAGACATTTGACATGTCCAAATAGCCTGTTAAGTCCGGGACCTTTGACTCTTCTGTCCAGGAGAGCCATCTAACTGGATGGCTGTACAGGCTTTTAGAACTAAAGACCTGGTAGCCCCGAGTTAGATGTTTCCTATCTTTGCTTCCTTCATGACCAATGAACTGAAATGGTAGGTGTAAGCACAGGACGGTGGAACCATGGGTAGTCATGTGCAAAATAGGTAACAATGTGTACTTAAGAACAGTAACCCTTCCGTGTTGTTGTCTGTCACAAATTTGTGATGTGTTTACTTCACTTGCTGTTCAAGTACAGGGCTCTGACTGTGTCATACACACCCTATAATTAGTCAGGCTACCACTAATTAGACATATAAATATATATATATTTTTTACAGTTTTCTGTCAAAAGTGCAAAACACCTTTTCAAAACCACACCTTTTTTGTTTATGAACAGACATGGATGTATCATTTTCTGTGTTCTCTCCTGAAGGGTACTCGCCACAGATGTCCGCCCAATGGCTGCAGGGTCCCTGCTGTGCTGTGGCCAGACTGTCATTTCCCCCACCCATCCCTCGTGACACAGCCCCGACCGCAGAGAGAGATCGGTTGCGGTGGAGGGAGGGAAGGAAAGGGTATAGTGTCTTTGGCGAATAAAAAAAACGAGGGTGTTTCTGCAGCCGTGGACACGCTGCTTGTGACGGCACCTGCCGCCCTAGTGAGAACCAGAGAGGGAACGTGTCTGAGAGCGAGAGAGAGACGCGAAAGATTACAAGTTGTGGAAGGAGGCTAGAGTTGCACTCCTTGACAGGGGTGGGGTAAGACAGGGGAGGGGGATTTGGGGTAGGAGTAACGCTGACGTAAACCTCTCATGCGAGGAGGAAAGTCTTTCACTTTTCCACGTTTAAACGAGTCATCCGGCAAAAGGATGTGTTAATGTCTCAAGTCCATTTCTGAGCGCAGCGTTTAAAAGGTTACCTGGGTAGTCGGAGTCGGGCCTTGTCTGCAGCTTCTGGCGGGCGACGAAGATCCGATCCTGTCAAAACAAGAGCCGCAACAATGGTAGTGTAAGCGCAAGACAGGGCTATTCAGGCAGCAATTGGTTTCAACTGAGACGCCTGATGTGTCATGCATTCATCCCCATCCCAACCCCCCCTCCTCTCCCACCCCTTCACCACTCCGAAAGAGCTTCTTTCCCCAGACCATAAAACGGTTGAAAAGCTAACTACCACTGCCTTCCCATCTCTCCCACAGACTATATGCCCATCCTCAGGTCTCTCCCACTCAGCCACGCACACCGACACGGACACACTTCACATTCACGCATACTGACAATACACACGCTCACACACTCACACACTCACAACTCACATATACACTCACTCACACGCATACTGACAATAGACACGCTCACACACTCACTACTCACATATACACTCACTCACACGCATACTGACAATACACACGCTCACAGACTCACTACTGACAACTCACATATACACTCACTCACACGCATACTGACAATACACACGCTCACACACTCACAACTCACATATACACTCACTCACACGCATACTGACAATACACACGCTCACACACTCACTACTGACAACTCACATATACACTCACTCACACGCATACTGACAATAAACACGCTCACACACTCACTACTGACAACTCACATATACACTCACTCACACGCATACTGACAATACACACGCTCACACACTCACTACTGACAACTCACAAATACACTCACTCACACACTCACTACTGACAATTCACATATACGCTCACTCACACGCATACTGACAATACACACGCTCACACACTCACTACTGACAACTCACATATACACTCACTCACACGCATACTGACAATACACACGCTCACACACTCACATATACACTCACTCACACGCATACTGACAATACACACGCTCACACACTCACATATACACTCACTCACACGCATACTGACAATACACACGCTCACACACTCACTACTGACAACTCACATATACACTCACTCACACGCATACTGACAATACACACGCTCACACACTCACTACTGACAACTCACATATACACTCACTCACACGCATACTGACAATACACACGCTCACACACTCACTACTGACAACTCACATATACACTCACTCACACGATAACTGACAATACACACGCTCACACACTCACTACTGACAACTCACATATACACTCACTACTGACAACTCACATATACACTCACTCACACACTCACTACTGACAATTCACATATATGCTCACTACTGACAACTCACATATACACTCACTCACACACTCACTACTGACAACTCACATATACACTCACTCACACGCATACTGACAATACACACGCTCACACACTCACTACTGACAACTCACATATACACTCACTCACACGCATACTGACAATACACACGCTCACACACTCACTACTGACAACTCACATATACACTCACTCACACGCATACTGACAATACACACGCTCACACACTCACAACTCACATATACACTCACTCACACGCATACTGACAATACACACGCTCACACACTCACTACTGACAACTCACATATACACTCACTCACACGCATACTGACAATACACACGCTCACACACTCACAACTCACATATACACTCACTCACACGCATACTGACAATACACACGCTCACACACTCACTACTGACAACTCACATATACACTCACTCACACGCATACTGACAATACACACGCTCACACACTCACTACTGACAACTCACATATACACTCACTCACACACTCACTACTGACAATTCACATATACGCTCACTACTGACAACTCACATATACACTCACTCACACACTCACTACTGACAACTCACATATACACTCACTCACACACTCACTACTGACAACTCACATATACACTCACTACTGACAACTCACATATACACTCACTCACACACTCACTACTGACAATTCACATATACGCTCACTACTGACAACTCACATATACACTCACTCACACACTCACTACTGACAACTCACATATACACTCACTCACACACTCACTACTGACAACTCACATACACTCACTCACACACTCACTACTGACAACTCACATATACACTCACTACTGACAACTCACATATACACTCACTCACACACTCACTACGGACAACTCACATATACACTCACTCACACACTCACTACGGACAACTCACATATACACTCACTCACACACTCACTACGGACAACTCACATATACACTCACTCACACACTCACTACTGACAACTCACATATACACTCACTCACACACTCACTACTGACAACTCACATATACACTCACTACTGACAACTCACATATACACTCACTCACACACTCACTACTGACAATTCACATATACGCTCACTACTGACAACTCACATATACACTCACTCACACACTCACTACTGACAACTCACATATACACTCACTCACACACTCACTACTGACAACTCACATATACACTCACTCACACACTCACTACTGACAACTCACATATACACTCACTACTGACAACTCACATATACACTCACTCACACACTCACTACTGACAATTCACATATACGCTCACTACTGACAACTCACATATACACTCACTACTGACAACTCACATATACACTCACTACTGACAACTCACATATACACTCACTACTGACAACTCACATATACACTCACTACTGACAACTCACATATACACTCACTACTGACAACTCACATATACACTCACTACTGACAACTCACATATACACTCACTACTGACAACTCACATATACACTCACTACTGACAACTCACATATACACTCACTACTGACAACTCACATATACACTCACTCACACACTCACTACTGACAACTCACATATACACTCACTACTGACAACTCACATATACACTCACTCACACACTCACTACTGACAACTCACATATACACTCACTACTGACAACTCACATATACACTCACTACCGACAACTCACATATACACTCACTACTGACAACTCACATATACACTCACTACTGACAACTCACATATACACTCACTCACACACATATGCCGCTGCCACGATTGATTGATTGGTTATGGTGATTAATTAATATAACTATTTGTTGCTGCTATATTGTTTACTACCAATAGTATGTTTACTTTACAAACATATATATATATATATATATATTTAACCTTTATATAACTTGGAAAGTCATTTAATAACAAATTCTTATTTTCAATAATTGCCTTGTTCAGGGGCAGAACGACAGATTTTTACTTTGTCAGCTCAAGGATTCGTTGGCCCAACGCTCTATCCACTAGGCTACCTGCCGTCCCATGTATCCTCTTATTAGCCACTTTTACCCCTGTTTACATGTATATTCCAGTACCATTGAACGTTGTAATAACTGTACTGACACTGCACTGACCTGTGTATATAAGATATCTATATAACTGTATTGTCATGTTTTTGTTTTGTTTTTTGCTTCTCTCGCATTTCACGTTTTATTTCTTACCTATATTACTACCTCTATTGTGTATTGTTGGGAAAGAGCTCGCAAGTTAAGCATATCACTGAACTGTTTACACCTGCTATTTCCAGTGACAATACAACTTGAAACTCGTCGGGCAGGTTTGTTCAGGGTCCTCTTTCTGCCCGACGGATTGAGTTTCAAGCCCCATGACCGAGCCGCAAGTGTGGCCTTTGATGATCCAGCCATCCGAGCTCAGAGTTCACTAGAACGAGCCCCTCGTTCCCCTCCCCGATTTCCCCCTCTGCTCCCTTCTCCATCCTCCTTTCCCTACTGTCACACTCTTGCCTTGATGGGGGTATCAGTTCCTCTGCTCGGCTAGGCTAACTTCCAGCCTCCCCTCCAGTGGGGGCCCGCCCATAAGGGCATTAGAGGCGGCGCCCCACTTGCGATTGAAAATAAAAATGGAAAAAGTTGTGATTGGTAAAAAAAAAAAAGTTACATATTTATTTATATACACTGCTCAAAAAAATAAAGGGAACACTAAAATAACACATCCTAGATCTGAATGAATGAAATATTCTTATTAAATGCTTTTTTCTTTACATAGTTGAATGTGCTGACAACAAAATCACTAAAAAATGATCAATGTAAATCAAATTTATCAACCCATGGAGGTCTGGATTTGGAGTCACACTCAAAATTAATGTGCAAAACCACACTACAGGCTGATCCAACTTTGATGTAATGTCCTTAAAACAAGTCAAAATGAGGCTCAGTAGTGTGTGTGGCCTCCACGTGCCTGTATGACCTCCCTACAACGCCTGGGCATGCTCCTGATGAGGTGGCGGATGGTCTCCTGAGGGATGTCCTCCCAGACCTGGACTAAAGCAGTCTGGACTCCTGGACAGTCTGTGGTGCAACGTGGCGTTGGTGGATAGAGCCAGACATGATGTCCCAGATGTGCTCAATTGGATTCAGGTCTGGGGAACGTGTGCATCAATGCCTTCCTCTTGCAGGAACTGCTGACACACTCCAGCCACATGAGGTCTAGCATTGTCTTGCATTAGGAGGAACCCAGGGCCAACCGCACCAGCATATGGTCTCACAAGGGGTCTGAGGATCTCATCTCGGTACCTAATGGCAGTCAGGCTACCTCTGGCGAGCACATGGAGGGCTGTGCGGCCCCCCAAAGAAATGCCACCCCACACCATGACTGACCCACCGCCAAACCGGTCATGCTGGAGGATGTTGCAGGCAGCAGAATGTTTTCCACGGCGTCTCCAGACTCTGTCACGTTTGTCACATGTGCTCAGTGTGAACCTGCTTTCATCTGTGAAGAGCACAGGGCGCCAGTGGCGAATTTGCCAATCTTGGTGTTCTCTGGCAAATGCCGAACGTCCTGCACGGTGTTGGGCTGTAAGCACAACCCCCACCTGTGGACGTCGGGCCCTCATACCACCCTCATGGAGTCTGTTTCTGACTGTTTGAGCAGACACATGCACATTTGTGGCCTGCTGGAGGTCATTTTGCAGGGCTCTGGCAGTGCTCCTCCTGCTCCTCCTTGCACAAAGGCAAGGATCAATCCCTACAAAACATTTCCCTTAATTATAACCCACATAATACATGACATTTCCTGTTGCTGCACGATTATGTTCCTGCTGAAGCAAACCGGCTCAAATTAAGAAACCTACATTTACATCTACATATTGAATGGAGAAAGTAAACCCTAGCTATTTAAATTATTCCAGGAAGTTGAAATGGAGGATTTGTATTAAAAGGAATTCCTATCTCAACAAATCTCAGCTGTAGTAAAATCCCCAGGATGGACATAGAGAAGAACTGAGTTATCTGACGGATCATTTCAGATTAATATTCTATGGGTCTTAGTCTTTTACAAAGCAGTCAAAAGGTGGATGCCAGTGGCTTGACGGTACCATTGGAGACTTGCCCTCGTCTGGCCTTGCCCTTCTTGAGTGTGTGTTTAAGACGTCCGGCCAGCTGTTAGCACCGGCTGGAGGAGCTGCTTTGGAGGCGGGGGTCCGTCCGTAAAACGGAGCCGTGTGGTTCGATGGATCAGTGCAACGGCCCCCCCCCCCCCCCCCCCCGTAGGGTCAGACAAATGGAGGGGAGGAAAGACTATCACTCATGAAGAAAGGGAGAGATGGGATGAGGACTCCTGCGGTTCACAATTGAAAATGATAGAGGCCAGTCGTCCTTTGAGGAACTTGATGGAACAGGACGTCTTCCCATTGGTACCCTCCTGGTAGATTGATATTGAGCTAAAGAGACGACATCAGTGGAAGTGATGAAGAGAACAACTCCCTCCTCAGCCCGTCCCCACCCGGCCTCACCCAATAAGTCATTTTGTCATTATTTGTCCCTGTCTGTGTAAATCAACCCCGCCTGCCTATGAAATCTATATTTTTGATAAAGCAGGGGCTTTAGCTTCTCTCTTTGATATGTGATGGCCCCTCCTCTCTTCCCAACTTGGGGGCGGGGTTGTCAATTGGGGCCTCAGATGTGCATTTTTTTTGGCCCCACAGCGTTAAGCTTTTTTTAAAAGCATGGCAGAAATGGATCTATGGTAATCGGATTTCGGCAGCGGTAACGCGCCTGTTCCATTACCTCGCCCGGAGAATTGATCTGGTTTCTCTCCCCTTCTCTTCTCTCCCCCCCCCCCCCTCCACCTTAATTGTGCTCTTACTAAAGACGGAATGAAAAGCATCTGCAGGCTTACTCTCTCTCACCATCCCCCCCCATAGACACAAGCGCACATAGTCACAGTCTGACTTCAGACGACGGCATCTCCTGGAGAGTAAACATGTCGTCGCTGGAGGAGCCAGATAGGAGCTGGAGCTCCCACAATCCTTTATCAGAGCCAGTGTTGCACATCAATAACACTACCACAACCTCCCTCCATCCCTCCTCTTCCCCACCCCCACCCCCACCCCCCAAACCCTCTCTGTCCACTTTTAATCTTTCAAAACAAGAGAAACGGAACCAAGCCGCGAGAGCGATAAAGTATTTTTCTGTTTGTGCAGCAACAGAATTATTCCCACAGTCCTTTGTGTTTGGATACCTGGCAGGGCTCGTGCTAATAACCTGCTGGTCTGATATGGCACAGTTTGGTTTCTGTTTGTCTCCGACGTTAGGAGCAGAAACGAGGAACTCGCGGATAAACAATGACGTCAAAATATAATTACAAAACCTGAGGAAAACGTTTGGCTTTCCCGACAGTTCTGTGATTTTGCTTTGTATCAAAGAACCACTCTCACAGTGATACTTGGGTAATGTTAACGCTTTAGTGAAGAAAATGAAAATGGGAGAACAGCACCATACTGTCTGGTTTTTCAGGAATTTTACTTTATGATGGTATTCAAACAAGTGTTTGATCGTGGGTATCCATAGAAAGAGACTCTTGGTGCATACAAACTATATTAATAAACCACACACACACACACACTGTCCTTTTCCCCAAAGAGAACAGAAGCCCTCTCCACAGGGAGCCCAGTGTCTTACTGAGACCAGACGAGAACAAAACATTTGTTTCATATTCATTTCAATCCAACCATCATTTGATATCGTAAACCTCTGCCTTGGCCTGGAAACAAAACCAAATAATACAGTATGTTTTGGCTTTGTCGCACTGCATAGCGAAATATGACATCCCAGTCTGTTTGGACAATGTTCTAATGGAACGTTCATAAGAAAGATTCCCGTGTGTGAATATGCTTTAAATGCTTTTAAGGTGCTTTTAAGGCACCCGAGCTTAACTGATCCGTTTAACGTGTGTCACATTGGCAGTCAGCAGGAACAAGGAGGATATCACTGTAGGTGTAAGGTCCCCTGGAAATGCTTTACAAATCGATAGCGCTGCCAAAATAGCACGCTAATCAACCCCTCGTTATGGCTATTTGCATATTTGATTATACATTTCGCCTTCACAATGTTTACGTGGCTTTTTAATAGACTTTCAGGATTAATCGCACAAACCTGGAGAGAGGAAAGAACAACAGCCCAAATGCTGTGAAAGGTTTTCAAAAGAACAAATAGCCTGCATCTGGAGGAATGCGTCAGAAACAAACTAAAACAGAGATATATCTTTTGATACAGCCGGCAGTGGCTGCTCAGAATTCATTCATTTGCCTGGTATTTGTTTAAGGAGATTGAAAAAGGGAGCGAGCTTGTTCTATTGCATGGAGTTTTGTATCTTATCGCGCTTCGACAGATGAGCGGTGTGAAGAATTAGTCCGAGGACATGTGGAGTATTGTAGCGTGTGGGACTGTGTGAATGTGTTATGGCGACATTGAAATGCAACGTTTTCTGGACACATGTATTGTGGCTGTATTATTATAGACTCTTTATGTTAGTGTGGGAATTGTGTGAGCTTTGCTCTAAAAGGGATGCTACCAGCTTAATACGTGAACACACACACAAACATATAAACACGTGGACACACGCAGTGTATACAAAACACACAGGGAAGTGGACGTTCCAAGATTTCCACGAAAGCCCTACAAATCACAAGGTTCTCTAGTTATATTTACATATTTATACGCACGCACACACGCTCACTCTGATATCTACCCATCAGGGACCTCCAAGCTTCCATTAAAGACCCTAGAGGGTTCCACACACACACTTACATGCACTGCTCATTGTCTAGAGTGGAAGTGGACCTGAGACGCACCAATCTCTCTTGTCAGGGACTTTGTAAGACTTCCACGAAAGTCCCGGCGAGGTCGCAAGCCTCTCCGTAGTTACCGCCCGTCACCTGCTCTCATTAATAAGGAAATGATTAACCTTCTAAGACTTCCACGAATGTGCCGGCGAGGTCGTAAGCTTCACTGTAGTTACCGCCAGTCACCTGCTCTCATTACTAAGGAAATTAATGTTGCATTCGCTTTCAATTAACCTTCCGTGGCAACGGAGCAGGACAGGGAGGGAGGCCCGGGCCCTGCTGGAGGTCAAGGTAATTGAATAGGGTTGTAATGATGACAATGCAAAAGGAACCTCCGGCCGTGGCGTGGGGGCGAATTACAGCATCGTTAGGCCGGAGGTTGAGTGGCGGGTGTCAGAGAACCATGTTAGCTCGCTACGAGCGCGACTGTAAAGTGGATTACTGTAGTAGCGTCACCTTACAGTGTCCTGATCGTCATGCGCCATTGTCAGTGCTGTCTAACTGGCAGAATTGCACAGCAACGTGTGCAACAAGTAAACAGTGTTCTTTTCTTTGCAGAATCCAAAATGGCAACCAACACAGGAGTGTGGGTTCTTTCCTAACTCCCATTTGTACTTCATCTGCTGATTTTCTGTATTTCTCCTACTGGTTATCGATCTTCTCAACTGTAAGCCTTTAGTATTTCCCTTCCACCAGACCCTCTTCCTCTGTCTCTCAGTCTGAGCACCTCTTCCTCTGTCTCTCAGTCTGAGCACCTCTTCCTCTGTCTCTCACTCTGAGCCCCTCTTCCTCTCTCTCTCTCTCTCTCTCTCTCTCTCTCTTTCTCTCTCTCTCTCTCTCACTCTCTCTCTCACTCTGAGCACCTCTTCCTCTGTCTCTCACTCTGAACACCTCTTCCTCTGTCTCTCACTCTGAGCCCCTCTTCCTCTCTCTCACTCGCTGAGCCCTTCTTCCTCTCTCTCACTCGCTGAGCCCCTCTTCCTCTCTCTCTCTCACTCGCTGAGCCTCTCTCTCACTCGCTGAGCCTCTCTCTCACTCGCTGAGCCTCTCTCTCACTCGCTGAACCTCTCTCTCACTCGCTGAGCCTCTCTCTCACTCGCTGAACCTCTCTCTCACTCGCTGAGCCCCTCTTCCTCTCTCTCTCTCACTCGCTGAGCCTCTCTCTCACTCGCTGAGCCTCTCTCTCACTCGCTGAGCCTCTCTCTCACTCGCTGAACCTCTCTCTCACTCGCTGAGCCTCTCTCTCTCTGACTGAGCTTTGGCCAACAGTAAAACACACCTGGTTGACTCCGCTTTGGCCAACAGTAAAACACACCTGGTTGACTGAGTGTTGGCCAATAGTAAAACACACCTGGTTGACTGGGCGTTGGCCAACAGTAAAACACACTTATAGTGGTCCGTATTGGTCCGATGAGCAGGTGCATTCTGCAGAGCTGGAAATCCCATTAAATCCCTGCCATCTCGCACACAAACACATGTGCATGCACACACACCTGCCTTCACACACACTCGTTCATTTACTCCTTCTCTTTTTCACACACATTCCTCCCCACACAGTCATTTCACACACAGGGAACATATAGGGAGCATGTCTAGAACTTAACCTCCCTTCCTGACTGGAACTGCCTGGTCTGTATGCCAGTGAACCTACTGGAGCATGGTAACAACCCCTCACCCCCCATACCTCCTGATATAATGGCATACCGCACATAAACTATACAGTTCCATCTGTGGGAATTGGAATACTGTAGCCATGTTTGTGAGGCCATCGACCTTAAGTGGGAGATCTTCCAAGATTAGTTGGTGGTCTTTGTCACTGAACTGTTTTCATCCTTTTCAAAGCAATCCTTTTGATTTTGAGTCGATGCATTGTCGTGTATAAACTGATAATGCCGTGGTGAAAATTAAATGGCCTGTGAGTGGTCATTTGTCCCGTGTGTTTGCTTATAGATCCATTTCCTTGCATGGTGTGAGTCATCCTGGTACAGTGACTCAATATGTGTTGTTGTCAGTGTGTGTCGGCTTGTTGTGTAAGCTCCCACCTCAGTGCCCTCACGCCTGATTTGTCACTGTGGTGGTGGCATTCAGCTTTTTATTTGATTTTTTAGGGGATTGGGTGCTATGCCACTGCTTATTTTTATTTTGTACCTTTATTTAACTAGGCAAGTCAGTTATGAACAAATTCTTATTTACAATGACAGCCTACCCCAGCCAAACCCGGACGACGCTGGGCCAATTATCCACCGCCCTATGGGACTCCCAATCACGGCCGGTTGTGATAGAGCCTGGAAACGAACCAGGGTCTGTGACGCCTCTAGCACTGAGATGCAGTGCTTTATAGACTGCTGCGCCACTCGGGAGCCCCACTAACTAAAATAAATCTAAGATGTGTGAAATAAATGATATCCAGCTCAGGGCTCCAGCTATGCATTTGGTTTGCTAACTGGCTAGCTAAGTGGCTAGATGTCAAGATCAATCTTCTTGGTTACAGCATAGACATTCAATCCCCTCCTGGATCAAGAATCCTGTTGCCTAAATTGTTTTGTGAGTTAAAAAAAACGGAACTTTTTAAAATGTATAACGCCCCCTGTGTGCATTTCCAGTGATACCGTATACCCGGTGTGGTACAGAAACGCTATGACAGTATGAACATCTGCATACCACCCAACCCTACTCTCTATCCATATCCCCATCTTTCTTTCTCTCTGTCCGCCTCTCCCGGTCTCTCCCTCAATCTCTCTTTCATGCCCTCTTTCCTCCTCATCTTTCTCTCCCTCTGTCCCCCTCTCTCTCGCTACACTGGGAGGGCGGTGCATGACACTCTTATCTCTATTATCTCTGTCCCACATTTTTATGATGGTAAAGGGCCATGAGCAACACCTTCTCATGCAATGCCATGCCACTTTCTAGTACACCGGAAGTATGCATTAATGTACAGTACCAGTCAAAGGTTTGGATACACCTAGTCTTTTTTTAAACTATTTCTGCAGTGAAGAATAATACTGAAGACATCAACACTATCAAATAACACAAGTGGAATCATGTTGTAACCAAAAAAGCTTTAAACAAATCAAAATGTATTTAAGATTCTTGGCATTCTCTCAACCAGCTTCATGAGGAATGCTTTTCCAACATGCTTTTCTTGGAGTTCCCACCTATTCTGAGCACTTGTTGGCTGCTTTTCTTTCACTCTGCAGTCCACCTCATCCCAAACCATCTCAATTGGGTTGAGGTCGGGTGACTGTGGAGGTCAGGTCATCTGATGCAGCACTCCATCACTCTCCTTGTTCAAATAGCCCTGACACAACCTGGAGGTGTGTTGGGTCATTGTCCTGTTGAATAACAAATAACACAGGCTAACAATGTATCTCACAATGTGATCGACTGGGTTTAAACCTATGTCTTCTAAGAGTCACAAGACTGTGTTATTCCACTGAGCTAAAGCCTAGGGCCTAGGCTTTACCTCCGGGAGCTAACACAAGTTTTCAGTTCTCAGGCAAGGTTACTTATCATTGTTTACAGTCTTAATGGTGGCCCACTTAGATGGTATGCAACTATGTATAACTAACGGTGTGGCTTTAACCATTGCCTTGTTAAGTAAAGGTTCAATAACTAAAAATACAATTAAGGTGTTGGGGGATGACAAAATATCGGACCCCCTCAAATTATTTGGACTAAAATGTTTCAATTTGGCTCTACACTCCAGCATTTTGGATTTGAGATGCATACATGCATATCTGGTTTACCTTTCAACACTTTTTGTATTTAGTCCCCCCATTTGAAGAAGTCATAAGTGTTTGGACAAATTCACTTATAATAATCACTTCTATTTAACAGTGTACTAAAGTAGTCAAAAGTTTAGTATTTGGTCCCATATTTTCTAGCATGCAATGACTTAATCAAGATTGAAGCTCTACAAACTTGTTGAATGCATTTTCATTTTGGTTTGGTTTAATTGACGGTAGAATATGTATGAAAATACCCTCAGATAAAAGGTGTCATTCTGTACTGTCGCCTCATGTGAAACATTTGATCTCAAATCCAACATGCTGGAGTGTAGATCCACATGTTTTAATTGTTGCTTCACTGTCCAAATAAATAGGGAGGGGAGTGAACCTAGTTTAGCTTCACTAGCGCAGGCTAACTCTTTAGCCAACCTCACACTTCCTTCAAAACATCTGCCAGGCTTGAGAGCCCAGGAGAAACTAAATCCCATCAAATCAAATGTTCTTTGTCACATGTGTTGAATACAACAGGTATTACAATACAACCTTACCATGAAATGCTTACTTGCAAGCCCTTAAACAAACAATGCAGTTCAATAAATATTTATTGAATTTTTTTTGAATCTTTATTTAACTAGGCAAGTCAGTTAAGAACAAATTTGTATTTACAATGATGGCCTACCCCGGCCAAATCCTAACCCGGACGATGCTGGGCCAAATTGTGCACCACGCTATGGGACTCCCAATCATGGCCGGTTGTGCTACAGCCTGGAATCAAACCAGGGTCTGTAGTGACGCCTCTAGCACTGAGATGCAGTGCCTTAGACTGCTGCGCCACTTGGGAGCTAAGAGTAAAGAAAATATTTACTAAATAAACAAAAGTAAAAAATTAAAAGTAACACAATAAAATAACAATAACGAGGCCATATACAGGTTAGTCGAGGTAATTTGTACATGAAGGTAGGGGTAAAGTGACTATGCATAGATAATGAACAGCGAGTAGCAGCATCGTAAAAACAAAGGGGGGGGGGGGGGGGGGGTCAATGTAAATAGTCTGGGTGGCCGTTTGATTAATTGTTCAGCAGTCTTAAGGCTTGGGGAAAGAAGCTGTTGAGGAGCCTTTTGGTCCTAGACTTGGCGCTCCGGTATCGCTTGCCGTGCGGTAGCAGAGAGAACAGTCTATGACTTCCAGCTTTGTCTTGAAAAAGGGAAATTCCTCATTTGGCCTCTCTCGCTATTGTGGCAGCTGTTGTTTCTTAAGTGTTAGGCTGTGTGTGTGTGTGTGTGTGTGTGTGTGTATTTGTGTGTGTGAGATACTTGACTTCAAAGGAAGGAATGGGATTGCATGCATGCGTGTTAATGTCACATTGTGTGTTTGTTTAAAATGAATGTGTGTGTGTCTGTCAGTTTTTCGAGAGTATGCTGAATTAGAAGTGTACATTGTGCACCTATGGTCATTATCATTTATGTGTGTATGACCTCACAGGTGCGAGTATTTCTGAGTTTGCCTTGGAGAAGGTTTCTGTACATTAATGTCATGTTCTAGTACGGAATGTGTGTGAGGGTTTTTGAAGTGCACGTTGTTCCATTCTGATGAACACATCTGTGTCACTAGGTCACATGTACCTTGACACAGGCATGTTAACACACACACAGACAGAGACCCCCCCCCCCCACACACACACACACACACACACGCGCAGGCACGCAGGATCTGATAGACACACACCCAATTCTCTGAACCTAGTGGCCTGAAACACACATACCCCATCCACTTCAAACACACACACACACACATACACACACACACACACACTCAACTTCAGTTAGCTTGCTCTCATGCCACTGCAGATGAGAGAGTCCATTGATAGCGCTTAACTTGCCGCGTTGAGTTTCTTCTCGCTCTCTCAGGGCTTGGACTTGGGCCTGAGGTGGCTGCCAGTCTCTGTCTCTCTTGCTCTCTCTCTACCCTCTCTCTCTACCCTCTCTCTCTACCCTCTCTCTCTACCCTCTCTCTCTACCCTCTACCCTCTCTCTCTACCCTCTCTACCCTCTCTCTCTACCCTCTCCCTCTACCCTCTCCCTCTACCCTCTCTCTCTACCCTCTCTACCCTCTACCCTCTCTACCCTCTCTACCCTCTCCCTCTACCCTCTCCCTCTACCCTCTCTCTCTACCCTCTCTACCCTCTCTCTCTACCCTCTCCCTCTGCCCTCTCTCTACCCTCTCTCTCTCCCCTCTCTCTCTACCCTCTCTCTCTACCCCCTCTCTCTACCCTCTCTCTCTCTACCCTCTCCCTCTACCCTCTACCCTCTACCCTCTCCCTCTACCCTTTCTCTCTACCCTCTCTCTCTCCCCTCTTTCTCTTCCCTCTCTCTCTGGTCCCACTCCAATTTGCCTACCGCTCCAACAGATCCACGGGAAGATGCCATTTCCTTCGCTCTTCACATGGCCGTAAACATCTGGACAGGAGCAACGTCTATGTGAGAATGCTGTTCATTGACTACAGTTCAGCGTTCAACACCATTGTTCCCTCCAAGCTTGACACCAAGCTCAGGCCACAGGCTGTCAGGATTGGCAACAGAATCTCCTCCACACTGGCTCAAAACACAGGGGCCACCCAGGTGTGTGTCTTCAGCCGACGACTGCGTGGCTTTGCGCGACATCGACGCCATCGTCAAGTTTTCTGACGACACCACGGTTGTCGGCCTGATACCCAAGTGAAGTGGCATTGTGGTGCCAGAACAACGACCTCACCCTCAACGTCAGCAAAACAAAGGAGTTGGTTGTTGACCTCAGGAAGCCGAGGAGGGAACGGGACCAGATCCACATCAACGGGACTGTAGTAGAGTCGTCATTTTTAAGTTCCTCGGTGTCCACGTCACAAGGACTTGACATGGACCGACAACACCACCGCTCTTGTCAAGAGGGCACATCAGCGTCTGCACTTCCTAAGGCGGCATAAGAAATTCGGCATGCCACCCTGGGTCATCTCCAAATACTACCGCCGTGCCATGGACCGCGCGCCCTGACCCAGTTGCATCACGCCTGGTACAAGAATATGCTCCGTCCACAACCACGAGGCCCTGCAGCGGGTGCTGAAAACAGCCCAGTGCTCCCACCCATCCAGGAGTTATACTCAAAAGGAAGAGAGGAAGAGGAAGGGCTGCAGCATCATCAAGGACCCCACACACATTTGGCAGACGCTCTTATCCAGAACGACGTACAATTAGTGCATTCATCTTGAGATAGCTAGTTGAAACACCAACACCTCACAAGTACATCAAGTACATTTTCCCTGAGGAAAGTATTTATCATCAAAGTCGGTGGTAGTAGGAGAAGACAAGTGCCTTTTTTTGAAGAGGGAGGAGGGGGGGGGGGGGGGGGGGCGTTAGAGTTATTTAAGATAGTCTTCAGAGAGGTAGGGTTTCAGACGTTTTTGGGAAGATGGGAAGGCCAAGAGACCAGAGGGGGAGGAACACACAAGCTGTTCTCTCCCTTACCGCCGGGTGGACGGTGGCGAAGCATGAGGTCTGAGACGGTTTCGATCTACAAGCCACCTCAGTACATAAGCACACACACACACAGATACTGTATACACTCATCCACACACACACTCACACGAACGCACGCACGCGCACACACACCCACACACATTTGTTTTACTATCCTTGTAAGAACCAAACAATTGATTCCCCTTCTAAATCCTATTTTACCTAACCCCTAAACCTAACCCTAATGGTAACCCTAACACTAAACCTAACCCTAAACCTAACTTTTTCCTTGCGGGGACCGGCAAAATGTCCCCACTTGTCCGAATTTTCCTTGTTTTACCATCCTTGTGAGGACTTCTGGTCCACGCAAGGATCGTAAAACCAAACCATACACACACATATACATTCATGCTACACACAAATCTCAACTACTGCTACGAGAATCAGATAATTATTGCTAAATACTGAACAATTTAAAAACTTGCCCCCCAGTCATCACTTATAAATTGTGCCTTCCTGTATTATACTTATTCTAAGATGTTTCTATCTTTATATATTATTATTGTTGTTGCATTGTGGGTTAGGAACCTGTAAGTAAGCATTTTGTTGGATGGTGTATACCATGCCGTATCCTGTACATATGACAAATAAAACTTTAAACTCTCATTGTCCCTCTCTCTCTTTCGCTCTCCCCCTCCCTCTCTCTCGCGCTCACGCTCGCTCTTCTTCCATGTCTCTCGCTCTCCTCTCGCTCTTCCTCTCTCTCTTCCTCCCTCTCTCTCGCTCTTGCTCTTCCTCTCTCTCGCTCTTCCTCTCTCTCTCTTCCTCCCTCTCTCTCGCTCTTGCTCTTCCGCTCTCTCGCTCTTCCTCACGCTCGATCTTCCTCTCTCTTTCTTCCTCCCTCTCTCTCTTTTGCTTCCCCCTCCCTCTCTCTCGTGCTCACTCTCGCTCTTCTTCCCTGTCTCTCGCTCTCCCCTCACACGCTCTCGCTCGTCCTCTCTCTCTCTTCCTCCCTCTCTCTCGCTCTTCCTCTTGCTCTTCCTCTCTCTCTCTTCCTCCCTTTCTCTCGCTCTTCCTGTCTCTCTCTCGCTCTTCCTCTCTCTCTCTCGCTCTTCCTCTCTCTCGCTCTTCCTCACTCTCGCTCTTCCTCTCTCTCTTCCTCCCTCTCTCTCGCCTTTCCTCCCTCTCTCTCGCTCTTCCTCCCTCTCTCTCGCTCTTCCTCCCTCTCTCTCGCTCTTCCTCCCATTCTCTCGCTCTTCCTCCCTCTCTCTCTCGCTCTTCCTCCCTCTCTCTCGCTCTTCCCCACTCTCGCTCTTCCTCTCACTCTCACTCTTCCTCTCTCTCGCTCTTCCTCTCTCTCTTCCTCTCTCGATCTTTCTCTCTCTCTTCCTCTCTCTCGCTCTTCCTCTCTCTCGCTCTTCCTCTCTCACTCTTCCTCACTCTCGCTCTTCCTCTCACTCTCGCTCTGCCTCCCTTTCTCTTGCTCTTCCTCCCTTTCTCTCGTTCTTCCTCCCTTTCTCTCGCTCTTCCTACCTCTCTTTCGCTCTTCCTCCCCCTCTCGCACTCTTCCTCCCCCTCTCTCACTCTTCCTCCCCCTCTCTCACTCTTCCTCCCCCTCTCTCACTCTTCCTCCCCCTCTCTCGCTCTCACTCTCTTTCGCTCTCACTCTTCCTCACTCTCGCTCTTCCTGTCACTCTCGCTCTTCTTCTCTCTCGCTCTTCTTCTCTCTCTCTCGCTCTTCCTCTCGCGCTTTCTTCCTCCCTCTCTCTCTCTCTCTTCTGCTCTCTCTCTCTCTCTCTTCCTCTCTCTCGCGCTTTCTTCCTCCCTCTCTCTCCATCTCTTCCTCTCTCTCTCTCGCTCCACCTCCCTCTCAATCGCTCTTCCTCCCTCTCTCTCTCCTTCAGAAGGAGCATCGGCCCTTCTCTTGAACCTCACTGGATTTTCTCCTCCAAATAGACCCATTCCGCGAGAGAATGAGCGGGATTAATTCAGCCAACGGCGTCGGAGGGATTTGATGATGTCATCCATATGAATGAACCAGTTAGCGGATTATCTCCCCGAGGTGGAGAGATACAAACACATGAACATGAAAGCTGGGGTGAAGGGAGGAGAGAGGAAGTGAGAGAGAGGGAGGTATAGAATGAGAGAACGAGAGGTTGAGAGAGAAAGAGAAGAGTGAGAGATCGAAGGAGAGAAAGAGGAGAGAAAAATATAGGGGGCAAGGTGGCCTTAATTAAAGCTGGTCCCAGTACCCCCTCAGTACCGACAGTGGTGGAATGGGCAAAGGGATGGCAGTGGTGGTATTTTGTTCGAAGGTGTCACATTTGAGCTATGGTGCATCTGAGGGAATCTCCCAGGGGACTCAGCTGCGGCAATCACTGCTCAACGGACCGCCATGGCCAATCAGCCTCCCCTCTAACGGCCAGCTGAGCTCCACAGGTTGGGGCCAGCCATCTCCCACTCCATCCTCAGCCCCATGTGTGCTGTTGGCATCCCCTCTCCCCCTTCTCTCCAGAGGCCAGGGGAGCCCCGCCGAGGCCACGGCTGCTCCCATCTCCCCTAATTGAGATGGACGAGGGGTGAAATGGGAGAGGGGTTGGGAGGGGTGGATAGGGGGATCCCGCCACTGTCGCTGTGGTTACCAGGCACACGTATATTTAGATTGCACGCGCACACACACTGTTCTCTGTGTGTAATTGGCTTGTTGTTTGGCCTTCTGAATGTTTTTGACAATCCCATTTTCTGTCCCTATCGCTCTGTTTCTCTCACTCACTCACTCACTCACTCACTCACTCACTCACTCACTCACTCACTCACTCACGTCCTAAGCTATGACTAGGCTAGGTTGTGGTACTGGTAGAAGTTTAGACGAGGGATATGAGTGTCAATGCTATAATAATATCATATGCCATTTAGCAGATGCTTCGTCTTACAGTGATGTTCAGTCATGCATACGTACATTTTATTAAACAGTATACAAACAGGTCGGGAGCCAGACAGGGAGCCTAAGAAGGAAAGGAAATGAATTATTTTGTCTCTATTATTTGAATTATTTCAAGGCTATAGCCTACAAATAAATACATTGTGAAGCATTTGCGACACTAGACTGGTAGGGAGGCAGGGACATTAAGCGCTCAGCATTTTAAACAACATTTTGTTGTATTAAATCATTATCGGCTATCACCTGCGCATATAGGCTCTGACATACTTGGAGTTAAATGCAAATTAAACCAAAAATGCTTTATTAGGCTCAGTCTACAGTGCCTTTTGAATGCATTTTTACAAAAAATAAAATATATATATATATATATATATATATAAATGCAACATGTAAATTGTTGGTCCCATGGTTCATGAGCTGAAATAAAAAATCCCAGACATGTTCCATACGCTCAAAAATCGTGATGAGGAGGATTTCTGTCTGTAATAAAGACATTTTGTGTGGAAAAACTCATTCTGATTAGCTGGGCCTGGCTCCCTACTGGTGGGCCAATGCCCTCCCAGGCCCACCCATGCCTGCACCCCTGCCCAGAAATCCATAGATTAGGGCCTAATGAATTTATTTCAGTTGACTGATTTTATTATATGAATTGTAACTCATTTAAACCCTGTTGAGCATTTATATTTTTGTTTCAGTATAGAAACTGTGAGTCTGTGGCTTCAGGCTCATGTGATGGTGTCTGGAGAGCCGGTCAGCAGTGGAGAATATCCTCACCGCGCTTGCCGAGCCACTGGGATGCTAAACACCCTTTTGGCCACGCTTTCCAGGCTGAGCAGGGATGTAGTTTAAAAATATATATATATTAACGTTTTTAGGCAAAATAACCCAATCAAAACGGAAAGCTCCTTGAAAGTTGGAATATGTCAGTCAGGTCTATTTGGCCAAAATCAATTATGGCCAAGTGTATAGATAATAGAACAAAAATGAAGGAAGCTTTTACTTATGGTTGGTCCGGGGAATCAAACCCACTACCACGGTGTTAGAAGCACCATGCTCTACCAACTGAGTTACTGAGTCCACTGCTCTGATTGTCTCTGCTATCACATAGAGTCCAGTAAACAGCAGGCTGTAAGCCAATCCGGCGCAGTTGGACTGTTCAGTGTGTTTGCAGCAGTCACTTTCATCTCCAGGAGGAAAGCACCTGAGAGACTGAACTCTTAGACCCAGCGCTAATCAAAATCGACTCTGATACTGAGCTGTGTGTGTGTGTGTGTGTGTGTGTGTGTGTGCGCGTGTTATTTTTAATCTCCAATCTCTCTTATGCAGCCCCAGACGACATTAAGCTGTGCCTAAACGTGCGCTGAAACCGAATTCAACTACCCCCCCACCTCCCACCCACCCTCGCTCCTTCCCTCCAACCCCCCTAGTCTCCACCAGGGTATCGATCGATCCCTCTCCATTTTTCGGGGAGGGGCGAGGGATATTTGCCCAACTAATCACTGACCACCTCCGGGGTGGAGAGAAAGAGGCTCTTTCTGAGAGCGAAAGAGAGAGATGGTGTTGTTTTATCCCCCCTCCATCTGCGTAGGGAACAGGGCTGTGATTAATGCCGGAGAAGCAGGGACAGGTAGGGGCAGCGACGCAGAACTCAACGGAGGGATGAATCCATCCCAACACTCTCTTTACCCGTAATTAGATTATTGGACTGATGAGGTAGCGCCCAGGATTAAGTCCTTCATCAGTTCTGAGGGAGGGAGGTAGGGAGGGAGGTAAGGAGAGAGAGAGGGAGGGAGGTAGAGAAGGAAGAAGTGAGGGAGAAAGGGGGTTAAGGTGGGAGGGAGGGAAGTAAGGAGAGAGAACCCTCTACTCAAGGCCCTCTCTCCGTCCTTTCCTTATGCCCAGACCAAGAGGAAGTCTAACATATAGCTTAATGCTGTATGGTTCTGTAACAGTAGTCTTATTGTAGCTGTGGCAGCATCGTAGGAACAACACATTGATGGTGGGTGTTTTTAAATGACCTCCATACAATTCAAAGCCAACAGAGTACTGGAAATGTGTTTCTCTGCAAATCATTATCACTACTACTACTGTTACTTCAACTTTTGCCAGTAACAATATTGATACATCATGCTTGTAATGTAAATTTTACCTCCAGATTTATTTAGTAAGGTGATCTGGCGGATGACTTTAGTTCCACTCCTGCTCAGTTATCAAAGGTTTCTCCTCCCCTCTGCTCTCATCTCCTTCTCCTCTCCTCCTCCTCTCTGCTTTTTATTTCCCCCTCTCCCCTGCTCCCCTCTCCTCCCCTTCTCCACTCCTCCTCTCTGCTTTTTATTTTCCCCTCTCCCCTGCTCCCCTCCCCTCTCCTCCCCTTCTCCACTCCTCCTCTCTGCTTTTTATTTTCCCCTCTAAAGACCAAGGCTTCCCCTGCCCTGCAAGGGTCAAAGGTGGCAAAGGTCTGCTCTCCTCCATTCTCCTTTCTTCCCCCCTCCTCTGCTTTCCTCTGCTCTCCTCCCCTCTGCTCTCATCTCCTCCCTTTCTCCTTTCGTCCTCTCCTCCTCTCTTCTCCTCTCTGCTTTTTATTTTCCCCTCTCCCCTGCTCCCCTCCCCTCTCCTCCCCTTCTCCACTCCTCCTCTCTGCTTTTTATTTTCCCCTCTAAAGACCAAGGCTTCCCCTGCCCTGCAAGGGTCAAAGCTGGCAGAATAAAGGGGGCTTTAATTTACAGGGGAAACCTTTCAGGTTATTTTTATACACGGCCCGGCAGTCGTTCACCTTCTAACGAGCGTAAATGTTCCATTAGGGCTCCTGTATTTGAAGGCTTTGTGTTCCTAGCTCAAATGTCATCACAGGCCAAGCTAGAGAGCAAGGGTGTTTTAGTTTTTTTTGCTGACCTCTATGGCGCAGGTGGTTTTGCGCTTGACTACTGGCAGCAGGGCTGGTGGTTCAAGTCCTATTTTGACTTGTCCCTTCTAATTTGTTTCAATGTTGTTGCAGCCACTTACTGTAACAAACCAGCCCGACTAAAAACCTGCTCCTTCCATGACACAGACTGACCAGGTGAATCCAAGTGAAAGCTATGATCCCTTATTGATGTCCCCTGTTAAATACACTTCAATCAGTGTAGATGAAGGGGAGGAGATATGTTAAAGAAGGATTTTTAAGCTTTGAGACAATTGAGACATGGATGTGTGCAATTCAGAGGGTGAACGGGCAAGGAAAGATGTAAGTGCCTTTGAACAGGGTATGGTAGTAGGTGCCAGGCGCCCTGGTTTGAGTGTGTCAAGAACTGCAACGCTACTGGGTTTTTCATGCTCAACAGTTTTCTGTGTGTATTAAGACTGGTCCACCACCCAAAGGACATCCAGCCAACTTGACACAATTGTGGGAATCATTAGAGTCAACATGGGTCAGCATCCCTGTGGAAGGCTTCCATGGGAGTCCATGCCCCGACAAATTGAGGCGGTTCTGAGGGCAAAAGGGGGTGCATCTCAATTTTTGTTCTAAATGTTTTGTCCATTTCAGTGTACTTTGGTCATACACTATAGGCTGCATTCCTGGGGACTGTACACGCAACTCTGACTTGTGTAAATCATTGATCACACTTGTTTTGCCTAGAACTAACTAGACTCCAAGCCATATTGTATTAATAGTGCCCCCCTCCCTCTGTTCCCCCTCCAAGCCACCTTCAGTTCCACCTCTGGCTGCTTGTACTTGTGTTGAACCCTGGCTCCACTCAACTCCACCCCGGCCTGAATTAGCCAGGCCTGCTGTGGTTATTTATTAACACGGGCCCTGGCGGAATTCTGGCTTCGCCCGCAGCTGTCGGATTGGCTGGAAGCCGCATCTCACAGCACAACACACACACAAACTAACAGGAGTGCGAACACACACTAACAGGAGTGTGAACACACACTAACAGGAGTGTGAACACACACCGAACACACACGCCCGAGCCTCCACATTAAATTTCATAGATAAAGTGGAACCGTGATTCTACTGTGGGTGTGTTTTGCGAGAAATACAACGTGGTGTGTGGATGCGTTTGACCCCCTACTCGGTTTTCGTACTGCCGTGTCCTCCCTTGGTCTCTAGCCAGAAGTCGCACCCCCTCCGCGCCTTTGGAGTTACGACTCAAGACGTGACCTCTGAATGTAAGAGCCTTGATGTCTGAGGACTGTTTTCTTGTTTTGGTGCCACCATTTTACGAGCGGGTCGGATCCAGTTGCTCATATGAAATGCGGACCTTTGAATCTACGTTTGTCTGCAGTTTTTTTTGTTAACGTTTTTTTTGGGGGAGGGGGGGGGTACGTTTTTGTAGCTTACCACTGATGCAGTCTGTGTGAACGAAGCAGGGGGTTGTAGATGCTAAGGTCTTGCTGGATGTAGTTGGACGAGTGCACGTGCGAAGACCTGAAGACGGCTTTTCTCTGATTTAATCGCAAAGTTTCTATTTCTAAAGAGTGTTACAGTAAACCAGGGATGGAGCGAAAACCAAGTATTCTGAGGAGACTTTCGAGGTCCACTGTTCAGCTTGTCACCCAACGATGAACCCATGTTTGTAACAAGCATCTAGCCTGCCTCCAGTCAAAACAAACCTAGTCGCAATCAAAACAAACCTCATCAAAGTTCATTCATGTCCCTGTAGTTCCATAGCAACCCATGCAGGCTTAGATAGTAGCGCAGTGTGTCCCAACAAACCAGGGGGGTGGACAACTCAGGCGGACCCGATTGGCTGGACCCACAATGCCTTTTGGGATGTCGTGAATGAAAACTATGGCCAACGCAACAATGCTGTATCTGTCCTTATGCATTACCAATACGCTCTATACTAGCCTTAGTGCCCTGACCAATGCCACATTCTCTGTCAGACTGTCTTGGTAAGTAAGAGGGGACAATTTTACATGCCATTATTTTTAGCCCCCATCTTAATCTATGAAGCGGGGGAGCTAAGTGCAAAGTCTTAATGTGTAGCCTCTCAGACAGCCTCTCTGTTTCCCAGTGACTTCTCAGTTCCAGGTGATTTTAGTCGTAGTGTGTGGACATGCGTGTACAGTATGTGTTTCGTGGCTTATCACAGTATGTGGCATGGGATACAGCCTTGTCTGTCTGCATCAGAGTAGGTGAGTGGAGTTGAGCGGTTGGAGATTCCATTCCTCACTCCCAGAGAGGCACTCCACAAACTTTCCAACCGCTCTGCTACAAACCGCTCTGGCGCTCCAAATTCCTTCCATTCAATTGAACCGACACCCATCTATGTTTGTGACTACCTGGATCTACCATTTGGTTTTGAAGTATTGAAACCGAATCATACTGTATGATTTGAATGAAAAGTTTTATAATAAACATGAAAAGGAGCGCTCATCATTTCAAATAGGCTACATAGCATAATAAACAGCATTTAAACACTCTAAATAGGTCAGGGGCCAGACAGGGAGCCTAAGACGGAATGAAAATGAATTATTTAGGCTATATTATTTATATTATTTCAAGGTTATAGCTTACAAAGAAATACATTGTGACGCATTTGCGAGTGTGACGCAATAGGCTGGTTATGAATAGAACAACAGTCTATAACTTGCGCATATAGGCGGTGGATTACTTAGAATTAAATACCAAATTAAATGAAAAAATGAATTAATTTTTAGAAACACCAGTTTGGCCACAGTCTGTGGCTTCAGTCTCACGCAATGGTGCCTGGGGAGCAGGCCAGCAGCGGAGAATATCCTCTCCACACTTGCAGAGCCACTGGAGATGCTAAACACCCTTTTGGCCACTCTTGCCAGGCTGGGAAGGGATGCTTTTTTTTCTATAGGTAGGCCTAAATGTTTTTGGGTAAAATAACCCAATCAAAATGGAAAGCTCCTTGAAAGTTGGAATATGCTACGCCTATTTGGCCAAAATCAGTAATTGTATAGATAATAAAACAAAAATGAAGGAAACTTTTAAGAGATCTGATTTTGAATTTATAAATACTTTGCTACAATGACACACTTAATGATCTACCCGCCTTTTTCCTTTCTGTTAGCATGTGTCTTTTCAGATTCCACAATGATTCTGTAGTTGTTGACACACCACCACACTTCCTCTCATGGTCTTGGTCCTCCTCATCTTTGTAAATCACTTCGAGTTAAATACAGCTAAAATAAAGTAAAAAAATATACATTTTGCACCTGTGTTTTATCAGTTTCTTTATGAAAATATTTAGAGAACTCCATGACAGTAGCTAAAGAAAGAGGACTACAAATGCATGCTGGGCCGGGCATGCCCTGAGCTAGTGAAGTGAAATTGGAGCGGGTGAGAAGGCCCGCCGCTCCGGCCTTTGGGAATCTCGCTCCGAGCTCCTTTCAAATTGGGCACGCTACGCTCCTCTCACATACTCTGGTGTGTGTGTGTGTGTGTGTGTGTGTGTGTGTTTGTGTGTGTGTCTGTGTGTGTGTGTATGGGACGGTGGGAAGTTTTGTAACTGCTGGAGCTTCCTATGACAGCGTCCAGGAGTGTGTCCTGAGCAGGGAGGGGTTGATTAAGCACTGCTCGCTCCCCCTATTCTTTATTTTTATTTTTTGACATTAATCGCGATGATTAGGAACTTGAAATTGTAGGGTAATCACACATGCGGTGGTCTGGTGACAGCAGACCCCCCTCTGCAAACCGACCCTCATGCTAGTGCAGATGTCAACCACAGGCGGCCCGGCCCGCAAGTTATTTTTTGGGTCTGTCCTTTTTGGTAAAAAAAAAAATATCCTGTAAACTCAACAGAAACGAGTTTCATTTAGGGAATCTGTTCCCAAGTATTCCCACAAATAAAGAGTCTTATGTGATCAAGTCTCAATGTAATCAAGGTATGAAATGCTTGTCATTTTCAAATATAATCTATTTTTGGGCTTAATTGTGGTCAATTTGTAGTATACAAATTATTATCATTATGTACAGACCATCCGCGCCAACAAAATTTGTCCCGTGACTGAATGCCTACCCGTGTCCTAGTGTGTGTGTGTGTCACGATCGTCTAAAGAATTAACGGACCAAGGCACAGCGTGCGTAGAGTTCCACATGTTTAATAAATGAAACTCACCAAAACAATACAGAACAAACGAAGAGTGAAGTAAATGCAGTGCACAAGGCAACTATACAGAAACACAAGATCCCACAAAAACCCAGTGGGAAAAGGCTGCCTAAATATGATCCTCAATCAGAGACAATGATAGACAGCTGCCTCTGATTGGGAACCGTACCGGGCCAACATAGAAATACAAAAACTAGAGTACCCACCCTAGTCACACCCCGACCTAACCAAGTTAGAGAATAAAAGGCTCTCTCTGTGTGTGTGTGTGTGTGTGTGTGTGTTGTGTGTTTATATCCCTGTTTGTGTGTGTGTGTGTGAGAGAGTGATCGGCTTACGGTTGGCTGTGATAAATTATGCTGGTGACACCGTTTGAGCACTCTGTCCTTACATCTCACCTACAGCGTCCAGACTCATTCCAGTCCTGAGATCCTTGAGCCATCCAAACCCCTGCTCTCCAAACCTCCAGCCAAGATGAAATAGTAGTACAGTCC
This sequence comes from Oncorhynchus mykiss, assembly GCF_057628025.1. NCBI lineage: Eukaryota > Metazoa > Chordata > Actinopteri > Salmoniformes > Salmonidae > Oncorhynchus > Oncorhynchus mykiss. The sequence goes on along the minus strand of NC_143042.1, from coordinate 43,468,766 downwards.
TGTGTACCTTTGGCCTGGCGGAACGTACTGTAACATATTGGAATGGAAAACATGGCTTATGGAAGGGCAAGAGAGCAAAGCTGCACATGTCCCCAGTTAACTAACTGAAGTAGGCCAGGTCCAAAAAGACACCACTAAACAAGCTTCACACACACACACACACACACACCTCCTGGTGATCCACCGATGCCCGCTCAGTGAATTATTGATCTGTTTTTTTACTGATTCAGTTTGTGATTTGTCAATCATGGGGCTGTCTCTTTAAACTCATCCCAATAAGTTGTCAGGGAGGATGGGATGTGTGTGTGTGTCGGTATGTGTCAGTCTTTTCAGGGCAAGGTTTTGGAGGGTCATTATCGACGACTATCGATTTTTTTCCAGCAGATCATAAAAACACAGGTGTGTGAGGACAGGTGTGTGCGTCTATTTTCGCGTGCATGTACGTGTGTGTGTCTGTGTGTGTGTGCGTGTGCGTGTGTGTGTGTGTGTGTGTGTGTGTAAGGACAGAGCGACGGGGGGGAGGGAGTCTTGTAACTGCAGGAGATTCCTGGGACAGCATCCAGGAGAGTGTCCTGAGAAGGGAGGAGTCAATTAAAGGTCCAATGCAGACTCTTTTTTTAAAATCCAAATATCAAATCATTCTGGGTAACAATTAGGTATCTAACTGTGATTGTTTGAAATTAAAATCATTGAAAATAAACAACAATAGCTTCTTAGCAAAGAGCAATTTCTCAAGGAAGAATTTTGCTAGGACCGCCTCGAAGGTGTCTGTGTGGAAACTTGCTGTTATTTGCAGAGGGGTTTGGAACTCTCTTTATTATTGGTCTATTAACCTCAGGATCTCAAAACAAATCAAATTTTATTGGTCACATACACATGGTTAGCAGATGTTAATGCGAGTGTAGCAAAATGCTTGTGCTTCTAGTTCCGACAGTGCAGTAACATCTAACAAGTAATCTAACAATTCCCCAACAACTACATAATAGACACAAATCTAAAAGGGTGAAGGAGAATATGTACATATAAATATATGGATGAGCAATGGTTGAGCGGCATAGGCAAGGTGCAATAGATGGTATAAAATACAGTATATACAGATGATATGAGTGGTGTAGGATATGTAAACATTATTAACGTGGGATTATTTAAAGTGCCATTGTTTAAAGTGACTAGTGATCCATTTATTGAAGTGGCCAGTCATTGGCTCTCAATGTAGACAGCAGCCTCTCTGAGTTATTGATTGCTGTTTAGCAGTCTGATGGTCTTGAGATAGAAGCTGTTCTTCAGTCTCTCGGTCAAAGCTTTGATGCACCTGTACTGACCTCGCCTTCTGGATGGTAGTGGTGTGGTCAGGCAGTGGCTCGGGAGGTTGTTGTCCTTGATGATATGTTTGGCCTTCCTGTGACATCAGGGGCTATAGGTATCATGGAGGGCAGGTAGTTTGCCCCTGGTGATGCGTAGTGCATACTGCTCCACCCTCTGGGGAGTCTTGCGGTTGAGGGCAATGCAGTTGCCGTACCAGGCTGTGATACAGCCCGACAGGATGCTCTCGATTGTGCATCTGTAAAAGTTAGGCAGGGTTTTGGTTGACAAGCCCCACGCAGTTGTGGGTGAACAGGGAGTATGGGGAGGGGGCTGAGCACACACCCTTGTGGGGCCCCAGTGTTGAGGGTCAGCGAAGTGGAGATGTTGTTTCCTACCTTCACCACCTGGGGGCGACCCATCAGAAAGTCCAGGACCCAATTGCACAGGGCGGGGTTGAGACCCAAGGCCTCCAGCTTGGAGGGTACTATGGTGTTGAATGCTGAGCTGTAGTGAACAGCATTCTTACATAGGTATTACTCTTGTCCAGATGGGATAGGGCAGTGTGCAGTGTGATGGCTATTGCATCGTCTGTGGACCTGTTGAGGCAGTATGCAAACTGAAGTGGGTCTAGGGTGGCTGGTAAGGCGGAGGTGATATGATCCTGAATAGTCTCTCAAAGCACTTCATGATGGCACCGACCGGGGTGGTTGCCTCGCTTCGAGTCCTGAGGAAACTATTCAGTATTTTGTTTTTACGTATTGTTACCCCAGGAAATCTTGGGTCTTATTACATACAGCCGGGAAGAACTATTGGATATAAGAGCGACGTCAACTTACCAACATTACGGCCAGGAATACGACTTTCCAGAAGCGGATCCACTGTTTGGACCACCACCCAGCACAATGGATCTAATCCCAGAAGCCGACCCAAAACAATGGCGCCGCAGGAGGGGCAGACGGAGCGGCCTCCTGGTCAGGCTCCGTAGACGTGCACATCGCCCACCTTTCCCGAGTATACTACTCGCAAATGTCCAGTCTTTTGACAACAAGGTAGACAAAATTCGAGCAAGGGTTGCCTTCCAGAGAGACATCAAAGATTGAAACATGGCTCTCTCGATATGTTGTCGGAATCGGTTCAGCCACAGGGCTTCTCCATGCATCGGGCCAACAGAGATAAACACCTCTCTGGGAAGAGGAAGGGTGGGGGTGTATGCTTCATGATTAATGACTCATGGTGTAATCATAACAACATACAAGAACTCCTTACAATCAAATACAGGCCATATTACCTCCCATGAGAATTCTCGTCAGTTATCGCCACAGCTGTGTCCATTCTCCCTCAAGCAGACACCAAGATGGCCCTCAAGGAACTTCACTGGACTCTATGGAAACTAGGAACCATATATCCTGAGGCTGCGTTTATTGTAGCTGGGGATTTTAACAAAGCAAATTTGAGAACAAGGCTCCCTAAATTCCATCAGCATATTGATTGTACTACGCGCGGGGGTAATACACTCGATGTATGTAGTTCTGTCCTTGAGCTGTTCTTTTCTAATGATGTTCTGTATTATGTTTCATGTTTTGTGTGGACCCCAGGAAGAGTAGCTGCTGCTTTTGCAACAACTAATGGGGATCCTAATAAAATACCAAATACCACTGCTGCTCAAACTTCTGTGATGAATACAAAGCCTTCTCCCACCCTCTCTTCAGCAAATTTGACCACGACACCATCTTGCTCCTACCGTCTTATAGGCAGAAACTCAAACAGGATGTACCAGTGACTAGAACCATTCAAAGCTGGTCTGACAATCGGAATCCATGCTTCAAGATTGTTTTAATCACGCTGCTGGCATATGTTCCGGTGCACAACTGAAAGCGCAAACCACCGCATTTAACCATGGAAAAAGGTCTGGGAATATGGCTGAATATAAACAGTGTAGTCATTCCCTACGCAAGGCAAACAAGCAAAATGCCGGTACAGGGACAAAGTGGAGTCAAAATTCGGTGGCTCAGACACGAGACGTATGTGGCAGGGGTCTACAGGAAACTACAGACTACAAAAAGAAAAACAGCCATGCCACGGACATCGCCGCCACGCCTCCAGACAAACTAAAGACCTTCTTTGCCAACTTTGAGGATAATACCGTGCCGCCATCGCGGTCCGCTAACAAGGACTGCGCCCACCCTCCCCCCTCCTTTTCCGTGGCCGACGTGAGTTAAACATTTAAATGTGTTAACCCTTGCAAGGCTGCTGGCCCAGGCGCCATCCCTAGCCGCGTCCTCAGAGCATGTGCAGACCAGCTGGCTGGTGTGTTTACGGACATATTCAATCGCTACCTATCCCAGTCTGCTGTCCCCACATGCTTCAAGATGGCCACCATTGTTCCTGTACCCAAGTAGGAAAAGAAAACTGAACTAAATGACTACCGCCCCATAGCACTCACTTCTGTCATCATGAAGTGCTTTGAGAGACTTGTCAAGGATATCACCTCCACCTTACCGGCCACTAGTGGTGTAACGGACCGTAGTTGATCGCATGTGAACCGTGGATCAATTGCAAAGTTTATCTAGTTTATCATAGAGTGAAATACTGCCACTTTTTAAAGTAATATTCCCTAAATCAATGCAGAGTTGCAGTGAAAAGATAAAGACAAGACAGATGCTGTGTTCTACTCTGAAGCCTGAAGGTTGATTAGATATATATTTTTTAAAGCAGTTGTGTGTACTGTTCACGTAAACGGGGCATGTTGAATCCCAACGAATCAATCCTGGATGCTCGCGTTGCAAAAGCAAAGAAGAAAAAATAGCAGTGACAGCCACGGAGCTAGCGGAGGAGCTGAAGAACTGGAAAAGCCTCCCGCTTCGTTCAAGTCTCATGTATAGGAGCATTTTGGCTTCCCTGTCAAATATGATGACGGAAGAAGGGTGGTGGACAACACTATTACGGTGTGTAGGCATTGTGCCACAAGAAAGCCGTATGATCATGGAAATACATAGAGCATGGCCACACGTTTAAAGCTTCATCACCCTGGTGTGTCAGTGACGGGAGTCAACAATTTCTCACCGTGGCATTTAAGCAGCACTTTGCTACAGAAGCAGACCGGGCTAAAGCCATCACCAAATCTATTTTGATGTTTATCGCTGCAGATGTGGCCATACTCTGTTGTGGAAAACAAAGCTTTTAATAATAGGGTGAAAGTGCTTGAGCCAAGCTACGAAATCCCCTGGCACACCCACTTCAGTATGAAGATTGTGCCAGATCTTTATGAACAGGAAAAGATCAAAATTGGCGACAAATTATCCAAGGCATCTTCTGTTGCCCTCACCACAGACGGAAAGCTACGTGACTGTGACTGCTCACTACACCAGTGAGAAGTCGGAGATGTGAAGTCCTGTGCTACAGACAGGCCACCTCTATGAGAGTCACACAGGCACAAATCTGGCACAGGTACTGCTAGGAGCAGTAGCAGAGTGGAAGTTAGAGAGGCCCAATAGCAATATCCCAACCACCACAGATAATTCCAAGAACCAAGTAAATGCAGTGATAGAGGTTAGACTGGGGCCACATCCCAAAGGGGAATCTCGGTGAACCAGATAGACCACCTCCTTGGGAGGATCAGGAAGGTGGTTTTCGTTGGACGCACTGCCAAATTCTCTAAAACGACATCAAAGATGGCTTATGGTAAAAAAAAAAGTACATTCAATTCTATGGCAACAGTTCTGGAGGACTTTCCTGCAGTCAACATGCCAATTTGTGACATTGTGTTGTGTGACAAAACACATTTTAGAGTGGCCTTTTCTTGTCCCCAGCACAAGGTGCACCTGTGTAATGACCATGCTATTTAATCAGCTTCTTGATATCCTTATTTTGGCAAAGGAGAAACACTCACTAACTGGGATGTAATGAGATTTTGTGCACAACATTTGAGAGAAATACGTTTTTTGTGTGTTTTGAAAGTTGGCTGGATGTCCTTTGGGTGGTGGACCATTGTGCTCCTGGCACCAACTACCATACCCCGTTCAAAGGCACTTAAATATTTTGTCATTCACCCTCTGAATGGCACACACACACACACAATCCATGTTTTAAGGCTTAAAAATCCTTCTTTAACCTGTCCCCTCCCCTTAACTTCTTATGTTATAGGGGACGCTTGCGTCCCACTTGGCCAAAAACCAGGGAAAATGCAGCGCGGCAAATTCAAATAAATTGATATAAAAACCTAACTTTCATTAAATCACACATATGAGATACTCAATTAAAGCTACAGATTTTTAAAAGGCTTTTCGGCAAAAGCATAAGAAGCTATTATCTGATGATAGCACAACAGTAAACAAAGAGGGTAGCATATTTCAACCCTGCAGGCGCTACACAAAACGCAGAAATAAAATATAAAACATGCCTTTGACGAACTTCTTTTGTTGGCACTCCAATATGTCCCATAAACATCACAATTGGTCCTTTTGTTCAATTAATTCCGTCCATATATATCCAAAATGTCTATTTATTTGGCCCGTTTGATCCAGAAAAAAACAGCTTCCAAAATGCGCAATGTCGCTACAAAATATTTCAAAAGTTGCCTTTGAACTTTGCCAAAATATTTCAAACTACTTTTGTAATACAACTTTAGGTATTTTTAAACGTTAATCATCGATCAAATTGAAGACGGGTTATCTGTGTTCAATACAGGAACACAACAAACCAAGCTACCAAGCTACCAAGCTACCTTAAAATTCTGAACGGTTCGACTCCTTGCTGAACTGGGGACTCCTTGCTGTCCCCAGTCCACCTGACTGTGCTGCTGCTCCAGTTTCAACTATTCTGCCTTATTATTATTCGACCATGCTGGTCATTTATGAACATTTGAACATCTTGACCATGTTTTGTTATAATCTCCACCCGGCACAGCCAGAAGAGGACTGGCCACCCCACATAGCCTGGTTCCTCTCTAGGTTTCTTCCTAGGTTTTGGCCTTTCTAGGGAGTTTTTCCTAGCCACCGTGCTTCTTCACCTGCATTGCTTGCTGTTTGGGGTTTTAGGCTGGGTTTCTGTACAGCACTTTGAGATATCAGCTGATGTACGAAGGGCTATATAAAAAAATAAATTTGATTTGATTTGATTCGACCTCAGGGTTTTGCCTGCTACATAAGTTCTGTTATACAGACATGATTCAAACAGTTTTAGAAACTTCAGTGTTTTCTATCCAAATCTACTAATAATATGCATATCTTATATTCTTGGCATGAGTAGCAGGAAAGTTGAAATTGGGCACGCTATTTATCCAAAAGTGAAAATGCTGCCCCCTATACCTTAAGAAGTTCATCTACACTGATTGAAGTGAATTTAACAAGTTCACCGAGTCAGTCTATCTCATGGAAAGAGCAGGTGTTCTTACTGTTTTGTCTACTCAGTGTATAAAACACAGAACAATCATGTTTTAGACTGCACTGAGCCTTTAAAGATGGCTCGCTCCCCCGTCTTTCATTGTATTTTTGTGAGCATGTCGTGGCAATTACACTTGAAGATTAGGAACGTGAAATTCCAGGGTAATCACACATGTGCTGGTCATTTCAGGACAGACCCCACGTCTACCCTCACCCTAGTGTGTGTGTGTGTGTGTGTGTGTGTGCGTGTGTGTGTGTGTGTGTGTGTATACTGATGTGTATTCATTGCCCTGTTTGTGTGTGTATTCGTGCGAGTGTGTTTGTGTGTGCTCGCCCTACAATTGGCTAAGATAAATGATTGCTGGTGACAATGTTTGAGCACTCTGTCCTTACAACATGTCTGAGGATACACAGTCCTGAGATAGTTGAGCCAAACCTCCAGCCAAGATGAAATAGTAGTACAGTCCTGTGTACCTTTGGCCTGGCGGAACGTACTGTAACATATTGGAATGGAAAACATGGCTTATGGAAGGGCAAGAGAGCAAAGCTGCACATGTCCCCAGTTAACTAACTGAAGTAGGCCAGGTCCAAAAAGACACCACTAAACAAGCTTCACACACACACACACACACACACCTCCTGGTGATCCACCGATGCCCGCTCAGTGAATTATTGATCCGTTATTTTACTGATTCAGTTTGTGATTTGTCAATCATGGGGCTGTCTCTTTAAACTCATCCCAATAAGTTGTCAGGGAGGATGGGATGTGTGTGTGTGTCGGTATGTGTTAGTCTTTTCAGGGCGAGGTTATGAGGTTCATTATCGACACAGAGGTGTGTGAGGACAGGGGTGTGTGTGTGTGTGTGTGTATGCTCATGTGCATGTATTTGTGTACATGCACGCGATGCTGGCCTTCTTGCAAAGAAAAGGCCATATCTCAGACTGGCCAATAAAAATAAAAGATTAAGATTGGCAAAATAACACAGACACTGGACAGAGGAACTCTGCCAAGAAGGCCAGCTTCCCGGGAGTCGCCACTTCAATGTTGACGTTGAGATGGGTACTATTTCATGAAGCTGCCAGTTGAGGACTTATGAGGCGTCTGTTTCTCAAACTACACACTCTAACATACTTGCTCAGTTTTGCGCCGGGGCTTCCCACTCCTCTTTCTATTCTGGTTAGAGACAGTTTTTGCTGTTCTGTGAAGGGAGTCGTACACAGCGTTGTACTAGATCTTCAGTTTCTTCGCAATTTCTCGCATGGAATAGCCTTCATTTCTTAGAACAAGAATAGACTGACGAGTTTCAGAAGAAAGTATTTTGTTTCTGGCTATTTTGAGCCTGTAATCAAACCCACAAATGCTGATGCTCCAGATACTCAACTAGTCTAAAGAAGGCCAGTTTCATTGCCTCTTTAATGAGGACAACAGTTTTCAGCTGTGCTAACATAATTGCAAAAGGGTTTTCTAATTATCAATTATTATCCTTTTAAAATTATAAACTTGGATTAGCTAACACAACGTGCCATTGGAACACAGGAGTGATGGTTGCTGATAATGGGCCTCTGTACTCCTATGTAGATATTCCATAACAAATCAGCCATTTCGAACTACAATAGTCATTTACAACATTAACAATGTCTACGCTGTATTTCTGATCAATTGAATGTTATTTTATGATCTTTCAAAAACAAGTGACTCCAAACTTTTGAACGTTAGTGTAGGTCTACCAACAAAACCAATGGAGCAAATCACATAACATTTTCACATGGACATAGCTTTTGATTTCTACGATATAGCCTACAGTAGCCTATATGTGGCGTTCAATGCAGGCCTACAATGCATGATACTTTTAAAGGTTTTCCATTATGAGGGACTTGACATGAATTAATGAGTTTTTACTTGGTCTGTAACACCGTGGGCCAAATAGGTGACTGTAAATTGCATTGTGTTGTGTTGACTGATGCAAAAACACTATGTAGGCGACCTCTCTGCCTATTGGCTTATTTTCATATTGAAACCTGTCTCAAAATACAACACTGCCCCTTTAATTAAGACATAAGCTTTTTACCTCCCTGGCTTTTCAAAGATAGCTTGAAATGTAGCCTACACGATCTGTGCTCTTGTAGGAACCGTAATTCCCCATTGCTCACTTACATTTATCTATAACTGGGCTAATAACTTGCTAACTAGCAAAGAGTATCAAGAAATGTTCACACGCGCTCTGATCTGAACTGATCTGAAAGCATTGCTCGTGGGCTACCCCTTTCTGCCTACAACAAAATCACAGACTCAAACTTGCATGTTATATTTGTTTTGGTTTGTTGCATTGGAAAGGGGCTGATATAATGTTGATTCGATCACAGAAAAAACGTTGATCTATATAGTGCAAACCAATGGGGCGAACTCAGCGAAGTTCAATCTCTTGCTGTCTGCGCGACCTGGCATTTCTTCTGCGCGGCAGTCCTGGAGGAAGTTGGCGGCCAGCGCACGCGCCCAGTTTAGAGTGAATATTGCTCTTCGGGGAACATGCTGTCTTCTTGGCGGTGAAAATAAACATGTGCATCCCTCCCTCTTTCGCTCCCTCTCTCTCCCCATCCCTCCCTCTTTCACTCCCTCTCTCTCCCCATCCCTCCCTCTCACTCCCCCTCTCTCCTCTTTCCCGCTTCGCTCCCTCTCTCTCCCCATCCCTCCCTCTTTCGCTCCCTCTCTCTCCCCATCCCTCCCTCTTTCACTCCCTCTCTCTCCCCATCCCTCCCTCTTTCGCTCCCTCTCTCTCTCCTCTTTCCCTCTTCGCTCCCTCTCTCTCTCCTCTTTCCCTCTTTCGCTCCCTCTCTCTCTCCTCTTTCCCTCTTTCGCTCCCTCTCTCTCCTCTTTCCCTCTTTCGCTCCCTCTCTCTCTCCTCTTTCCCTCTTTCGCTCCCTCTCTCTCCTCTTTCCCTCTTTCGCTCCCTCTCTCTCTCCTCTTTCCCTCTTCGCTCCCTCTCTCTCTCCTCTTTCCCTCTTCGCTCCCTCTCTCTCTCCTCTTTCTCTCTTCGCTCCCTCTCTCTCTCCTCTTTCCCTCTTCGCTCCCTCTCTCCTCTTTCCCTCTTTCGCTCCCTCTCTCTCTCCTCTTTCCCTCTTCGCTCCCTCTCTCCTCTTTCCCTCTTCGCTCCCTCTCTCTCTCCTCTTTCCCTCTTCGCTCCCTCTCTCTCTCTCCTCTTTCCCTCTTCGCTCCCTCTCTCTCTCTCCTCTTTCCCTCTTTGCTCCCTCTCTCTCCCCACCCCTCCCTCTTTCGCTTCCTCTCTCTCCTCTTTTCCTCTCAATTTCAATTTAAGGGGTTTATTGGCATGGGAAACATATGAAAATAAATAAACATAAATATAGCTTGTATTTACAATAGTGTTTGTTCTTCACTGGTTGCCCTTGTGGCAACAGGTCACAAATCTTGCTGCTGTGATTGTGGTATTTCATCCAATAGATTTGGGAGTTCATCAAAATTGGTTTTATTTTCGAATTCTTTGTGGGTCTGTGTAATCTTAATTATTATTAATTTTTTATTTTAAAAAAATGTACCCCTTTTTCGTGGTACACAATTGGTAGTTACAGTCTTTTCTCATCGCTGCAACTCCCGTACGAGCTCGGGAGAGTTCAGAATTGGTATGTTGAATGTTATGTTCCTTTTGATGGCATAGAAGGCCCTTCTTGCCTTGTCTCTCAGATTGTTCACAGCTTTGTGGAAGTTACCTGTGGCGCTGATGTTTAGGCCGAGGTATGTATAGTTTTTTGTGTGCTCTACGGCAATGGTGTCTAGATGGAATTTGTATTTGTGGTGCTGGCAACTAAACCTTTTTTGGAACACAATTAGTTTTGTCTTACTGAGATTTACTGTCAGAGCCCAGGTCTGACAGAATATGTGCAGAAGATCTATGTGCTGCTGTAGGCCCTCCTTGGTTGGGGACCCTCTCCCTTCCTCTCTCTCTCTCAATCTCTCTCTCTCTCTCTCTTTTTCTCTTTCTCTTTCCTTTTTCTGTCTTTCACTCCCTCATCTCTCCCTTTTCTTCTCTCTCCCTATGTACCTCCCTCCCCCCTCTCTCTCCCTTCCCCTTTCTCTCTCTCTCTCTCTCTCCCTGGGGTTTTAATTACTGTCTCCCTTCGCTTCTCATTAGCAGGGCCAGGCCTGTCATCCTTAATGCTAATGCAGACACACACACACACACACACGCTGAACCACGAACGCACACACACTAAATCAACCAAACACACACCTTAGAAGCAAACACACACACATTCAGATTAACATCAACACACAAAGTAAGCCACACACACACACACACACAGCCACTCATACACCGCAGGAAAAAACGTATGCAAAAACACCTTCTCTGCCTGTGCCACCAGCACTAACGCAAAAACACAGCTAGCAGCCCTTCTGGACAGCGATGCTAATTCTCGGCTGTTCTCTGTAGACTTTTCTAAACTCAGCCCCTTAGTGTCCTCTGTGACAGTTTCTCATCAGAAGTCCCAGAGAGAAACACCACTGATGCAGTTGCTCACAACACCGGGAGAGGAAGGAAGTGGAGAGGAGAGGAAATAGTCACCCACAAGCACAACCACTTATATATCCATAAAACCCCTACCCACACACTAACTCACTCACTTTCCTACACTCACTCATATACTGACATCTGGGTCATCATGTTAAGGTTATATTGGCTATTATAAACTGGGTGGTTCGAGCCCTGAATGCTGAATGGCTGACAGCCCATATAGTACAGGTATGACAAAACATTTATTTTTACTGCTCTAATGACTTTGGTTACCAGTTGATAATAGCAATAAGGCACCTCAGGGGTTTGTGGTATATGGCCAATATACCACGGCTAAGGGATGTGTCCAGGCACTCCGCATTGCGTTGTGCAATAGAACAGGCATAAGCCGTGGTATATTGACTAAATACCACCCCCCCTGGGCCTTATTGCTTGAAAATAGCATGTTTTTAAGGATTTATGGCATTTTTGGATGCAAAGTTACATTCCACCTCAGTTGTTGTCATTGTCTTCCCCACCTCATCCTGCTTTGTGGGTGAGGAGATGGGCCACATCACAATTGGCTGGACAAGGAGAGAGAGCAGGGGCCTCGCGGTCGAGACATCTGAGTTAGCGAGCGGCTAATTCGGCTAATACAGATTAGCTCCCGTGGGAACAGACGTATTGATTGAACAACAAAGGCTGGGAGAAAAACGCTCCAACATTCAATTATCTCCACCGATAGACATAATGCCATCCCCTCTCTCTCTCTCCCGCCCCCACCCCCCCACTCTCTCTCTCCCACCACTTTCTCTCTCTATGTTTGCGAGTTTATGCAATTCTTTGGTGTGTGATTGTTTTTGTTCATATGAGCTCGGCTGGTGTGTGTGTGTGTGTTTGTGTGTGTGTGTGTGTGTGTGGTGGGGGGGGCTGTGGTCACCCGTGATGTTATTCAATGACACTGAACCATGAGCAAGGAAATTATGAAAGTAAGGATGTTGAAAGCATGTGATGTACACTATACATACATAAGTATGTGGACACCCCTTCAAATTAGTGTATTTGGCTATTTCAGCCACGTCCATTGCTGACAGGTGTATAAAATCGAGCACATAGCCATGCAATCTCCATAGAAAACATTGGCAATAGAATGGCCTTACTGAAGAGCTCAGTGGCTTTCAACGTGGCACCGTCATAGGATGCCACCTTTCCAACAAGTCAGTTCGTCAAATGTCTGCCGTGCTAGAGCTGCCCCGGTCAATTGTAAATGCTGTTATTGTGAAGTGGAAACGTCTAGGAGCAACAACGGCTCAGCTGCGAAGTGTTAGGCCACACAAGCTCACAGAATCCCCGCAGAAATGTTACAACATCTAGTGAAAAGCCTTCCCAGAAGAGTGGAGGCTGTTATAGCAGCAAAGGGAGGACCAACTCCATATTAATGCACATGATTTTGGAATGAGATGTTCAACGAGCAGTTTCCAAATACTTTGGTCATGTAGTGTATGTTGATTCTGATCTTGGGTCCGTTTTCTCTTTTCTTCCTCTAATTGTTAGGATTAGGTAAAAGTGCCTTCGGAAAGTATTGAGACCCCTTTACTTACGTTACGATACAACCTTATTCTAAAATTTATTGAAATTGATTGAATAATACCCCATAATGACAAAGCAAAAACAGGTTTTTAAACATTTTTGCTAATTTAAAATAAAATAAGAACTGAAACATCACCTTTACATAAGTATTCAGACCCTTTACTCAGTACTTTGTTGAAGCACCTTTGGCAGCAAGCTATTTGGGGCGTTTCTCCCATTCTTCTCTACAGATCATCTCAAGCTCTGTTAGGTTGGATGGGGAGTGTTGCTGCACAACTATTTTCAGGTCTCTCCAGAGATGTTCGACCGGGTTCAAGTCCAGACTCTGGCTGGTCCACTCAAGGACATTCAGAGACTTGTCCTAAAGCCACTCTTGCGTTGTCTTGGCTGTGTTCTTAGGGTCATTATCCTGTTGGTAGGTGAATCTTCGCCCCAGTCTGAGTTCCTGAGCACTCTGGAGCAGGTTTTCATCAAGGATCTCTCTGTACTTTGCTCCATTCATCTTTCCCTTGATCCTGACTAGTGTCCCAGTCTCTGCCGCTGAAAAACATCCCCACAGCTTGATGCTGCCACCACCATGCTTCACCGTAGGGATGGTGCCAGGTTTCCTCTAAACGTGATGCTTGGCATTCAGGCCAATCTTGGTTTCATCAGACCAGAGAATCTTGTTTCTCATGGTCTGAGAGTCTTTAGGTGCTTTCTAAAAAACTCCAAGCGGGCTGTCATGTGCCTTTTACTAATGAGTAAAAGGCACATGACAGAGTCTGGCCACTGTTCTATAAAGGCCTGATTGGTGGAGTGCTGCAGAGATGGTGGTCCTTCTAGAAGGATCTCCCATCTCCACAGAGGAACTCTCAAGCTTTGTCAGAGTGACCATCAGGTTCTTGGTCACCTCCCTATCCAAGGCCCTTCTCCCCCGATTGATCAGTTTGGCCGGGTGGCCAGCTCTAGGAATAGTCTTGGTGGTTCCAAACTTCTTCCATTTAAGAATGATGGAGGGCACTGTGTTCTTGGGACCTTCAATGCTGCAGACATTTTTTGGTACCCTTCGCCACATCTGTGCCTCGAAACAATCCTGTCTCGGAGCTCTATGGACAATACCTTCGACCTCATGACTTGGTTTTTGCTGTGTCATGCACTGTCAACTCTGGGACCTTTTGTAGACAGGTGTGTGCCTTTCCAAAGCATGTCCAATCAATTGAATTTGCCACAGGAGGACTCCAATCAAGCTGAAGAAACATCTCAAAGATGGTCAATGGAAACAGGAGGCACCTGAGCTAAATTTTGTGTCTCTTAGCAATGGTTCTTTATACTTATGTAAATAAGATGTGTTTTTTTATTTCTGATAAATTTGCAAAACAAATGTAATAACTGTTTTTGCTTTGTTATTATGGGGTATTGTGTGTAGATTGCTGATTATAAAAAAAAAAATGTAATCCATTTTTGAATAAGGCTGAAAAAGTCAAGGGGTCTGAATACTTTCCGAAGGCACTGTATGACCAATGCGTCCTGGTTATTAGCATATTAGCGTTAGCCATCACACCTCTGGCTCTTTACATTTTCATAGCCCTAAATCTGATTGCCACTCTTTCTGCGGGCGGCTCGGCTCGTCTTCTTTGGGAGAAGCGGAGTGGCGAGGGCTTCTCATTTCCCACGGCCAATGACACGTGAAGGTGACGCAGATAACAGATGCGTCGGCGGGGGCGCATGCACAGACACACATTCCCACAAACAGTCTATCTTGTTTCTTTCGCTCGCTCTCTTGCTCACACACACACACACACACACACACACACACACCAGGGTCATCATCATTAGGCGAGAGCAGCGGTGCGCTAAATGGCTGATGATGGGAGGGAATTTTTGGCTAATGGCAGGAGCGTGCGACCAGGGCGTGATATCCCTGGAGTGTCTAGGGGGATGGAGAGAGAGAGTGTGGTAAATTGGGAGGGAGTAGGGTGGGGTTGGGGAGTAAGCAGAACCTCAAAGTAACCTTACATTTTAGACTTTTATCACTCTTATCCAGAGTGACTTACAGTAAGTACATTCAACTAAAGTAGTCGTGACACCCACATATCAGGATTATTGCGGGTAAAACCTACTACTTTCTTCAATATCCATTCACTCAGTCTAAAGGCCTAAGGCAAGATCACTGGTTAGAGGGTGAGCTATGTATGAAAAGATCCAATCCTCCAAATTCCTTCTCTATCAGGGTAACATATAGTCCCAAAAGTCATTTGAGGGTTTGGGCAGGAGAGGGAATTTATCGAAATGAAAGGCTACTCGATGAAGAGGGGAGGCCATTTTCTGGTGAAGCAGTATTGACTCCTGCACTCGTTCTAACAAAAGGCATTAAATAGCCTCACCTGGAACTGTGTGTGTGTGTGTGTGTGTGCGTGAGAGAGAGAGCTATAGTAGATGGAGAGCATATGGGAGGGGAGGAGAGAAGGGGAAATGAGGAGAAGGGGATACCAGTGTAGAAGAGAAAGAGAGAGAGAGAGAAAGAGAAATAAAGGGGGTGGGGACTCGTGAGGGTGTGGTGAGCGAGATGGATGAGTCGGTTGGGGGGAGAATGGGAGGACAAACTTTGCTGGCGTTTTATCTCTGGTATCTTATCTTATGGGTTTGGATGTCATAAAAGCGTAATGATGATTAGATCAGTGAGGAGCGATATTTATTTTACTGTGCTCTTTACACAGGAGTGTGCGCAGTCCTTTGTCATAAATAATGAAACCCTCCCATCTTAGAAGTTAAATGAAATATTTACACAGGGACGCCATGTAAACTCTCCCCCTGAATGAATCATTATCACACCCACTTAATGTTAGAAAAATTCAAAGGCATTCAGGAAAAGAACCAAGCAATAATGGCCACCTTTTTTGCAGTGTGTTTGTACAGTATGCGGTCACATATTTGTGGTCCGACCACAATCTTTCACAATTACAAAGTGGATAGGCTCACCGTGCATCTTGTATCTTCAGCATAGCCATGCAAATGGCTACCAATCACCCACCTGGATGATGCCATGGCAGCCATTTTAGTGATGTAATACACTACTTTAGTGCTGTGATTTTCTGTAATTATCTATAACACTATAATACTTGATATAGAGAATTGAAGAATGTCTCAAAACTCCACACCATAACATAATAAATACAGTAGACCATTGTGATATTGTATAATGGAAGATTTTTTTTATTTGACTTCTAGCCTCTCCCCAAATCACTTCCAAAACCTGAGGAGTGTTTTTGGTTGGCCAATTACTAGCCATTTACAGTTCATGTTAATTGGGACCAGAAACTTGGTCTGAGCCTCATTCGATAACGATTCTCTCAGATTCTATCAGACTCAAAACTGCTGGATTGTTTTGAGAATACAGATTGGAATACAGTATGTTCAAAGATTCATCCACCCAGGACTCATCCATCAACATTGAGGAATATACCAGGCTGACTTGCTGACTGACGAGAGGCTGACAGGCTGACTTGCTGACTGACGAGAGACTGACAGGCTGACTGACGAGACATGTTAGGACATGTGTTGATGATGTTGTACCAACAATAACAATCCGGGCATATCCCAACCAGAACCCCAAGATGAACGGAGATAGCCGTACCATGCTAAGAGCCCATACTGCAGCATTCCATGTCAGCAGAACAAACCCAGATGACTCGGTGGCGCGAGGCATACAAGGCAAGCAGGGACGAGCTCCGCAAATCCATTAGGGATGCAAAACGACAATACGGACTCACACTTTAATTGATGGGTCTACCGATTCTTACAGACGACAAAGGCAAATACATCTGTGTGGTGCCCACCGAAGCCTCCCTCCCAGACGAGCTTAACACATTCTATGCTCGTTTTGAGGCAGACAATACTGAGCCATTCAGGAAGACTCTCGCTGTTCCGGACAACCAGGTGCTTTCACTCTCTGACGCTGACATGAGGAAAACTCTCAAATGAGTGAATACTCACAAAGCCGCAGCCAGGTGGCATTCCTGGCCGCGCCCGTGTGTGCCGACCAGCTTGCGGCTGTCTTCTCGGACATCTTCAACCTGTCTTTGTCCCAAGCTGTAGTCCCCACCTGCTTTAAGGAGACCACCATCATCCCAGTGCCCAAGAAAAACAAGGTGACATGTCCAAATGACTATCGCCTCGTCGTGCTCACCTCAGTCATCATGAAGTGCTTTGAGAAGTTGGTCATGGCCCACATCAAGGCCAGCATGCCAGGCACATTAGACCCACTCCAATTTGCCTACCGCTCTAACAGATCCACAGAAGATGCCATTGTCATTGTTCAGCATTTAACACTATTGTTCTCTCCCAGCTCGACACCAAGATCAGAGCCCTGGGTCTGGACACCACCCTCTACAGCTAGATTCGGGACTTCCTGACAGGCAGACCACAGGCTGTGAGGATTGGCAACAACACCTCCTCCACACTTCTCTTAACACATGAGCCCCCCAGGGGTGTGTCCTCAGCACTCTGCTGTACTCCCTGTTCACCCACTACTGTGTGGCTTTGCAGGACACCAACTCCATCATCAAGTTTGCTGACGACACCACGGTTGTAGGCATGATAACCAACAACGACAGGTCAGCCTATAGGGAGGAGATAAGTGAACTGGCATTGTGGTGTCATGACAGCAACCTCTTCCTCAACATCAGCAAAACAAAGAAGTTGATTTTTGACTTCAGGAAGCAGAGGAGGGAACATGTCCCGATCCACATTAATAGGGCTGCAGTAGAGAGAGTCACAAAGGGAGCGTACTGACCGGTTGTATCATGGCGCGGTATGGGAATTTCTTGGTCCACGACCGCAAGGCCCTCCAGCGAGTGGCGAAGATGACCCAGTACATCACTGGGACTGTGCCCAGTGCCATTCAGGCCATCTACTCGAATCGGTGCCCGAGGAAGACACGCAGCATCATCAAGGACCCCACACATCCCAGCCACAAGCTGTTCCTTCCCTTACCATCAGAGAATGAGGTCTGATACCAACAGGCTCAGAGACAGATTCTATCTACAAGCCATCAGACTGCTGAACACTGGAACTGGACTGACCACCTGCTCTGATTCTCCACAAATTAGCACACATGCACTCACTCATGCACACACATATACATTCCTGCTACACACACAACTGCTGCTACCAGACTCTTATTATACTGCTCAGTTTATGCACTGTTTTTACACATGTAAATATTGGACTATAAATTCACTTTCTGTATTATACTAATGCAAAAAAAAAAATATATATATATATATATATATATATATATATATATATATATATACTGAGCCATTTACTTTATAGTCATATTCTTATCTTTTCTTATTTCTTATTGTTGTGTCATTGTCGAGAAGGAACCTGCAAGTAAGCCTTTTGTTGGACTGTGTATACCATGCGTATCCAGTATATAGGACTTGTAAAACTTGAAACTGGAACTCTCCTTCACAATACACGCTGGCCTTCAGCAGAATATTACTTATTAAGCGGCCATTATGCGCAAGGTCAACCGTGGAGAGTCTTCGGGAGAGCACACTTTATGAGCTTGGATTTTCATTCTCCAGTGTTCTTTTCTCCGATCTGCATACAGAGCTGTAGCCATCATGCTGGGAAAGCGCTTTCCAAAAATACTAAACTACAGATATAAAGTCTGTCGAGGAAGATGAGGCATTTTGTAGCAGTGCTATTTTCTTTGAACCCGGTAAACCCTCTCCATTTCTAGTCATTCAGAAGGCATTTGGGAAGTTGATTTTACAGGATTGATTTTTACAATGTTGATAACAATTTAGTCACCTTTTAGTCTGTTCACTGTCCACCATGGTAAGACTACATGGAACTGTCCAATTCCTTAAACCATCCAATAGTAATAAGATATTCAAATGAATAACCCTACTTTGATAATGCAAAGAAATCTAAGTAAATGTGAGACTATATTACTCCTTGTAGCCGCGTTTATTTCAGTTGCACAACATCGGAGCGCATTAATGATTTACAGTACCATTCCAGGGTTTTTCTCTCTTTTTACTATTTTCTACATTGCAGAATAACTATGAAATACTATGAAATTCAACGTATGGAATCATGTAGTAACCAAAAAAGTGTTAAACAAATATATTTCAGATTTCAGATTCTTCAAAGTAGCCACCCTTTGCCCTGATGACAGCTTTGCACACTTTTTGCATTCTCTCAACCAGATTCATGAGGTAGTCATCTGGAATGCATTTCAATTAACAGGTGGGCTTTGTTAAGTTGTGGAATTTCTTTCCTTCTTAATGCATTTGAGCCAGTCAGTTGTGTTGTGACAAGGTAGGGTGGTATACAGAAGATTGCCCATTTTGGTAAAAGACCAAGTCCATATTATGGCAAGAACAGCTCAAATAAGCAAAGAGAAACGAAAGTATATCAGCACTTTAAGACATGAAGGTCAGTCAATCCGGAAAATGTCAAGAACATTGAAAGTGTATTCAAGTGAATCGGGCCTTCATGGTCGAGTTGCTGCAAAGAAACCACTACTAAAGGACACCAATAATAAGAAGAGACTTGCTTGGGCCAAATTTGAGATTTTTGGTTCCAACCGCCATGTCTTTCTGAGACATAAAGTAGGTGAGCGGATGATCTCCGCATGTGTGGTTCCCACAGTGAAGCATGGATGAGGATGTGTGATGGTGTGGGGGTGCTTTGCTGGTGACACTGTGGTTTATTTAGAATTCAAGGCACACTTAACCAGCATGGCTACCACAGCATTCTGCAGCGATATGCCATCCCATCTGGTTTGCGCTTAGTGGGACTAACATTTGTTTTTCAACAGAACAATGACCCAGGTCAATGACCCAACACACCTCCAGGCTGTGTAAGAGCTATTTGACCAAGAAGGAGAGTGATGGAGTGCTGCATCAGATGACCTGGCCTCCACAGTCACCCAACCCAATTGAGATGGTTTGGGATGAGTTGGATCTTTTGGTTACTACATTATTTGATGTGTTATTTCATAGTTTTGATGTGTTCACTATTATTCTACAATGTAGAAAATAGTAAAAGAAAATAAGAAAAAAAGATAACCCTGGAATGAGTAGGTGTGTCCAAACTTTTGACTGGTACTGTATGTGTGTTGATGATGCTTTGCATGGCATGGCATCATCAAGGAGTGCCAAGTTTGCCAACTGCTTACATGGAATCCTTACATCAGAGAGAGCAGGGCTGGTATTACTGGTTTACTCAGAGATCCCATGGAAAATCTCCCAACTTAACGTGTTGCCTATAAAGCACAGGGCATCCAGTAGACTAGATCATAACTCTTACTGTCCTAGTGTCTCGTCAGTTCAAATCAAGTCACATTTTATTTGTCACATGCAACCCGAATAAAACAGGTCTAGCTAGACCTTACCATGAAATGCTTACTTACAAGCCCTTAACCAACAATGCAGTTCAAGAAAGAGAGTTAAGAAAATATTTACTAAATAAACGAAAGTAAAAAATGTAAACAATAACGAGGCTATATACAGGGGTACCGGTACCGAGTCAATGTGCGGGGGTACAGGTTAGTTGAGGTAATTTGTACATGTAGGTAGGGTTAAAGTGACTATGCATAGATAATAAACAGAGAGTAGCAGCAGTGTAAAAACAAAGGTACGGGAATCCAGTAGACTAGATCATAACTCTCACTGTCCTAGTGTCACATCCAATCCAGTAGACTAGATCATAACTCTTATTGTCCTAGTGTCACATCCAATCCAGTAGACTAGATCATAACTCTTATTGTCCTAGTGTCACATCCAATCCAGTAGACTAGATCATAACTCTCACTGTCCTAGTGTCACATCCAATCCAGTAGACTAGATCATAACTCTTATTGTCCTAGTGTCACATCCAATCCAGTAGACTAGATCATAACTCTTATTGTCCTAGTGTCACATCCATTCCAGTAGACTAGATCATAACTCTTATTGTCCTAGTGTCACATCCATTCCAGTAGACTAGATCATAACTCTTATTGTCCTAGTGTCACATCCAATCCAGTAGACTAGATCATAACTCTTATTGTCCTAGTGTCAAATCCATTCCAGTAGACTAGATCATAACTCTCTCTGTCCTAGTGTCACATCCAATCCAGTAGACTAAATCATAACTCTCACTGTCCTAGTGTCACATCCAATCCAGTAGACTAGATCATAACTCTTATTGTCCTAGTGTCACATCCATTCCAGTAGACTAGATCATAACTCTTATTGTCCTAGTGTCACATCCATTCCAGTAGACTAGATCATAACTCTTATTGTCCTAGTGTCACATCCATTCCAGTAGACTAGATCATAACTCTTATTGTCCTAGTGTCACATCCAATCCAGTAGACTAGATCATAACTCTCACTGTCCTAGTGTCACATCCAATCCAGTAGACTAGATCATAACTCTTATTGTCCTAGTGTCACATCCATTCCAGTAGACTAGATCATAACTCTTATTGTCCTAGTGTCACATCCATTCCAGTAGACTAGATCATAACTCTCACTGTCCTAGTGTCACATCCATTCCAGTAGACTAAATCATAACTCTTATTGTCCTAGTGTCACATCCATTCCAGTAGACTAGATCATAACTCTCACTGTCCTAGTGTCACATCAGTTCCTGTCAAAGGGGCCATTTGAGGAAATTGATTATCCCTTACAAAAACAAAACCTCCCCAAAACACAACCACAGACATTATCCTCTTTCAGTTAATATAAAATGGTGAGAGCCTGAACCCAGGCCATTGTTTCAGTCTGAGATCCCAGCTGTTTCCAGAGTAAAGCCTGGTCATCTTCAGAGAAGGAATCACCTAGGAAAACAGCCTCTGATCCTCAGACTCTCCCAGGAGAGTGGCAGAGAAGAGACAAGGAGATCAATCTCATCAAATGTCACGCGAAGCCACTAGTGAAGCAGTCTGTGATTGCTGTTGATACAACCTGGTCATTGACCCATGGAGTGTGTGTGTGTGTATGTGTATGTGTGTGTGTGTGTGTGTGTGTGTGTGTGTGTGTGTGTGTGTGTGTGTGTGTGTGAGAGAGAGAGCACGTGTTTGTGTGTGGAAGGGGGGTTTGGTAGGCCACTGTGTGCCCGAGTTGACCCTATCTGGCTTGGATACTTCAGGGAGAGCTTAGAGCAAATGGAGACACCAGTCTCTCTAGCTATGATGGTGGAAGGGAAGGATCCATGGTGGGTGTGCGCGTGCATGCGTGGACTGAGGAGGAGAAGAGAGGAGGAGAGGTGGGCAGCACTATAGGCGCTGTGTGTGTGTGTTTAAAGGTGTAAAGACACAAATATACACCACCCCGTTCACGAAAATGGATCGCTCCTACAGACAGTGAGTCACGTGGCCGTGGTTTGCTATATAAATCTGGCAGACAGGCATTGAGGCATTCAGTTACAGTTTGATTGAACGTTAGATTGGGCAAAACGAGTAGCCGAAGCAACTGAGCGTGGTATAATTGTCGGTGCCAGGCACCCTGGATCCGTATCTCAGAAACGGCCACCCTTCTGGGCATTTCACACATGACACGTGTCTAGGGTTTACCGGGAATGGTGCGACAAACAAAATACATCCAGTCAGTGGCTGTCCTGTGGGGGAAAACAGCTCGTTGATGAGAAAAGTTGAAGGAGAATGGCAAGAATCGTACAAGCTAAAACGCGGGCTACAAACAACAGTACAGTACAACAGTGGTGTGCAGAACAGCATATCGGAATGCGCAACTCGTCAATTCTCATCACAGATGGGCTATTGCAGCAGGCGACCACACCAGGTTCCACTCCGATCAGCTAAAAACAAGAAGAAGCGGCTCCAGTGGGCACGCCATCTCCAACACTGGACAACTGAGGACTGGAAAAACATTGCCTGGAACATGACATTGAGTTCAGTTTACTTGGGTGGCCTGGTCAGTCCCCAGACATCAACCCAATAGAGCCTCTTTGGGATGAGATGGAACAGGCTGTTCACTACATGAATGTACCGCCGTCCAATCTGCAGCAACTGCATGATGCCATCCCGTCAGCATGGACCAACATCCCTGTGGAACGTTTCCCACACCTTGTAGAATGCCCCGAAGAATTGTAGCTGTTCTGGAGGCAAAGGGGGGACTGACCCGGTACCTAGACAGGTGTACCCAATAAACTGTTTAGTGAGTGTAGATCTAAACACTGGCTCTCGAGCACACACGTACAGTTACTGTATACATGGTCGTTCACACAAATCCACATAGACATATTCAAAATGTAATGTAAACACTAAAAACATCAAATACACGACCCCCCTCAATCTTGAACCCTCATACTGCATGCTGTTATCTCTTTTACACACACACACACACACACACTGGCAACTGGCACCCTGGGCACCTGCTTTAGGAGGCTTCAGACCCCCCTCTCGGCAGTGGCTAATCCCTGCACAGGTTAATCCAACTCTGACCTGCCCCGGATCTAACCGCCTGATCCTATCTTCCTCTCCCTGGTTCTCTCGCTCTCTTTCTGTTTCTCTCTCTCTCCCCCTCTCTATTTTTGTTTCTCTCTCCCTCAGCCACTCTATATATATATATATATATATATCTCTTCCTCTTCCCCTCTCTCTCTCGCTCTCTCTTCCCCTCTCTCTCTCTCTCGTTCCATCTTTCTCTTTCCATCTCCCTCTCTTTTAAAGTTCCTGCCACAACAGTTCTGATGCCCTCCTTTAAACCCCGGCCCAGCAGAGCCCAGCCAGTGCCAAACTGATGGAGAGATAAAGACCCCATTTCCCCTGCCCTCAGATTCCCATTAGAGTTAATTTTGGGAACCATTAGTTTAGGGGGAGACTCCAGCCTCTCAGAAACCCCTTAAGCCTGCTGTCTATTTAGTATGGCTGTTTAGTGAAGGAGAGGAGGTTGAGTAGAAGTGGAGAGACGTAGGAGTGTGTGTGTGTGAGAGAGAGGTGACTCTTGAGTGTAACCGTTCTAATTCCCATAGGAGGTGGTGCGCCATGCAGCTCATACCCTCAGGCAAGGTAGCTTCATCCGCATGCTACACCCAGGAGCTGAGATGGATTATGCTGTACATTCTGTGCGTACTATACCTGCGCTCTCCTGGACAAGGGCGTCAGCTAAGTGCCATGTTACTACTCCCTGGAGTGGGCTTAGGAGGGGACGTTTGATGGAGGTTTTGCTGGAGGTTGGCAAGGCTATGTGCCTGAAGGCATATTGGCAGGTTAAAACGTTTAAGAGGGCACCTTTTGGGGCAGGAGTGGGTGGAGGGAGGGGTTGGGGGTGGAAGAGACGTTGGTAGTTGGCATGGATTAGCCCTAATGCACGTGCTCGTGTCACATGTGCCCCCTTAGTGTCTGGGCATTGTGCCAGCCCAAGGTGGCACTGCCATTTACGATCATTCGAGCCCTGATGCTACCGCAGGAAACCATTTTACAAATGGCAAGACAATGGTTGGCAGTTGGCACAGATGGAAAGGCACTGTGGTCACCATAAGGCACCCTTTTGGATGGGATTAGTTAGATTAATTGTCGAAGACCGTTTGTTTACAAGAAAATGTAACTATTGGGTTAGGCCTACTTGTCAAGTGTAACAGTTTAACTTTCGTCCATCCCCTCCCCTCGCCCCGATCCGGGCTCGAACCAGGGACCCTCTGCACACACAGACAACTGACACCCACGAAGCATCGTTGCCCAAGGGGAACAACTACTTCAGATCTCAGAGTGAGTGACGTCACCGATTGAAACGCTATTAGAGCGCACCACCGCTAACTAGTTAGCCATTTCACATCGGTTACACAAGCACAACTTTGGCAATCGATCTGCTCTCATAATACTTGTAAAGGTATTTACTTCTAAACATATTTTTGTGAGAAAATGAAATGGATGATTTATCTTGGTTGAAAAGTAGAGTGAGTATCTGATACAACCACAATCTCCAGGATTCCTTCATCCGAAGCTGTGCCATGTGTTTGAAATGATAGTCATTTTCAGTAACATTTGCACTTTTGCAGTGTCTATATGCACCCATTGACTTCCAAGTTCCAGAGGCTGCATGTGTTAACCTGTCGTTGTCTGTCCTGAGGTGATTGTGGTGCTGTGTGACCCTTGCGTCCCCTTGTCTTTGTAAACGGAACAGATGCCTGCATTCCCCTTGTCAGGGAGGACAGAGCCCAGGCAGCTGAGGTGGTCGTAAAAGCCCCCGTCGAGCCTCGAGACCAGCAGCACAAGAACCCTAGCCTCAATCTCCCCTGGATGCCTCCTAGCGAGCCAGCTGACACCAACATTATCCAGTTAGCATGTGGGATGAAGTCCTTGTGAGGCCAGGGCTTAGTTTACTGTTTGGCAGTAGGGGTACGTGGGTAAAATCCCTGAGAAAGCCAAGCCAGTAAAAAACAACATATTACAACCTATGCTGTGATAATTGCATTGTTTTCTTTGTAACTCATTCGTTCATACGCAACCGTCACATACAATAAGGCAGAGACAACAAACAGACAACAGTCACATAGTGGCAGAATAAACTGATCTACACATACATTTGTTTCATCACAAAACTGGAGAGCAACATCTGTCTGGTGAAGTCCACAAAGAAAATATTGCATTTAACAAACCTGCAGCATGTTTTCAACGGTTTACTGAACAACTACTGATTTACATCCACAGAGAGTTACCGCAAGTCAGCACAAAGACAACAGGAGCACTGCCTCCGCTATTCCAGCACCATTTCAACTTAAACATTTAAACATCATCAAATCAACAAAGGCTACATATGCATGTTTTAATACACTGAACAGAAACTTAAAGATACCAAAAAACAATTTAGTCCAATCAATGTAGCTAAATATCATGTGGCTGTCCATGGTACTGATTTCTGTCTGTGTGTGTGCGTGAGCATTCGTGCGCACAAGTTAAAAAAAATAATAATAATAATAAAATAAAATTGAGACACCCTACTTGTAGACTAGTTGACCATCAATGCCATTCGCTCTCTTTTATGTCGGCAAATTGGTCTATGGCTCTGTCATGTACTGTAGTACGCTTTTATTTTTGTTGTCGTCATAGGCTACCTAGCTAAAATGCTTGCTCGCCTAACTTCCTCACACAGGCAAAAATGAACCAGCAAAGTTAGCTAGCTAGTTAACATGAGCCTAAAAGGGCTACATATTCAACATGTCATACTCTTTTGGTCCAGACAGCATCAAATACATGGGCTACACACACTGGCAGAGGGGCTCCGTTTCCCTCGCTCAGACGATTTCTCTGATGAGATTCAGCAACTTGCGAATTGACCAAAAATTATGAAAACAGAGAGAGACGAAATATTAATTATTTTATAATGTAAAATGTTTTATTTGTCAAATATTTGGGGAAGCTTGGCTTCCCTTCCCATCGATGAATGCATCCCACTGCTGTTTGTGGACTGGGTACCCTGCAATATAGACGCAACAGTTCGTACAGTTGAAGTCGGAAGTTTACATACACCTTAGCCAAATACGTTAAAGCTCAGTTTTTCACAATTCCTGACATTTAATCCTAGTAAAAATTCCCTGTCTTAAGTCTGTTAGGATCACCACTTTATTTTAAGAATGTGAAATGTCAGAATAATAGTAGAGAGAATTATTTATTTCAGATTTTATTTCTTTCATCACATTCCCAGTGGGTCAGAAGTTTACTTACACTCAATTAGTATTTGGTAGCATTGCTTTAAATTGTTTAACTTGGGTCAAACACTTCCACAAGATTCCCACAATAAGTTGAGTGAATTTTGGCCCATTCCTCCTGACAGAGCTCGTGTAACTGAGTCAGGTTTTTGTAGGCCTCTTTGCTGGCACATGCTTTCTCAGTTCTGCCCACAAATTTTCTATAGGATTGAGGTCAGAGCTTTGTGATGGCCACTCCAATACCTTGACTTTGTTGTCCTTAATCCATTTTGCCACAACTTTGGAAGTATGCATGGGGTCATTGTCCATTTGGAAGACCTATTTGCAACCAAGCTTCCATGCTTCACGGTTGGGATGGTGTTCTTCGGCTTGCAAGCCTCCTCCAAACAGTTCTATTTTTGTTTCATCAGACAAGAGGACATTTCTCCAAAGAGTACGATCTTTGTCCACATGTGCAGTTGCAAACCGTAGTCTGGCTTTTTTATGGCTGTTTTGGAGCAGTGGCTTTTTCCTTGCTGAGCGGCCTTTCAGGTTATGTCAATATAGGTCTCGTTTTACTGTGTATAGATACTTTTGTACCTGTTTCCTCCAGCATCTTCACAAGGTCCTTTGCTGTTGTTCTGGGATTGATTTGCACTTTTCGCACGAAAGTACGTTCATCTCTAGGAGACAGAACGCCTCTCCTTCCTTCCTGTCCCATGGTGTTTTTTCTTTGCTTACTAATGTTTGTACAGATGAACGTGGTACCTTCAGTCATTTGGAAATTGCTCTCAAGGATGAACCAGACTTGTGGAGGTCTACAATTTTTTTTCTGAGGTCGTGGCTGATTTCTTTTGATTTTACCATGATGTCAGCAAAGAGGCACTGAGTTTGAAGGTTGGCCTTGAAATACATCCACAGGTACTCCTCCAATTGGCTCAAATGATGTCAATTAGCCTATCAGAAGCTTGCACAAATTAGATGTCCTAACCAACTTGCCAAAACTATAGTTTGTTAACAAGACATGTGTGGAGTGGTTGAAAAACTAGTTTTAATGACTCCAACCTAAGTGTATGTAAACGTCCGACTTCAACTGTATAAGGAAATCAGTCAATTGAAATAAATTCAGTAGGCACTTATCTATGGATTTCACATGACTGGGAATACAGATATGCATCTGTTGGCCACAGATACCTTTAAAGGTAGAGGCGTAGATCAGAATACCAGTAAGTATCTGGTGTGTTTGCCTCATGCAGCGTGACACATCTCTTTCACATAGAGTTGATCAGGCTGTTTGTGGCCTGTGGATTGTTGTCTCATTCCTCTTCAGTGGTTGTGCTAAGTTACTGGATATTGGCGGGAACTGGAACACGCTGTCATACATGTCAATCCAGAGCATCCCAAACATGCTCAATGGGTGAAATGTCTGATGAGTATGCAGGCCGTGGAAGAACTGGGACATTTTCAGCTTCCAGGAATTGTGAACAGATCCTTGCAACATGGAGCTGTGCATTTTCAGGCTGAAACATGAGGTGATGGCGGTGGATAAATGGCACGACAATGGGCCTCAGGATCTCGTCACGGTATCCCTGTGCATTCAAAATGCCATCGATATAATGCTCTTTTGTTCATTGTCCTCAGTTTATGCCTGCCCATACCATAACCCCACCACCACCATGGGGCACTCTGTTCAAAACGTTGACATCATCAAACTGCTCGCCCACACAACGTTATACAAGTGGTCTGCGGTTGTGAGGTTGGTTGGACGTACTGCCAAATTCTGTAAAACGACGTTGGAAGCGGCAATTCTCCGGCAACAGCTCTGGTGGACATTCATGCAGTCAGCATGCAAATTGCATGCTCCCTCAACTTGAGACATCTGTGCATTGCGTTGTGTGACAAACTACACATTTTAGAGTGGCCTTTTATTGCCCCCAGCATAAGGTGCACCTGTGTAATGATCATGCTGTTCAATCAGCTTCTTGATATGACACACCTGTCATGTGGATGGATTATCTTGGCAAAGGGGAAATGCTCACTAACAGAGACGTAAACAAATTTGGAACATTTCTGCAATATTTTATTTCAGCTCATGAAATATTGTTGCTTTTTATATTTTTGTTCAGTGTAGTTAACAATGACTTGTCAAGGTGTTAGCTGGTGTTTAACAATGAGTTGTCAAAGAGTTAGCTTGAAGTTTACATTATGTCAGCTAGAATCTGTCATTAAGTTAGCTCGTAGCTAACATTGAGTTGTGACTTAGATAGTAGGCTAACAAGGAGTTGTCAATGACTTACCTAGTAAGCTTTTCTAAATCTTCTACATACAGTATCTCTGTATGTCTGAACAAAAACCTCGACAATGTGTTTTTTTTGTCCAAGTTTTATGTATTATGAGCTGACTAACGTTCATTGTGAACCCCTCTTCTACACTGCATTTGCTCATTGCTCTATCATCCTTTACTAAAGTGATAATGCCCGAGAAGACGTTTTTTTTGGAGGATATATTGGCACGGCTGTTGTTCGGCCCGAGACAAAGTCGACACCGGATTCGAGGGCATTATCACTTTTACACAACGGTTTACCAATATATTCAAATTATTAATGACATTTTCATAAACTGTATTGGGATAAATGTATTCATTCGACACGTCTAAGGTTGCTACCCAAGCTGGCTGGTCGCTCATTCTATCGGTTTGGTTGCTGATTGCTGCATCATCCTTTACACTACAATAAATGATGCTAAATGGTCTACCCGGGATGAGGTTATTTTTCTGTTTGTGGTGGCTTTGCAGAAGGGATTGTGCCATCAAATAATTGAAAGAAAAAATGCTAACTTTGTGTTACAATGAAATTGTGTAGATCATAATACCAATCGAGAAGATTGGGTTTCTCAGATAGTGCAACCCCTTGAATGTAGTGATTTGTATAAATATGCAAACAGAGGAAATATAATTGTTTTATTTTTTAGGAACCTGCACAGATACAATTTTCCATATTGTGTGTGTCTTTCTGTGCGAATTAAAACACTTGACTCCACAGGAATGGCCAAAACGGAGCAAATGGAATGGCATCATAAACCTGAAAACCATGTGTTCTATATCTTTATTTAACCTTTATTTAGGCAAGTCAGTTAAGAACAAATTCTTATTTACAATGACGGCTTACCCCGGCCAAACCCTAACCCGGGCGACGCTCAGCCAATTTTGCGCCACCCTATGGGACTCCCAATCATGTCCGGTTGTGATACAGCATGGAATCGAACCAGTGTCTGTAGTGACGCTTTTACCACTGAGATGCAGTGCCTTAGACCGCTGCACTACTCGGGATCCCCAAAGTCAAATGTGTTTGATGTATTTGATACCATTCCACTGATTCTGCTCCAGTCATTAACGTGAGCCCGTTCTCCCCAATTTAAGATGCCACCAACCTCCTGTGCTTGACTCTGTCTGCTCTAGACGCTTATACCTACCTATTCACAGAGATTGATGGTGGTGATTTTAGGTCAAGCAAAACCCAATACAGAGAAAATAATAGGATCGCTCTCCCTTTCACTCACTCACTCACTCACTCACTCACTCACTCACTCACTCACTCACTCACTCACTCACTCACTCACTCACTCACTCACTCACTCACTCACTCACTGACACACATACGCACACAAACTCACACCGTCTCTCTCTCAAACACACACAGCAGCTCTCGCAAACACACAAACATATAAATAGATTAGGGGCAGCTCTCAGTATCAGAGGGAACACATATTTGGCCTGTGGCCTGTTTCTCTGTGCTGTAATCAGAGGCCAGAGAGAGAGAGAGAGCTGGCTGTTGGCCCTGGATTAAAAGCTAGCCTGGTTGACATCCATCAGGTGGATAAGGTTACACATGGCCTGGCACTCTGGCGAAGACTGCTCTGCTCGCTCCGTCTTCGGGGCAGATTGGTCGTGTCGGGACATTATAAATTGGAGGCGGGCATGCCTCGTTTTTTGAGGAATGCTCTCCTACCTTTTCCCAGTCTGGCCGGGAAGGGAGACGGATACTTTGGGAAGGACGAGGAACATTTGCCAACTTGGTGTGGTTAGATGATGGAGTTGTAGTGTGTAATGCCCACAGCATGTCGTGGTACTGGGAGCTGAAGGACACTTTTATAATAGGGTTGATCTTTGTCCCAGTTCAGTTGATATGTTGAATCAGATGCGGGTCTGGGACAAAGATGTTTATCCCAATTCCTGGGTTGACAAATACTGGTTTAGGTCAGTTTTTTTGGAAAGGGTAAAGGCTACTTTCCGTCACTATACTGACTTAATTTATTTGTAAAGCAGAATGATCCTCTGTGATCCTGCCTAACGCTAACCCCTGGTATTGTTACATCAAACAAACCCTTTTAAAGAGAGAACTGAAGAGAGAAATAAATAGAATTGGCTAGTGACAAAGTAGTCTACAATAACACTAAACACAAATATAAACGCAACATGTAAAGTGTTGGTCCCATGTATCATGAGCTGAAATAAAAGATCCCAGAAATTTTCCATACACACACAAATATTTTCTCTCAAATTTTGTGCAGAAATGTGTTTACATCCCTGTTAGTGATCATTTCTCATTTGCCAAGATAATCCATCCACCTGACAGGTGTGGCATATCAAAAAGTGGATTAAACCGCATGATGATTACATGGTGCTGGGGATAAAAACAGTCAATTGCCATGCTGACTCCAGAAATGTCCACCAGAGCTGTTGCCAGAGAATTTAATATTAATTTCTCTACCATAAACCACCCCCAACATTATTTAGAGAATTTGGCAATACGTCCAACCAGCCTCACAAATGCAGACCACGTGTAACCACGCCAGCCCAGGACCTCCACATCCGGCTTCTTCACCTGCGGGATCATCAGAGACCTGGACAGCTGATGAAAGTGTGTGACGAGATCCTGAGGCCCATTGTGCCATTTGTCCAACGCCATCACCTCATGCTTCAGCATGATGAATCAATGCCCCATGTCGCAAGGATCTGTACACAATTCCTGAATGCTGAAAATGTCCCAGTTCTTCCATGACCTGCATACTCACCAGCATGTTTGGGATTCTCTGGATTGACGGGTACCACAGCGTGTTCCAGTTCCCGCCAATATCCATCTACTTCGCACAGCCATTGAAGAGTGGGACAACATTCCACAGGCCACAGGCTTCCTGGTCAACTCTGTGTCGATCTTGTGGTATGGTCATGTGACGATTTGCTCTCTGGGAACTTTCTCTGACACACACACATTATTAAGCATTTCACTGTATGCTTTAACTTGTATTCTGTCATGTGACAAATAAACTTTGATTTGATTTGACACCCCCCCCCCCCCCCCACACACACACACACACACACACACCTACACTCGTTCGCATATCTCTATCCCCTTTAGGCCTCAGAGAGGACTGCCTGTTGTTGTCGTGCTCCGCCCTTTGCTAGCCCAAAACAAGCCACTTTCTATGGTACACCTCCTTTTGTCTCCTCCTCCTCCTCCACTGCCACCATGTCCCTTTGAAATAGAGGCCAAACACCACTGATAACCCAGCACTTATCTTATCCCGCTCCTTCCGACTAGAGGAAGAGAAGTATGGGAAAGAGAGAGAGGGTTGCTTTATGCGTTAGTCCCTACAGAAGGGAAGGCATGATGCATGTGCTGGTTGCGTGTAAGCATTGCTAATTCCAGGTATTGGCGAGCAGCCCGATGCATTATGCATTGCGCCCGTAGAGCCGGAGCCTTTGACTGTAGGCCCTTTGCACCACACACACACACACACACAAACGTACAGATCAGTGCACACCGATGTACCATCCCTCTCACATATAAGACCCTTTCCCACATGAGGGAATCAAGGCTCTCTTCACCACTCTCCTCTCTCTTTCTCCATTCTTCCCCAGCTCTTCCCTTGACTTTTCGTGATACATGATTGATCTATCAGCAGCCGGTTTTTCTGCGCTTCTCAGAAAAGTATTGAGCTTTGAATGATTTATGGCTGTGTGTGTGTGTGTGTGTGTGGGTGTGTGCATGCGCGTTTGCAGTGTTTTTGCATCTTGAGATGCCTATCCAAGTAAAGAAGAGAAGCGCGAATACAGTCAGTGCTGGGAACGCCTATCGCTCGTGAGAAAGATGCAGACAAGATGCAAACACGTATGTGTTCCAAACCCAATAGTCTCAGAGGATGTAACATATTCAAGGAGCAGCAAAGAGGGAATTGCACCCATAGGGGAAGGTTCAAAGATTATTATTGGCTCATGTACAGTATGAGAGGGGTTCCCCAAGGCTTGATGTTGGGCCCGCTGACAATTCCACAAAATCCCACATCTGCAAATTGACCACAGTAAGCCCAAACAGATAGAATATTTGATTAAAATGTAATCATGTCCAACCTTGCTTACATTTGTATACGATCACATATATTTCACTATTATGCATGGGAATACTTTGGAACCAATCTTTTTTTTCCAGAAAACTTGGGTGTCCAAATAAATTCACAGGGCCACCAGTTGGGGAACCCTGGTCTTGGATGTAGATATGCCTGTAAGGAGACGTGTCAGTGTAAGGGGTCCTGATCCATTTTAGACAGCCTCATCCATTAAAAATAGGCCTGTTGATGGACTGCTCGGTTCCCTGTAGGGGAAATTAATCTAGGACATGATTCTCTATCATACCGACCACCATCTTCTCCACAACCTGGAGAGAGACCCTTTACTATAGCCCCAAAGCCCCACAAACGAGGTCAGTCAAGCTATGCAGCAACCACACGTGTGTATAGATGTGCTAATGAATCCAGAATGGTTTGATTTACTGTGTGTGTTTGTGTGTGCATACCTGTGGATCTGTGCATCTGTGTGGTTAGGGAATGTGCAGGTACAGGCCAATGGATGGAAACATTGGTTTAACCCTGTACTGTGAGCCTGTGTGCATTATCTGGCACCAGTCAAAAGTTTGGACACACCTACTCATTCCAGGGTTTTTCTTTATTTTTACTATTTTCTACATTGTAGAATAACAGTACAGACATCAAAACTATGAAATAACACATATGGAATCATGTAGTAAGCAAAAAAGTGTTAAACAAATCATAATAGATTTTATATTTAAGATTATTCAAAGTTGCCACCCTTTGCCTTGATGACAGCTTTTCACACTCTTGGCATTCTCTCATCTTGGTGCAAATGTTTTATCTTTTGATTTACACTATATATACAAATGTATGTGGACACCCCTTGTCTTTTGATTTACACTATATTTACAAATGTATGGGGACACCCCTTGTCTTTTGATTTACACTATATATACAAATGTATGGGGACACCTCTTGTCTTTTGATTTACACTATATATACAAATGTATGGGGACACCCCTTGCCTTTTGATTTACACTATATATACAAATGTATGGGGACACCCCTTGTCTTTTGATTTACACTATATATACAAATGTATGGGGACACCCCTTGTCTTTTGATTTACACTATATATAGAAATGTATGGGGACACCCCTTGTCTTTTGATTTACACTATATATACAAATGTATGGGGACACCCCTTGTCTTTTGATTTACACTATATATAGAAATGTATGGGGACACCCCTTGTCTTTTGATTTACACTATATATACAAATGTATGTGGACACCCCTTGTCTTTTGATTTACACTATATATAGAAATGTATGGGGACACCCCTTGTCTTTTGATTTACACTATATATACAAATGTATGTGGACACCCCTTGTCTTTTGATTTACACTATATATACAAATGTATGGGGACACCCCTTGTCTTTTGATTTACACTATATATACAAATGTATGTGGACACCCCTTGTCTTTTGATTTACACTATATATACAAATGTATGTGGACACCCCTTGTCTTTTGATTTACACTATATATACAAATGTATGGGGACACCCCTTGTCTTTTGATTTACACTATATTTACAAATGTATGGGGACACCTCTTGTCTTTTGATTTACACTATATATACAAATGTATGGGGACACCCCTTGTCTTTTGATTTACACTATATATACAAATGTATGGGGACACCCCTTGTCTTTTGATTTACACTATATATACAAATGTATGGGGACACCCCTTGTCTTTTGATTTACACTATATATACAAATGTATGTGGACACCCCTTGTCTTTTGATTTACACTATATATACAAATGTATGGGGACACCTCTTGTCTTTTGATTTACACTATATTTACAAATGTATGGGGACACCCCTTGTCTTTTGATTTACACTATATATACAAATGTATGGGGACACCCCTTGTCTTTTGATTTACACTATATTTACAAATGTATGTGGACACCCCTTCAAATTTGTGGATTCGACTATTTCAGCCACACCTGTTGCTGACAGGGGTATAAAATCGAGCATACGGGCATGCAATCTCCGTCGACAAATATTGGCAGTAGATTGGCCTAAATGAAAAGGTCAGTGACTTTCAACGTGGCACCGTCATTGGATGGCACCTTTCTAACAAGTCAGTTCGCCACATTTCTGCCCTGCTAGGAGCAACAACGACTCAGCCGCAAAGTGGTAGGCCACACAAGCTCACAGAACGAGACCTTCGAGTGCTGAAGTGAGTAGCGTGTAAAAATCGTCTGTCCTTGGTTGCAACACTCACTACCGAGTTCCAACTGCCTCTCGGAAGCAACGTCAGCACAAGAACTGTTCGTCTGGAGCTTCATGAAATGGGTTTCCATGGCCGAGCAGCCGCACACAAGCCTAAGATCACCATGTGCAATGCCAAGTGTCGGCTGGAGTGGTGTAAAGCTCTCCGCCGTTGGACTCTGGAAGAGTGGAAATGCGTTCTATGGCGTGATGAATCACGCTTCACCATCTTGCAGTCCGACTGAGGAGGCTGTTATTATAGCAGCATAGGTGGGACCAACTCCATATTAATACCCATGATTTTGGAATGCGATGTTAGATGTGCAGTTGTCCACAAATACTTTGGTCATGTTGTGTATCAATAATGGTCAACCACCCAAAGGATATCCAGCCAACTTGACACAACCGTGGGAAGCATTGCAGTCCAAATGGGCCAGCATTCCAGTGGAATGCTTTCGACACCTTGTAGAGTCCATGCCCCGACGTATTAAGGCTGTTCTGAGGGAAAAGAGGTGCAAATCAATATTAGGAAGGTGTTCCTATATATATTTACACTACCGTTCAAAAGAGAAGAGGCGACTCCAGGATGCTGGCCTTCTAGGCAGAGTTCCTCTGTCCAGTGTCTGTGTTATTTTGTTCATCTTAATCTTTTATTTTTATTGGCCAGTCTGAGATATGGCTTTTTCTTTGCAGCTCTGCCTAGAAGGCCAGCATCCCGGAGTCGCCTCTTCACTGTTGACGTTGAGACTGGTGTTTTGCGGGTACTATTTAATGAGGATGTCAGTTGAGGACTTGTCAGGTGTCTGTTTCTCAAACTAGACCCCCTGATGTACTTGTCCTCTTGCTCAGTTATGCACATTTCTCACATGGAATAGCCTTAACTTCTCAAATCAAGAATAGACTGACGAGTTTCAGAAGAAAGTACTTTATTTCTGGCCATGTTGAGCCTGTAATCGAACCCACAAATGCTGATGCTACAGATACTCAACTAGTCTAAAGAAGGCCCGTTTTATTGCTTCTTTAATTAGCACAACAGCTTTCAGCTGTGCTAACATAATTGCAAAAGGGTTTTCTGATCAATTAGCCTTTTAAAATGATAAACTTGGATTAGCTAAAACAACATGCAATTGGAACACAGGAGTGATGGTTGCTGATAATGGGCCTCGGTACGCCTATGTAGATATTCCATTAAAAATCAGCCGTTTCCAGCTACAATAGTCATTTACAACATTAACAATGTCTACACTGTATTTCTGATCAATTTGATGTTATTTTAATGTACATGTTATGTTATTGTTATTATTATGTTAATGTTATTTTAATGTACAATTTTTTTTTCAAAAACAAGGACATCTCTAATGTCCCAAACTTTTGAACGGTAGTGTGTGTGATATATATATATATATATATATATATATATATATATATATATATACATATAAAGCAGACACTTTTATCCAAAGCGACTTACGGTCATGCGTAGATACATATAACTTTTGAGTACTTTCCCGCCTCCACTACCGTTCCCTCTCTCTCTCTTTAAACGGCAGGTAGATGAGAGTCAGTGGGAGCATTCAATCTTTCATGGTGCTGCAGTCTCGGGTCCTGTCCCGACCCACCCTTCCCACTCCCACAGAGTGAAAGAATAGCTTTTCTAACTATCTTCTCCTCCCTTTCTCTCCATCTCTTCTCTGTCATCCTGAATCACAAGAAGGGTGTGTATGTGTGTGGAACTACTGCCTGTAAACCTGGGCAACTCTGACGCGCTTCTGTGTGGTGTGTGTGTGTGTGTGTGTGTGTGTGTGTGTGTGTGTGTGTGTGTGTGTGTGTGTGTGTGTGTGTGTGTGTGTGTGTGTGTGTGTGTGTGTGCGTGCGTGCGTGCGTGCGTGCGTGCGTGCGTGCGTGCGTGCGTGCGTGCGTGCGTGCGTGCGTGCGTGCGTGCGTGCGTGCGTGCGTGCGTGCGTGCGTGCGTGCGTGCGTGCGTGCGTGCGTGCGTGCGTGCGTGCGTGCGTGCGTGCGTGCGTGCGTGCGTGCGTGCGTGCGTGCGTGCGTGCGTGCGTGCGTGCGTGCGTGCGTGCGTGCGTGCGTGCGTGCGTGCGTGCGTGCGTGCGTGCGTGCGTGCGTGCGACAGAGAAATAGGGAATGTGTGTGTGGGAGGTACTACAGCACCTTAGTGTGGAGAGAGTGCACACACACACCCTTCACGCACACACACATCAAGCTTTTCACTACACTACATTCAGAAGGTTTTCAGACCTCTTCACTTTTTTCCCATTTTGCTACATTACAGCCTTATTCTAAAAAGGATTAAATTAAAATTTTTCCTCATCAATAT
This sequence comes from Oncorhynchus mykiss, assembly GCF_057628025.1. Taxonomy (NCBI): domain Eukaryota; kingdom Metazoa; phylum Chordata; class Actinopteri; order Salmoniformes; family Salmonidae; genus Oncorhynchus; species Oncorhynchus mykiss. Next base: position 43,431,364 of record NC_143042.1, on the reverse strand, counting down.
ACACACAATACCTCAATGGCAAATCGGAAAAAAAATTAAAAATACCTTATTTACATAAGTATTCATACCCTTTGCTAAAAGAATTGAGCTCAGGTGCATCCTGTTTCCATTGATCATCCTTGAATTGTTTCGACAACTTAAATGGAGTCCACCCGTGGTAAATAAAATTAATTGGACACAATTTGGAAAGGCACACACCTGTCTATATAAGGTCCCACAGTTGACAGTGCATATCCGAGCAAAAACCAAGTCATGAGGTCGAAGGAATTATCCGTAGCGCTCTGAGACGGGATTGTGTTGAAGCACAGATCTGGGGAAAGGTACCAAACATTTCTGCAGCATTGAAGGTCCCCAAGAACATAGTGGCCTCTATCATTCTTAAATAGGAGAAGTTTGGAGCTACCGAGATTCTTCCTAGAGCTGGCCGCCCGGCCAAACTGAGCAATCGGGGGAGAAGGGCTTCGGTCAGGGAGGTGACCAAGAACCCGATGGTCACTCTGACAGAGCTCCAGAGTTCATGTGTGGAGAAGGGAGAACCTTCCAGAAGGACAACCATCTCTGCAGCACTCCACCAATCAGGACTTTATGGTAGAGTGGCCAGACGGAAGCCACTCCTCAGTAAAAGGCACATGAAAGCCCGCTTGGAGTTTGCCAAAAGGTACCTAAAGGACTCTCAGACCATAACTAACAAGATTCTCTGGTCTGGTGAAACCAAGATTGAACTCTTTGACCTGAATGCCAAGCGTCATGTCTGTAGGAAGCCAGGCACTGCTCATCACCTGGCCAATGCCATCCCTACGGTGAAGCATGGTGGTGGCATCATCATGCTGTTGGGATGTTTTTCAGCAGCAGGGACTGGGAGACTCGTCAGAATTGAGAGAAAGATGAACAGAGCATAGATTCTTAATGAAAATCTGCTCCAGAGCGCTCAGGACCTCAGACTGGGGCAAAGGTTGACCTTCGAACAGGACAACGACCCTAAGCACAGAGCCAAGACAATGCAGGAGTGGCTTTGTTACAAGCCCAGCCAGAGCCCGGACTTGAACCCGATTGAACATCTCTGGAGAGATCTGAAAATGGCTGTGCAGCTACTCTCCCCATCCAATCTGACAGAGCTTTAGAGGATCTGCAGAGGAGAAACTCCCCAAATACAGGTGTGCCAAGCTTGTAGTGTCATACCCAAGAAGACTCAAGGCTGTAAATCGCTGTCAAAGGTGCTTCAACAAAGTACTGACTAAAGGGTCTGAATACTAATGCAAATGTATGTATATATATTTTTTTAATTTGCTAAAAAATCTAAAAACGTGTTTTTGCTTTGTATTGTGTGGTATTGTGTTGAGGGGGGAAAAAACTATTTAATTGTTTTAGAATAAGTCTGTAGCGTAAAAAAATGTGGAAAATGTCAAGGGGTCTGAATACTTTCCGAATGGACTGTATTATGGGGAATTGCCACCTCCCTTGATTCTCAGAGAATTCACCATGATCTCACTAAGCAAAATATGTGTCGCTATTACCAAGTAAGCAGGAAGGCATCATGTAGCCTACACATTTCCACTCCAGCCCATCAAATCAAATCAAATGTTATTTGTCACATGCGCCGAATACAACAGTGAAATGCTTACTTACAAGCCCTTAACCAACAATGCTTTAAGAAGTTTTAAGAACAATTATAAAAAATAAGTGTTAATTAAAAAATAGAAAATAAAAGTAACAAATAATTAAACAGCAGCAGTACAATAACAAGCAAGGCCATATACCGGGAGCATCGGTACCACCATGAGAAGAGATTTCAGAGCAGGTTTAACTAGTTAGAATGTCCAATCGTTGTGCCTGCGTGTGCAACCAATCATGGAAACACACACAGACGCAAATACTAATTTAGCACAAATTAAAACAGACAAACCCTCTAGCCCAGTTATTCATTAATTCAATGCCTCGTGATTGAGGGTCACTCCACTAACTCCCACACCGACACAACGGCATGAGGTTGCAGCAGGTGACAATGACGCAAGTTCCGCCACTTCTCCTCTACCACCCAGTGGACTCAGACAGACTCCTCTGGCTGCCCCTTCCCTCTCTCCCTCCCTCCTTACCACTCCTTTCTCCTTCCCTCTCCCCCTCCCTCTTACCACTCCTTTCTCCTTCCCTCTCCCCCTCCCTCTTACCACTCCTTTCTCCTTCCCTCTCTCCCTCCCTCTTACCACTCCTTTCTCCTTCCCTCTCTCCCTCCCTCTTACCACTCCTTTCTCCTTCCCTCTCTCTCTCCCTCTTACCACTCCTTTCTCCTTCCCTCTCAATGGTGTGTGTGTTTCGGGGGAGGGGGGGTAGTCAAAATGCCACGGAGTGCCACATTCAGCCAATTAAGGCTATCCTTGCCTCCCCCTCCTCTCCCTATCCTCTTCCCCTCCTCCCCCCTCCTCTTCCCTTCCTCTCCCCCTCCTCTCCCTCTCCTCTCCCCCTCCTCTCCCTCTCCTCTCCCTCTCCTCTTCCCCTCCTCTCCCTCTCCTCTTCCCCTCCTCTCCCCCTCCTCTCCCTCTTCTCTTCCCTTTCTCTCCTCCTGGCACTTTAGCTCAACTAAACCAAAGTTCAGCTGAAGGGCAAACTTTGACTTACAGTAGCTAGCTAGTCATGTGTCTTGGGGTGGCTGGGATGGCGGGTAGTAGAGGGTAGAAGGGGGAGGCAGGTGGCAGACATCACTCACTTGGAACCACTACTTTCTCATTCCCTCTCTCCCTCCCTCTTACCACTCCTTTATCCTTCCCTCTCTGAGGAGAGAATGGTGGGTGTGTTTCGGGAAGGTAGTCAAAATGCCACGGAGTGCCACGTTCAGCCAATTAAGGCTATCTTTGCCTCCGCCTCCTCTTCCCCTCCTCTCCCTCCCTCCCTCTTCCCCTCCTCTCCCCCCTCCTCTTCCCCTCCATTCCCGCTCCTTTTCTTTCCCCCCTCCTTTTCCTTTCCCCCTCCTCTCTCCCTCTTCTACTCCTGGTGCTTTAATTCAACTAAACCAAAGTTCAGCTGAAGGGCAAACTTTGACTTACAGTAGCTAGCTAGTCATGTGTCTTGGGGTGGCTGGGATGGCGGGTAGTAGAGGGTCGAAGGGGGAGGCAGGTGGCAGACTTCACTCACTTGGAATGGTTCCTACCCTCACCCTCCTCACCCTCACCCCTCCTCAACCCACTCCTAAATCTCCCCCTCCTCCTCACCCTCCTCCAACTTTACCATCCCACTCCTCACGCCCTTCACCCCGCCCCTGACCCCCCCACACCCCCGCCCCTCACGCCCCATCTTACAGTATGTGATTCCATTCCCCCAAAGTTGCTGTTGACAGCTCCAGGGGGCCAGGTTATGGGAACAACATGTCCATTCTACCCAGATGCCTTCTAATCCCTGCCAGGCATTTCTCCTGTCGCGAGAGAGGGAGGGGGAGGGTGGAGGGAGACTCGGGGGGGGGGGGGGGGGGGGGGGGGCGAAAGAATCAAGAGAGGAGTGACAGAACAGTAGCGGCGAGAGCCTACTTTTTAATATCCTTCACCTATTCAGGAGTTGGGCAAGGGAAAACAATCAACCTGAATGGGCTTCTTCTCTCTCTATCTCCCTGCCTGGGTGTAAAACAAAACCCCAATCAATCAAAACAGAGAGCCGAGGAGCCGACAGGAGGTACAGCAAAGATCACGGCGAGACAATGCGAGAGGGGAGGTCCACGTGCCAGACAGCCGGACACGTGTCCATGAGACGCATACGAACGCAGCGAAGCCTAGAGACGTAGGGACTCATACCCCTAATGACGTTTATAATGCATGCTGGAGCATAAAACCACACTGTTCATTGGTATGTATACTGTAAACACACTACTGTGTGTTTCAAGGAAGTGCCACCTTCTCTATTTATACACTAATATGCACAAATTTCTCCCTTTCCGCCTTTCCGTGTTGATAGTGATGCATAAACACCCCAATTTAAGTAAAAAAAAGGCACAGGCCAAACACACTATACAGATCTACCTCTCCATGACCACTACAGCCACACACACTGGCACTGCAGACCGTCTGATACTACAGCCATGCAATAATTATACTCTGAATGTGAAAGTGTCCCCCTGCTTCTTCCTGTCTATTCAAAACTGATTCCATCACACAGATGACATCACAGCCCGGCAGATTACAAACAAAAACTGTTTCCATTGTTAATCTGCCAGCCGAACTGGGAGGAATATTCCACAGCTCCCCGCAACGGAGCTTGTGTTCTCCCGACAGGGCAATGCTTTTTCCCTTCCCCGTTCGTGACTCATGGCGAAGCCGAGCAAAGAGCCAGGGCCAATAATTCCACAGTCCGCATTGTTGTACCTATGGCTAATTACAGAGCAACACACCACCGGCACATTTATGAGTGATTAAAGAAAAGCCGGTTGATGCTGCTTCTCTTTGCTCTTCTGAAAACACTGCGAGACAAAAGCAAGTTAATTAGGATGAGGGGCCCTGTAGAGAGAAAGGCGCGAAAAGACACAGATCCCCCTATCCAGTACCTTGATTGCACAGCACGAAAAGGGCAAGTTGTGAATTGGAGGGTTCCAGCTAAAGTTTGATGGATTTCTGAGCGATTTTGACGACATTGACGATTAGATCAGGATCTAGGCCCATGCTAGATAGGATTGTGTTATGAGTGACGGTTGCCACTAGTGATCAATTTGACTGAATACAATTTTGAAACTATCATTAATGAACCCCTCTATATCCGTAAGAAAGCCGAGACAAAATCTCAGGTTCTCCTCGCTAACAAGCCAGGCGTTAATTTGACTGCCTATCTCACAGATTTAATCTCACTTCTATATGTCTCATAATTGATTTGCTCGCCTAATAGCACACAGGCCTGTGTTTTTAGATATTAATCTCAAAGTTGACTGAATACATAATTTTTGTATATCATAATATTGCATATAAAGTACTAAGAGCAGAGATGAAATAATATGGACTAATGTGACTTGTTTGTATGATCACTCAGCCTATCGGCCTATCAATTATTCAAACTAATGTCAGAGGGAATCACCGTGTTTTACCAATTTAAAAACAGGCACACTATGGGCCTGACACATGGCCCGGGTTTTGCCTCGGGCATCTCCCTTGCCGCCTCACTCAGTGTGACACCTGCAGGACCCCAAACACAGGCACTGTCGCCACAGTGGGGCTACTGTGTAGTCGAAAGCAACATGATCAAACTACGCCTAAATGTCAGAGCTATCTTGGCTGACCCCATAGTGCACGCAGGCGTTGGATAACATAACATTTCAGTAACAGGCATGGAGTTGATCGCATTGTGTTCACTCATTTGAAAATGTCCCTCCCTCCCCCATACCTACCTACCCCTGAGGTCACAAACCCGGTCACCTCACACACGTCATGTAATTGATATTGTTGTTAGATGATGATATTTCCAATACAATTACTATCAGGGCTTGTATTTACATCAATGGTTGCTTTGTACATCAATGCCATTTCAAGAAAGCAAAACCATTAGCTCTCTTAAATTGTGTTAATATCCCATACTGTATCTTCAACGACTTGCAAATCAGTTCACTGGGCGTGTGTGCGGGTATATGTGTGTTTTTGTTTGGGTGTTTGTTGATGGGGCGGCAGGGTAGTCTAGTGTTTAGAGTGTTGGACTTTTGAATCCCCGAGTTGACAAGGTAAAAATCTGTCGTTCTGCTCCTGAACAAGGCAGTTAACCCACTGTTCCTAGGCCGTCATTGTAAATAAGAATTTGTTCTTAACTGACTTACCCAGTTAAATAAAGGTTAGAAAAATAATTTCAAAATGTGGGTGTGTTTGTGTGTGGGGGAGAGAGAGAGAGTGTCTGTGTGTTTACAGTGGTTCCAGACAGAACGTTCTAGAGCTGCGGGAGCCTCGTGCGCCAAGGCAATCTGTATGGTATAGTCCTTTATTCACTGCTATTTACTTAGAAATGGCATAATGACTTCATAGATCTTCAATTGACCAAGTATAGCCTTGTATCATTGTACAGTTACTAGTTGTGTTGTATTCTTCCTGATTAGTATTATTTATCCATATGATTTCTTAGTTAATTCTAGTTGATTACCAGCTGGGACAGGTCTGTAAGGCCTTAACAAATGAGCGATGTCCGAGTCGCTCAACCTACTGTTTGCAGGTCAGGTGGTAGCGTGCAGGCATGGTCTGACTATCTACTCCGGGGGTGGGACAGAGGTGTGCAGCCAAGCAATAAAACACAAGATTACTATTTGGGTGGTAGAATCAAAAATGATTAGTAATTACTGCTGGGGTGGAGCAAAACCCTCCACCCACACCGGCCCACCCATGTCCTAGACCAGCAGACACTGGGCTTCCCCTTCTATTCTGCCCTTTGCCCCCCCCCGTTATTAATAATGATGGGAAGTGCTAGGGATCTCGCAATAAGATATTATCATGATACTTAGGTGCCGATACGATGTGTATTGCGATTCGATATAATGATTTGATGTTTCAAACATATTGCTCACCGTATGTATGTCTGCTGCAGAGGGACAAGAGAGAGTAGTAGTTTCATGATCAGTCATGAAAATAAAAGTGCTGGGAAAAAATGGTCTCCCTCTTTAAAAAGAAGATGGAGAACAGGCTATGAAGGGAAATGACTTTGGTGCAGACATAGCCAACTAGTGCAAAAAATAATATTGTGATATTGTCAAAACAATACAATACAGCATCAGGAATAATATCCCAATATGTAACTGTATCAATTTATTTCCCCTCCATCACTAATTGTTAATGACTAACCCTTGGAGGTCACGTGTATGTAAAAAAATCCACAAGGGCTTTATTGAGAGGGAGGCAGAGGGGATCACCCCATGCTCCCTTCACAGTGTTTACAAAAACACCCAAACAGGATGCCAAGTGGGCCGTGAGTGGGTTTTCTTTAAGCATAATTTCCTGCGTTATTTGTAAAAATCTATGTCAAGTAGTTAATTTCTCCGTAATGTATCGATCTCCTCAGTTGGGGTTGCTTTAGTTGACTTTTTTTTTTTTTTTTAGACCTCTTGTGTGCAAACAGCCACGCACCCACATGCACTCCTCTATTAAGTGTTAATACTGGTGTTACTGCTTCAGCGTGAAGTGTGTTTTTTTAGGGAACAAACTGATCAGGCAAACAGCCGTCTGGGTTTTTATAGATCCAGTGTAGGTCGAGCTGAGTGAACGAACACAACACAGCGAGGGTTGGAAATAGGATGGACCTCCTGCCTTCAGGGGACAGCTGATCTAGTCTGCAGACTAACTAAGTTTTACTGTTCCACCCTAAACGTCAAACCGACTGGATACCATCAGTATTTCTTAGTGTAGAAGTATGCCCTGGAATATAAAGTATATGTATGTGGAATGTTTGGATTACATTGAGGATGTAGTTGGCTATACTTATTAATAGTCAAACAGTTCTTGCAATCTGAAAGACCACTCGTATCTACTGTATGCCACATCCAGGGTAGATGACCATAGAAAAAGTTGTTTCTAGTACCACAAAGAGAGCATTATCTCTGCTGTTGCTATAGCTACTTAGAATAGCTCCATTATCATATTTTACATACTTCCGTATCTAGAGGGAAACATAAAACATGACCATAAATGGGGGTGAAAATACAATTGCGGCGTGTCTATTGGCTCCCTCCAGTCTGTTGATCTGAATAGCAGTGGGTTCTTGATTATACCGCTGCACCCAGGCCTATTGCACAGGCACATAAGTGGCTGCTACTGCACTGCCAAATGGCACATTCCCTTCCCAGCCTCCTCAATGACTTTCTATGAGCCCTCCACTACAATGGCCGCTGTTGTCATGGGAGCGCCTGACCAAGGGCGATCTCCAACGCAGTCCTAGCGGTCCGAGTCACAGCGAGAGTCTTTGAACCGGCCACCTCCGAATTCAGTGGGCCGTGATAGCGACAATAAGAGCCAAAGACCAGGCCATTGTTGTTAGCTGTCCGTTGTTTTGATCACTTCGTGTTTTTTCACCTCAGTTTGTTTGTTTTTCTGCTTACGCATCCCCAACATTTCCAGATATTTATCTGATAAAACGTCTCACTCTTGTGGCTTATCTCCCTCGTACTATAAAGAGCTTTGTCACACTTCAAGATGGTTCATTCTGATGGAGTTATTCTCTCACTCTCCACAAATCAATAGCCCATAGTTTAGCCTTTCATAGGAAAGATTACAGAGAAAGCGCTATTAGGGGCTTAGCACTATCAATTCTTACATCGGAAAGCCACTTAAGGGTCCTGGCAGTCTTGGTTGAGAATCTGGACCATTCTGGACCTGGCACGCCACTGCACTGCAGAGAGGCAATGTTATCGAGTTCAGAGATGCACCGCACCTCACACATCCGAGGGCGTTGCTCCAAGGGCCCCTTTAGAAGTACACTTCCTTAAAACAACAATGAGGCAGGACAAGAAACCCCCAAAAAAGCACTTCAATTGGCTTTTCACTATTATCACAGCCCATCATCAAGACAATGGCCACCTCTCTTGATTCCTTCCCAGATATAAGCTTTCTTCAAAATGGCCTCTAAATGTCGGAACATAATGTGTGTGATTGCAGCGAGCAGCAGGTTGGAATTAAAATAGCCGGTGTAATCAGCTACATATAAAAGGCAAGCCACCGCCGTTGCTCCCTTTTTAAAGTACCACACGGAGGGGATGGAATTCAGGCAGGCAGCCCCATGACCGGAGCACCAACATAGCTAACGCTAACGCTAAGCGCTCACGTTGTCGAGGGCCACACCACTGGCTTTCAACTCGGCTGCTCAGCTATGCTGCATTTCAGCACACCACACGTGACTGCTAGCGCCCGTAGCAAGGGTGGCATTAGAAGCACCGCGAGTCGTTATGTGGAACACATGCATTGGCAAAGCTTGTTGCTATCGCTAGCATAATTAGCCACTCGGCAAAATGGCCACATAAGCTTTCATTAGCTTGCAGAGCGATGAAAGGAAACATGAATAGCATATATTTGAGGGAATCTTGGCATTGGTCCATCCCTCTTTAAACAGAGTTTTGTCAACTTTTTGTGGGGGACTTAAGTTCATTAGAAACAAAAGTTGTTTTGAGGAATAATTGCCAAGGCTTATTTGTTCTGTATTTCTGACACTGAAGCTTGGAATAGTAGGATGAATATATACCTTTTATATATATTTTTTTTAAATCCCGAGGATTTAAAATATTGGGATAGGTTTTCTGTGACTCACTCTCTCTCCCTCTCAGAGAAAAATGCCTCGAGTTAAAAACGAGACGTATGATCACCAAGAAAAAACTAGTGAGGGGTGAAATGAGGCTCACGGAACCTGACGGTGGGCGGGATTACCATGCACTGTCAATCACTTACAGATTTAGCCCACACTCTCCCATATGGACCAAGTAGAGCCCCATTGGTTTACATTTACATTTGTGTAATTTATCAGACACTCTTATCCAGAGAGACTTACAGTTAGTACATCCATCTTAAGATGGCTAAGTGGGACAACCACATATCACAGTCATAGTAAATACATGTTTCCTCAATAAAGTAGCTATCAGCAAGGTCAGAGCTAGTAAATGGGGGGGGGGGGGATTAATGTCAAGTGTGAGTGTTATTTCACAACAGTTTTTTGGGGGTGGGAGGGGTAAGAAGGGGGTCTCTCCTTGAAGAGGTAGGGTTTCAGATGTTTTTGGAAGATGGAAGATTTCATCCAAACGCCAAGTGAAGCAAACATCAAACTTACCCCTGCTTACATTTCTACCTCAATAACCCTTTCTTCCTCCTTGTCTTATACTGTATCTCATTGAGCTACTGTATTCTCACCCTTTTCACTCATTTAAATAGTAATTCCCATTGTAAATTAAGTATTTGGCACTCAGGTGATGATTGGCTGTACAGATCATCTCATCCGCTGGCCTATTGTCTAGCTCACTTGCTTTAATAGTTTGTGTGTGTGCGTGCAAGTGTGTGGGCAGGGAGACAACAACTTTCTGGAAAATTAGAGAGCACTACACCACACTAGTGTGGTAGCATATATTTGATCTAGTTACGGGAGGCAGATAGAATGAAGGGAGATGTTTAAAAGACTTCAAAGGATTGGTGAGGTGTTGTGATCCGTGATATTGGGAGATTGAATACTATCTCTGGGATGCTTAGGCTGCTGTTTCTGTGGCATTCTGCAATCCTGGTTTGAACTGACCACTCGGGAGCGAGCAGTGTGTGTGTGTGTGTGTGTGTGTGTGTGTGTGTGTGTGTGTGTGTGTGACTATCACTGCCCAGTGGAGTGAGAACCTGGCTGTAGCTGCATATTTCCTTTGCCCCCCACCCCCCCTCCCCAAGAGGCCACCCCGTTGAAGAAGCGTTTTGAATTTTGAAGCAGGCATCCAGCTGGGAAGCCCTCTCTCAATTCAATTCAAGGGGCTTTATGGCATGGGAAAACATGTGTTAACATTGCCAAAGCAAGTGAAGTAGATAATATACAGAAGTGAAATAAACAGTAAACATTAACACTCACAGAAGTTCCAAAAGGATAAAGACATTACAAATGTCATATTATGTATATATCCAGTGTTGTATCGATGTGCAAGTGGTTAACTCTCTCTCTCTCTCTCATTCCACCGGCCTGCCGCCCATTGCTTTCTCTGGCCGGGGGTAGACGGCAACACCCGTGCTGTTATAAGGACAGCTGGCCCGCACTCTCCGCAGGCCCCAGAAGGTGTGAAATCTGTGACACCTTTCAAAGCACATTAGCCTCATTTTGGTGGCAAGGAAAAGGGGAAGGCGGAAAAAAGGAGGACATTATTTGCATTAGGTGGAGGTGATCTCCTTCCTCTCCCATTTCTCTCCAACCCATCTGCCCTTTTCGGTTTCTTATTCCAATTGATAACCAGTCATTGACTGGTCAGGTCAGGTGACAACCTTTAAGGTGACACACATCTGATTGCCCAAGTGTTTAGGCTGTTTTTCTACTTCCCCTAGTCAGAGGAACACACACACAAACAACTCTATAGAACACAGTATATCTCTGATCGCTATACAATACACATGGTTAAGAGATCAGTGGAGCCCAGACCGTGGCGGATAGAAGAGTGACCACGGTCGTTGGCGCCCATTCAAAAAAGCTGATCTGACAAAGTGGATATTTGTCAAATGCGTCATGATTTATGTGCCTACAAGGAGGTTACTAAAATCGGATTTGGATATATTTGTCTGTTTTCGCTGCATAATATTTAGAAGGGAGGGGGGCTTTTTCTATTGTTTTGGTGGTGTTTGATTGCTCTCTTTACTACAGCCTGTAGTAGCATCCGTTTTTCATGTTAACAGACTAAGTAAACGTACCTAAACGAGAATCTGACCAAATGACACAATATTTTTGTTCTGGGTTAACCGAGATTAGTTCCATGTAAATGATCAATGTGACTTTATGCTTGTCCCTTTTTTTTTTTTTTAAGGAAGTTTGCCTGTTTACCCCCATATCCTTATTTCATTACTGGATTGATGTATTCACATGCGAACACAGATAACCAAAGCCGATGTTGTTCCATATATCCAATAGCAGGCGATCCTACTCTATCCTTATCCCAAAAACAAACTCCCACTGGCTCCATGCAGCACCCTCTGCTTTCAATGTGGTCTAATACAGACACATTCAGCAGAAATAAAAATAAGTGAAATCCATTGTGAGCAAACACAGATGACTTATTTCTCCCAGCCTTCAGTCGCTTGTCATTCCAGCGAGATATCACACAGACAGCAGTGAACGACAGCTAAATGGGAAAACCAAGGGCTATAGCAAAGTTTGCTGATGTGAAAAAAGCAGATAAACACTGGCGAGGAGAAGGACAGAACTATTTTATCTGACGGAAATGCTTTTTTTTTTTTTAAATGCCGACAAGGAGAGAGGCTTTAGACTGGTCAATGGCTCGCCGTTAGAGTGAAACACAGAGAGATTATCCCGTCAATATCGCGTGAACGCTCATTTAATTTAGCTTCCCGACGCCGGCAGCATCACAGCTAAACCCCTCACCATGTCTCTAACGGACAGAGCTCTTGGCTTTCCAACGACGGTCGTCAGTATGCGCGGGACATCTCAGATCAGTGTTGATTTAATCATTTTCAGAATGGGAAATATAATTACAACAACTGGCGGCTTTGCACATTACTGAAGTGCTGCTTCATGACTTTAGAGCCAAACGGGTCATACTATTGAAGTAGGCCGGCAGGGAGTAGATGTTTTCTCACGGATTTAGCCCCGAAATGGTTGGTTCCGTCTCTAGACGCGTGTGCGTATTGTTCAACACTGTATATTGTGTGTTTTTTTTTTCAAAACAACAACGGGATTAACCAAACATCTCAGCCCAGCCGTGGAGACTCCCTTCAGGCTTTCTCGCCCTTCTCACTGACCCTCTCACACATCACACTCCCTCTCACACACTCTCGTGTCTATGTGCCTTGAAAACGCACTGTTGAGCTCTTCTTGTTTTCCGGCTTGGATGGCGAGATGTTTCAATCCATAGGTCTTCTTCGACAACTGGAAGAAATTGCACATCCAATCGTAAAAGCTTTGTCCTATCTGTTTCAGATTGCCTTATTGTCACACAACAATTTGAGCAGAGAAATGCCAATACAGTGACATCAAAAATATACAACACTTTATTTATTTTCTATTTTATTTCACCTTTATTTAACCAGGTAGGCTGGCCAAGATGCGACCTGGCCAAGATAAAGCATAGCAGTGTGAACAGACAACACAGAGTTACACATGGAGTAAACAATTAACAAGTCAATAACACAGTAGAAAAAAAAGAAAAGTGTGCAAAAGGCATGAGGAGGTAGGCAAATAATTATAATTTTGCAGATTAACACTGGAGTGATAAATGATCAGATGGTCATCTACAGGTGTGCAAAAGCGCAGAAAAGTAAATAAATATAAACAGTATGGGGATGAGGTAGGTCAAATTGGGTGGGCTATTTACCGATAGACTATGTACAAGACAGTAGTTTTGGAATTGTTAGTTAGATTACTTGTTATTACTGCATTGTCGGAACTAGAAGCACAAGCATTTCGCTACACTCGCATTAACATCTGCTAACCATGTGTATGTGACAAATAAAATTTGATTTGATTTGATTTTACAGCTGCAGCGATCGGTTAGCTGCTCGGATAGCAGATGTTTGAAGTTGGTGAGGGAGATAAAAGTCTCCAACTTCAGCGATTTTTCGTTCCGGTCACAGGCAGCAGAGAACTGGAACGAAAGGCGGCCGAATGAGGTGTTGGCTTTAGGGATGATCAGTGAGATACACCTGCTGGAGCACGTGCTACGGGTGGGTGTTGCCATCGTGACCAGTGAACTGAGATAAGGCGGAGCTTCCTCTGAAAGTTTTTATCGCTCAGCAATGAGTGCAAAAGGAGATGTCATAGTATGGCTAAAGTGACAATGGTATGCTTTGTTTTCATTTGTTACCCTTTTTTAGATGAGATAACATCCCATACAGTTATTAATTACCAAACATGGGCCAGATTCAAAGTCAAATACCCACAAATACCCACAAGATGTTCGATGTTAAGTTAAGACGTCCCCTTAATGGTATTTCTTTGAAGCAGGATTTCGGCGATGATACGTGTTCCGTGAGTCCCTGACAACGGATTATTTCTATTTTTTATATGAGCCGAAAGCTGCCTGGGCCGCGGGTCGCGCTAGGGGTCAGGGGTGGAGTTTGTTATTGGCATAAGTGTGAGAACAAGTTATAAGGCTGTAGGCCATACAGAGGACAGAGGGCCAAGGCTGAAAACACTTACTGTTTATAATTAGCTGTTCTGGTCCTCACGCCACTCCCCAACCATCACCCTGAGCTCTGCACACAAGGAGGGATGCCTCCGCACACATCCCTTGACATGTACTGTAGAGATCACAGAAGGACATTGGCTGCGTTACGATTCTCTACCCTTCTTCAGAAGTGCACTTGATCACTCTAGGGATTTGGGGGGGAAACAGTATAGAGCAGGGCTGTCAAACTCATTCCATGGGGGGGGGTCCTAGTGCCTGCTGGTGTTTGGTTTGCTCCTTCAATTAAGACCCAGACAACCAGGTGAGGAGAGTTCCTTACTAATTAGTGACCTTAGTTCATCAAACAATCCCAAGGTGAAAACCCGCAAGATACTCTGACCTCCGTGGAATGAGTTAGATATTATTTTTTCAGGTTTTCATATCGATTTGTAAAAAAAAAAAAAAGGTTGTTACTTTATCTTGCGCTAGTCGGCTGTACTTGTGCCAAAACACTGGTATTTCTCATCCTATAGCTTGTTTTCCATCTTATTCTTAAATATTTTAAATGGTGTGGTGTGCCAACATGTTTTGAGCACTCATCTCCAAGATGTGTTTTGTCAGTGCTCTCTCTTGTTCCTCTGGAGCAGACATATGGTGAGCAATATGAACACTATCGGAGAGCCAAGTCTAGGTCCAAGAGGCTTCTGAACAGCTTCTACCTCCAAGCCATAGGACTCCTGAACATTTAAACAAATGGCTACCCAGACAATGCTACTCTCTGTTATTATCTATGCATAGTCACTTTAATAACTCTACCTACATGTACATATTACCTCAAGTACCTCGACTAACCGATGCCCCCGCACATTGACTCTGTACTGTTATTTTACTGCTGCTCTTTAACGACTTGTTACTTTTATTTCTTATTCTTATTCAATTATTTTAAACTGCATTGTTGTTTAGGGACTTGTAAATAAGCATTTCACTGTAAGGTCTACTACACCTGTTGGATTCGGCGCATGTGACTAATACAATTTGATTTGATTTGATGTTTGGAACATAGAATCACAATAAAATCGCAATACATATTGAATTGTGATACATATAGAATCACAATACATATCGTTTTGGCACCTGAGTATCGTGATAATATTGTGACGTCCCTGGCAACTCCCAGCCTTAGTTCACTCCCCCTCATTCATTCAGTTTAAAGCATTAGATTTGGTGCAAACATGGATGGGAGGGTAGATATACATGTCAAAACGTGGTCCATGACACTGGAAAAGAGGGGTTTTATGAGTCGGGGGCCGAGCTAGGAGCCAGGGAATTTGACAGGGCGATGAGTTTGACAACAGGCAATAAGGCTGTAGGCCATAAAGAGGAAAGAAGGCCAAGGCTGAAAATGCTTTGTACTGTCTGTAATTTACCCTTTGCGAAGCCCCTCCCCTCTTGGTTACTGTTACAATCTTTGACAACATTTTCCCGGAAAGCCCAATTCCCCCATCTAACCAGTTGCGAAATCCCCTCACAATGATCTCAAACTGTGTTTTTAATACACAATGAAATTAAACACAGATTACACCTTGCTAATCAGGAAATTGCTTCAGGGGAACCTGGTAAAAATATGTAGTGTGGCTAGCCACTGAATGGCTCTGAATTCACTGTCAACATGCAGCCAAAGCTACTAACCACTTTTGGAGTTAACTAGCTAGTGCCCTCAAATCGTTTGCTGATGTCGACATTTGATGGGAGTTGTATTAATAGCATGGCTAACTGACTTGCCTAGTTAAATAAAGGTTACATAAAATATAAAGTAAACTTATCCAGCTAACATACATTTAAGAAAACAAGTTATATTAAGTGGCTAGCTAGCAACGTTTTGGCAAAGACAATACAGTATGAAGATAGGCTAAAACGGCTTCTCCAATAGAAATCCCCGATGAGACTTGTAGGCGATGTCATGGCGACGTTGGCTAGCTAAGCTCATGCGTGCAAATACATTATCGGGTCTAACGGTTTTCTTGTGCCACAAACTGCCCATGTGCAGGCTGTCAAATCAAAGGCACTCCTTCAATATAAAGTTGTTTCTGACAAAAATCTAAACATGTCACTTTCACGAGGTTGGCCCAAAA
Source organism: Oncorhynchus mykiss (assembly GCF_057628025.1). Lineage (NCBI taxonomy): Eukaryota > Metazoa > Chordata > Actinopteri > Salmoniformes > Salmonidae > Oncorhynchus > Oncorhynchus mykiss. The sequence continues at coordinate 43,415,461 of NC_143042.1, read as the reverse complement.
ACATATTCAACTACTTAAGACATTGGCTTGAATCTAGGTTGTACCTTTAGATTTCAAGAAAATTAACAACTAACAAATCATTTTTCCCTTTCCCTCTCATTGACTTCTCAAACCCCCAAATCTTCAGTGTCTTGGCAATTTCTTGCATGGAATTTCTCAGAACAAGAATAGACTGATGAGTTTCAGAAGAAAGTTCTATGTTTCTGGCCATTTTGAGCCTGTAATTGAACCCACAAATGCTGATGCTCCAGATACTCAACTAGTCTAAAGGACAGTTTTATTGCTTCTTTAATCAGAACAACAGTTTTCAGCTGTGCTAACATAATTGCACAAGGGTTTTCTAATGATCAAATAACCTTTTAAAATGCTAAACTTGGATTAGCTAACACAATGTGCAATTGGAACACAGGAGTGATGGTTGCTGATAATGGGCCTCTGTACGCCTATGTAGATATTCCATAAAAAATCAGCTGTTTCCAGCTACAATAGTCATTTACAACATTAACAATATCTACACTGTGATCAATTGATGTTATTTTAATGCACAAAAAAATTGATTTTCTATGAAAACAAGGACAGTTGAACGGTAGTATACAGTATATACTGCATTCTATACTATTCTACTGTATCTTAGTCTATGCCACTCTAACATGGCTCATCCACATATTTATATATTCTTAATTCCATTCCTTCACTTAGATTTGTGTGTATTGCGTATATGTTGTGAAATTGTGAGATATTACGTGTTAGGTATTTCTGCACAGTCGGAGCTAGAAGCACAAGCATTTCACTACACCCGCAATAACATCTGATAAACACGTGTATGTGACCGATAAAATGTGATTTGATGTAATGTGCCAATAAGCACAGGTGGGTGTCTCTCTCGCTCTCACTCACACACTCTCACTCTCACTATCATCTCACACACACACACACACACACACACACACACACACACACACACACACACACACACACACACACAGAGAGAGACACACAGACACGTTGGTGGTCAATTTAAGTGCCAGGCGGATCAGATTTGAGGCGGGCAGCCTTCTGGGCCGTCCTCATCTCTGGGGGCTTCACACAGCACTGTCAACAAGGTCAGGGTGTCCACAACGTTATTACACCTTGCCAGGGGGACAGGACAGCCATCACCTTCCTCCTCCAAAGTAATCATGGAACAGCTAATGCGTGCGGCTCTCCTGCCTCTCTCCCGGTCGCAGAGACACCAAAGGCCTTGCAGGAGTCATGCACATCAGAGCCAGATGACTCTTCAGGGTGGACGGTGGAGCGGCGTGGCTGCTTAACTGTTAGATGTCATATTTGCACCTGGATTGGAATCATCACTCAGGGATGTGATGATTCAAAATGGGGGTGGATTGGACATTGCTTTGTTGCTTTGAAAAGAGATACATAGCTGCGATGTTGACTTCAAAGGGCCTGGCCCTTGAATCAAGTCTAAACCGCCATGCTCAGTTTTTTTCCAATAAAATTTATTCAAAACCGACATTGAATGAAGCATGAATTTACAGGGGAGTTGTTGAGGGATTCAATATTCATCACACACTGAAATTGTGTTTAATTAGACGTCCAGGGAAGCAAATTGAATGCAAAACGTTAAGACAATGCAACTCCTCGCCAAATCAAACCTTTGGATCCGGCAAGCTCAGATGGGAGGTGATGACGACATGAACATGTCTGGACTCCCCTGATGGGATCATCAGAGTGGACTAATGCGCTCTGACAAAGAGTCCCTCAACAACGATCTCGTTTCCCATGTCTCCAGACTAAGCGTGTGGCAAAAAAAAAAAGAACGTTTGAGTTTGACCGTGATCTGTTCAGGTTGGGGCCCAGGAATATATATATATATATATATATATATATATATATATATATATATATATATATATATATTTTTTTTTAAAGTGCCAAAGGCTTGGTTATCAGCCCATTAAACTAAGATTTAGATAAGCTTATGCGATTAAAAGGGGAGGAAGGACGGCATCAATTAACAAATCCCTTCCGACATGTTTGCCAATATTTGTTTGATTATGTTGTGTCTGGGATGTAAGCCGCTTGATACCGTTTGCAAATATTTGTGCTTTCGTCATTGGAATTTCTCATTGAAGAATAGTGCACATTACATCACGAAGGACAAGATTTTGAGTTATTTTAATCACGGATCTAGTCACGCACGCGGTCTTATAGACATTATATAAAAAAGAACAAAGTCATGTAGGATCTACTCCAAAGCACAATGTATACAAGTCATTCTAAAGCATTAAATTGCTTTCAGAAACCACAAAATATAGCCATTTCAAGCTAATGCTCTGTAGAAGATGAGCTAATGCTGAAATGTCACCCAATACCACCCTGAGCTATCATTATAATTCACAACAGCTTTGTGTACGGTGTGTCGGCATCTTATGAGACCGCCAATATGTTAGTGATCAGTCTTCCGCTTCCCCCGCAGACCTTTGTAATCTCCGCCGACGCCGACACAGTCCCCGTCCATTGTTTTCCCTGCCACATCATCGATGACATAGACCATGGACATGCCACTTACAATGGGCCTCTCCTGATTAGCCTAGTGCAAAGCTACCCATCGGCCCCCTCCCCCGACACACACGCATACAAACGTGGAGAAGATGCACTTCACGAGTGCATCTCAAGAGTTGTTTTTCAGACTATTAAAAGCTAATTGGTCTGGTGTTGAAGGGTGATAACCACTAAACAGCTATCATCGGCCAGCGTGACACTCAATCAAGAGCCACTCTACACTGTACTCTCCTCTCTCAGAGAAAGGGAAAGCTCATCCTTTGTCCCATGAGTCAGGCCTGGACGTCAGAGGACCCCGATCAGAAGACCCTCTCTGTCAAATAAAATACAAGTATCTGTCACATGCACCGAATACAACAGGTGTAGACTTTACCGTGAAATGCTTACTTACCCGTCCTTAACCAACAAAGTACCGGTACCAAGTCAATATGCAGGGGTACAAGGTAGCTGATCATCCATCCCTCCTTACCTCTCACTCTTTCTCTTCCATCCATCCCTCATTATCTCTCACTCTTTCTCTTTCATCCATCCCTCATTATCTCTCACTCTTTCTCTTCCATCCATCCCTCATTATCTCTCACTCTTTCTCTTCCATCCATCCCTCATTACCTCTCACTCTTTCTCTTCCATCCATCCCTCATTACCTCTCACTCTTTCTCTTCCATCCATCCCTCATTATCTCTCACTCTTTCTCTTCCATCCATCCCTCATTATCTCTCACTCTTTCTCTTCCATCCATCCCTCATCAGTAGCTAGAGGCTCAGTAGCTGAACGGCGCCGAATGCCGTGATTCCCATTCGATTTGGATTAATTGGTTGTCTGTTCCTTTATTGAATGGGAGGGGAGAGCGGTGTCGATATTGGCAGGCTCTTTTAAATCGCATTGAGGGTTCGCCCTTAAGTGGCAAAAGGGACAAAGCAATAATCGCTGTCACAGTTTTTCATTTTTGCCCAGATCACAATAGCAACGTGTGACTTTTCTTTGGCAATTTCATGCATCGCGCGTCTCATTCTATTTGTTTAATCGCAAATGTGTAGGCATGTATAGACCTTTATATGCATTATCTACCATAATCAGTGCTGGCCCTGTGAAGGAGTGTTGTCCTGGGGCTTATGGATCTTTGATCCTCCCATCTCTGAGTAGGGTCCCACAGATCTCCATGAGAGACCTCTTTGCCAATTTGATTGGCTAAGATTGTCTTTGTACTGGGGGACCTGTGAAATAGGTTTGGTGTTTAGCTAACATCGCTAAAGTTGAGAACATCTCACTTTGAGGCATTCATGTTTGGTCAAGAGCGTATGTACACATTATCTAAGCTGTGTGGAGAACCACATTTCAGGTTTCTATCTCTTTCTGGCGTAGACATGCCGACAAATAGACCTATTAGGCTATATGAAGTATATTAACCTAATGAAATGGCCTCAATGGCTACCCACCCATTAATTATTTACAAAACTATTTAGCTGACATTTCCTGGTTCTGAGGGGGGTTGTGCAATTTGCCCAATGGGTTTCAGCCTTGGAGTATTGGTTGACGGTCACTGATTTACATGCTCATTGCAGCCTATTACACTATTAACTCTCACATGACGACCGGGCTCCTCTATAAGCAAAAAGCACGCTCCGTGCCTGCACAAGTTCGCAGTTCCCTGCATTCCCGTCCAGCCTCCCTGTGGTAAAGCTATGCCCGACAGTGTTATTACCCTGCCCTGTACTTATTAGCCTTGATGGGTGCGAGCCAGCGTGCAGCACTACCAGACGACCGCAAGCGCGGGGGACGAAAACCATGCTTGACGTCGCCATCTCATGTGGAAGGCGAGGGTAAATAAGAGTCCAGCGAGAAAACAACCTGCACCATCTTTTCCTCTGGGCCAAGGTGTCATGAGATCCATGCAAACTCAAGCTGGCTCTGGCTCTCGCTGTCCACAAAGGTTGAGTTACCACCGGCTGGTTGGTTAGCCATTCACTTTGCTTAGGTTTCTCTCTCGGTTTTCTTCCCCTGGTATGAAGGTATGTGTGGACTGCAGGTTATGCATGACAATCCACACTATCCACCACCACCTTCCTCCTTTCTAAATGTCAATCTCCTGTATGTCTTTCCCCATACAGAGAGATATACCGAGTGCGGGATCTTAATTTGATCGCACTGTTGCAGGAGAACTTGCCTGCAATGGAGGACATTTTTTTACTTGTATTGTATTTTAGGTTTAAAAAGGCTTCTGAAGTTTCTCATTTCCACTTTGACATTTCAGACTTGATTTTCCATTATGAGACATTTATACACCCCTACAAAAATGTCCATGGATGATCTAATCCACATAATAATTCACATTTCCTGTTGCTGCAGGATTATTTTCCTGCTGTAGGAAAACAGGCTCAAATGAAGCTCTTACACCTGTAGCACAGAGAAAACACAGTGATATCAATAAGAACAGCCTGTGTTATTATAATACTGTGTGGCACTGTGCTCAAGTACAGGGGATAACTTCACCTTCATGTTTGGGGATGGATGGGGGAGAAAGAAAATGTAATTTGCATGTCAGAATAGTGACTTCAATAGGGACATCAAATGAGGTTACTTGATATTGGACAAGTCTGCAAATCTAGTTTGCCAGCAATCTAATATGAAAACCATGCATGGACTTAAAATAGCTGGCTGGAGGGAGCCAATCATAATACTTTATTTTGAGAATGTAATTTTCTCATGCCTGGCCAGTAATTAACCTTGGGTACAAAAAGGTATTGGAAACCGCCACAGACACAATTGTACAGCTATAGTTTGTTAAGGACTGGCTATATGATAGGCAGTGTTAGGGGAGAAGGGGAGAGAAAGAAGGGAGAAAAAAAGAGACCAGATTCAACTTTGTCCAGCGCCGGCGAGCCTTTTCTGAGGCTTTCTTTGCATTCTCTTCCCCATCTTATTTAAACTGCTATTTCTTCACTTCTTGCTGAATTGGATTTTGTTCTGAACTAATTCAACCCTTCTCATTCCGGGTCCTGGGGGAACCAGCGGGATCGTTTACAACCGTGGCCGTCCAACACCTGGGAGATAATTGACTGTGTTACGGTCAAACTTGTTTTTCCAAAAGTCCTCACAATGGAGACAAAGAGCACAGCAGACAACGCACACACAAAAAGATCGAAATCTCAGAATCCATTCCCAGCCGAGGACTGGACTGAACAGACGAACCAGGGAGCCAAATTACTTTGCCCCAGTGTGTGGAAGCATTGTCGTTTTTGGGGGGAGAAACGGTGGTGGTTTGGTTCTTACTTGGGTTTCAAGCCGAGATAATGTTCAGGTCCGCGATAAAGGCAGATGGACACATCTATTGTCTTTCTCTCACACTAGATGAGAATGAATGCTATCATCAACTCTAGATTAATATCTGAAAGTTGTACTTGTAGTTAGATCCTTGTAGTGAGATTTGCATTTATAAGATAAGACGGACATCTCTACAAGCCTTTCCGAATCAATAACACATATAGCCACAATCCCTTACTAAAAGCTGATGTCAAACAGCCTCAACCTCCATTTCAAAACGACTTCTTCTTCTTGATACACAAGTTACCAACCAGTTTACAGCACCGTAATGTTAGGAAATGAGTAGGTCAAATCAAATCAGATTTTTGGTCACATTTGCCGAATACGAGCCCATTCCCCAAAAAGTAAGACAAATATTGGCTAAATAAAAAAGGAAATAGTAACGCAATAAAATCGTGAGGCTATATACAAGGAGTACCAGTAACGAGTCAATGTGCAGGAGTACGATGTAGTTGAGATAATTGAGTTAAAAGGTTAATTGATTGCTAATTGTATTTCAGTAGTTGTTACCTGAAGTCAATACTTCCCTTAGTAATTAACAAGACGGCGTGAATTACATTCCCTGAGCTTTCCCAGCAAACCTGGAACCTTCTCAGGACATTAGTATTCGCCTTAAGTTCATGGCCGATTAATTAGGGCCGATTTCCAGTTTTCATAACAATCGGTAATCTGCCTTTTTGGACGCTGATTATGGCCGATTACATTGCAATCCATGAGGAAATTGTGTGGCAGGCTGACCACCTGTTACGCGAGTGCAGCATCAAAAGGACCTTGTGGCTGCAAGGAGGCAAGGTCATTTGCTAGCTAGCATTAAACTTATCTTATAAAAAACTATCAATCTTCACACAATCACTAGTACACATGGTTGACGATATTACTAGATTAACTAGCTTGTCCTGCGTTGCATATAATCAATGCGGTGCCTGTTAAATTTATAATCGAATCACAGCCTACTTCGCCAAACGGGTGATGATTTAACAAAAGCACATTCGCGATAAAAGCACAATAGTTGCAGTAATGTACCTAACCATAAACACCAATGCCTTTCTTAAAATCAATACACAGAAGTATATACAGTGCCTTGCGAAAGTATTCGGCCCCCTTGAACTTTGCGACCTTTTGCCACATTTCAGGCTTTAAACATAAAGATATAAAACTGTATTTTTTTGTGAAGAATCAACAACAAGTGGGACACAATCATGAAGTGGAACGACATTTATTGGATATTTCAAACTTTTTTAACAAATCAAAAACTGAAAAATTGGGCGTGCAAAATTATTCAGCCCCCTTAAGTTAATACTTTGTAGCGCCACCTTTTGCTGCGATTACAGCTGTAAGTCGCTTGGGGTATGTCTCTATCAGTTTTGCACATCGAGAGACTGACATTTTTTCCCATTCCTCCTTGCAAAACAGCTCGAGCTCAGTGAGGTTGGATGGAGAGCATTTGTGAACAGCAGTTTTCAGTTCTTTCCACAGATTCTCGATTGGATTCAGGTCTGGACTTTGACTTGGCCATTCCAACACCTGGATATGTTTATTTTTGAACCATTCCATTGTAGATTTTGCTTTATGTTTTGGATCATTGTCTTGTTGGAAGACAAATCTCCGTCCCAGTCTCAGGTCTTTTGCAGACTCCATCAGGTTTTCTTCCAGAATGGTCCTGTATTTGGCTTCATCCATCTTCCCATCAATTTTAACCATCTTCCCTGTCCCTGCTGAAGAAAAGCAGGCCAAAAACATGATGCTGCCACCACCATGTTTGACAGTGGGGATGCTGTGTTGCTTTTACGCCAAACATAACGTTTTGCATTGTTGCCAAAAAGTTCAATTTTGGTTTCATCTGACCAGAGCACCTTCTTCCACATGTTTGGTGTGTCTCCCAGGTGGCTTGTGGCAAACTTTAAACAACACTTTTTATGGATATCTTTAAGAAATGGCTTTCTTCTTGCCACTCTTCCATAAAGGCCAGATTTGAGCAAGATACAACTGATTGTTGTCCTATGGACAGAGTCTCGCACCTCAGCTGTAGATCTCTGCAGTTCATCCAGAGTGATCATGGGCCTCTTGGCTGCATCTCTGATCAGTCTTCTCCTTGTATAAGCTGAAAGTTTAGAGGGACGGCCAGGTCTTGGTAGATTTGCAGTGGTCTGATACTCCTTCCATTTCAATATTATCGCTTGCACAGTGCTCCTTGGGATGTTTAAAGCTTGGGAAATATTTTTGTATCCAAATCCGGCTTTAAACTTCTTCACAACAGTATCTCGGACCTGCCTGGTGTGTTCCTTGTTCTTCATGATGCTCTCTGCGCTTTTAACGGACCTCTGAGACTATCACAGTGCAGGTGCATTTATACGGAGACTTGATTACACACAGGTGGATTGTATTTATCATCATTAGTCATTTAGGTCAACATTGGATCATTCAGAGATCCTCACTGAACTTCTGGAGAGAGTTTGCTGCACTGAAAGTAAAGGGGCTGAATAATTTTGCACGCCCAATTTTTCAGTTTTTGATTTGTTAAAAAAGTTTTAAATATCCAATAAATGTGATTTCATGATTGTGTCCCACTTGTTGTTGATTCTTCACAAAAAAATACAGTTTTTTATCTTTATGTTTGAAGCCTGAAATGTGGCAAAAGGTCGCAAAGTTCAAGGGGGCCGAATACTTTCGCAAGGCACTTCACAATTGTGTCACTTCTCTTGCGTTCAGTGTAAGCAGAGTCAGGGTATATGCAGCAGTTTTGGCCGACTGGCTCGTTGCAAACTGTGTGAAGACCATTTCTTCCTAACAAAGACCATAATTAATTTGCCAGAATTTTACATAATTATGACATAACGGCCCAGTACATCACTGGGGCTAAGCTGCCTGCTATCCAGGACCTCTACACCAGGCGGTGTCAGAGAAAGGCCCTAAAAATTGTCAAAGACCCCAGCCACCCCAGTCATAGACTGTCCTCTCTACTACCGCATGGCAAGCGGTACAGGAGTGCCAATTCTAGGACAAAAAGGCTTCTCAACAGTTTTTACCCAAAGGCCATAAGACTCCTGAACAGGTAATCAAATGGCTACCCGGACTATTTGCATTGTGTGCCTCCTCCCAACCCCTCTTTTTACGCTGCTGCTACTCTCTGTTTATCATATTTGCATAGTCACTTTAACTATACATTTATGTACACGCTACCTCAATTGGGCCGACCAACCAGTGCTCCCGCACATTGGCTAACCGGGCTATCTGCATTGTGTCCCACCACCCACCACCCGCCAACCCCTCTTCTACGCTACTGCTAATATACTCTCTGTTTATCATATATACATAGTCACTTTAACCATACCTACATGTACATACTACCTCCATCAGCCTGACTAACCGGTGTCTGTATGTAGCCTCGCTACTTTTATAGCCTCGCTTATAGCATGTATTTTTACTGTTGTTTTATTCTTTACTTACCTATTGTTCACCTAATGCCTTTTTGCACTATTGGTTAGAGCCTGTAAGTAAGCATTTCACTGTAAGGTCTGTTGTATTCGGCACACGTGACAAATACACTTTGATTTGATTTGAACATTGAAGGTTGTGCAATGTAACAGCAATATTTAGACTTAGGGCTGCCACTCATTCGATAAAATATGTAACGGTTCTGTATTTCACTGAAATAATAAATGTTTTGTTTTCTAAATGATAGTTCCCTGATTTGACCATATTAATGACCAAAGCCTTGTATTTCTGTGTGTTTATTATATTATAATTAAGTCTATGATTTGATATTTGATAGAGCAGTCTGACTGAGCGGTGGTGGGCAGCAGCAGGCTCGTTCATTCAAACAGCACTTTACTGGGTTTGCCAGCAGCTCTTAGCATTGCTTGAGGCACAGAGCTATTTATGACTTCAAGCCTATCAACTCCTGAGATTAGGCTGGAAATACTAATGTGCCTATAAGAACATCCAATAGTCAAAAGGTATATGAAAAACAAATGGTATAGAGAGAAATAGTCAACGAGTCATAATTCCTATATTAACAACAGTCTAAATCGTCTTAAATGGGAATATTGAAGACTCATGTAAAAAGGAACCACCAGCTTTCATATCTTCTCATCTTCTGAGCAAGAAATTTAAACATTAGCTTTTTTACATGGCACATATTGCACTTTTACTTTCTTCTCCAACACTGTGTTTTTGCATTATTTAAACCAAATGTATAACATGTTTCATTATTTATTTGATACTAAATTGATGTTATAGATGTATTATATTATATTATATTAATATGGATGATGCGAATTTTCGCAGCTTTTTGTAAAAAATCGCGCAACATTTCAAAGTCCTGCTACTCATGCCAGGAATATAGTATATGCATATGATAAGTATGTGTGTATAGAAAACACTCTGAAGTCTCTAAAACTGGTTAAATCGGGTCTGTGGCTATAACAAAACGTGTTTAGGAGTAAAACTCCCTGGTAAAACTGTTTACCAAAAACACAAAAAAAATATTTGTCCGCCATTCAATGTATTGTTTAAGGCGACCTAAAATAAATAAGTTGATTTAGAAAAGTCGTTTGAAGTGATTTGTAAAAGTTTATAGGCGACTTTTGTAATTTTAAAAAGTGACGTTGCGTCTTGTAAATGGGCTTTTTGCAGCATCAGACTGGCCTTCAGCAAATGACATTTTGGGTATACAATGACGGATTTAATCGGGAAAAAGACCCAATTGTGATGTTTATGGGACATATAGGAGTGCCAACAAAGAGGCTCGTCCAAGGTAATGAATGTTTTATATTTTATTTCTGCGTTTTGGGTAGCGCCGGCTACCGCAAAATCTGTTGTTTACGTGTCGTGCTGGTATTTTGGGGGGGTGCATGCTATCAGATAATAGCTTCTCATGCTTTCGCCGAAAAGCATTTTACAAATCTGACCTGGTGGCTAGATTCACAACGAGTGTAGCTTTAATTCAGTACCTTGCATGTGTATTTTTATGAAAGTTTGAGATTTATCGAGTACTATACTCGAGTACTATAGGTGGCGCTCTGAAATTTCCGCTGAGCTGTCCCTGTGCAGGGACCACCTCCGTAAGAAGTTAAAATAAAAGTGTTCATTGTTCATTCAGTATTGTAGTAATTATCATTATTACAAGTATATATATAAAAATCGACCGATTAATCAATTACGGGTTTTTTTGGTCCTCCAATAACCGGTTTTGGCGTTGAAAAATCATAATCGGTCGACCTCTAGTTTATTTAACATTAGGATGATTACATCCCAAAAACAATCAAATAATGTTTTGGTAACAACATTTTTGTTCTATAAAATCCTTGGTATGTTCTAACGTTCACTAAAATGTTGTGCACAACATCTGTAACAACTAACATAGAACATTCCCCTAAAGATCTTATTAGGTTTCCCGGTTATATAATAACCAAATGTGTTCTGGGAACGTTCCTGCAACATCAGGCGAATGTTCTATACAAACATTGTATAATCATCAGCACAACTGGACAGTTTTTGTGTAATTAGAATTTTGTGGCACATAATGAATGTTCTGGGAATGTTCACAGAACCAATTTTGGTTTGCTGGGTTGTTTTTTTTGAGTGCTTGAAGTGAAGTACATAGACGGTTATGTTTTACAGTTTTCAAACTAAGACATTCAATTAAGTAAGTAGTGGGAACATAAACATAAAAAGTAGTCAAACTAGCTTGATTACGTTAAGTCATACTTACCTTTGACCGCTACATTCAAAGCATTTGCTATCGTCTAAGTAATGTTGCTGAAATAATCATTATTTAATATAAATGCTGTTGTTGTACTGTAAAGTTTTCCATTTTGTCATCATTCACATGAAATGGCGCGTATACAAATTGTTTACAACATTTAGAACAAGGATTCACGGTCATAAGACACAATAAATGAAAATGATTAAACTTAGCATTATAAAAACAACAGCTGTATATATTTGCCAGCAGCATACCACCCTGCATACCACTGCTGGCTTGCTTATGAAGCTAAGCAGGATTGGTCCTGGTCAGTCCCTGGATGGGAGACCAGATGCTGCTGGAAGTGGTGTTGGAGGGCCAGTAGGAGGCACTCTTTCCTCTGGTCTAAAAAATACCTCAATGCCCCAGGGCAGTGATTGAGGACACTGCCCTGTGTAGGGTGCCGTCACTCGGATGGGATGTTAAAAGGGTGTTCTGACTCTCTGAGGTCATTAAAAGATTCCATGGCACTTATCGTAAGAGTCGGGGTGTTCACCCCGGTGTCCTGGCTAAACTTCTCAAGCTGTCCTTTATATCATCCCCAGCTTCCAATTGGCTCCTTCATCCCCCTCCTCTCCCCTGTAACTATTCCCCAGGTTGTTGCTGTAAATGACAATGTGTTCTCAGTCAACTTACCTGATGAAATATTGAGTGCCCATGTTTTTGGAGGTGATGGCAGCAATGTGCCAGTTTCCTGCTAAAACATCACATGCAATATTTTTTGCATGCCCGTGGTCCTATCTATGACCTGTTTACAATGAGCAACATTGACCAGTTAGCAGTAGGAAGCTCTCTCATCCATTTATATGCAGATGATACAGTCTTACACTCAGCTGGCCCCTCCCCAGATTTTGCGTTAAACGCTCTACAACAAAGCTTTCTTAGTGTCCAACAAGCTTTCTCTACCCTTAACCTTGTTCTGAACATCTTCAAAACAAAGGTCATGTGGTTTGGTAAGAATGCCCCTCTCCCCACAGGTGTGATTATTACTTCCTGAGGGTTTAGAGCTTGAGGTAGTCACCTCATACAAGTACTTGGGAGTATGGCTAGACGGTACACTGTCCTTCTCTCAGCACATATCAAAGCTGCAGGCTAAAGTTAAATCTAGACTTGGTTTCCTCTATCGTAATCGCTCCTCTTTCACCCCAGCTGCCAAACTAACCCTGATTCAGATGACCATCCTACCTGTGCTAGATTACGGAGACATGATTTATAGATCGGCAGGTAAGGGTGCTCTCGAGCGGCTAGATGTTCTTTACCAATTGGCCATCAGATTTGCCACCAATGCTCCTTATAGGACACGTCACTGCACTCTATACTGGTCATCTCTGTATACCTGTCGCAAAACCCACTGGTTGATGCTTATTTATAAAACCCTCTTAGGCCTCACTCCCCCCTATCTGAGATATATACTGCAGCCCTCATCCTCCACATACAACACCCGTTCTGCCAGTCACATTCTGTTAAAGGTCCCCAAAGCACACACATCCCTGGGTCGCTCCTCTTTTCAGTTCGCTACAGCTAGCGACTGGAACGAGCTGCAACAAACACTCAAACTGGACAGTTTGATCTCAATCTCTTCATTCAAAGACTCAATCATGGACACTCTTACTCACAGTGGTGTCTGCTCTGTGTGATGTATTGTTGTACCTTCTTGCCCTTTGTGCTGTTGTCTGTGCCCAATAATGTTCGTACTCTGTGCTGTTGCTATGTTGTGTTGCTACCATGCTGTTGTCATGTGTTGCCTCCTTGCTATGTTGTTGTCTTAGGTCTCTCTTTATGTAGTGTTGTGTTGTCTCTTATCGTGATGTGTGTTTTGTCCTATATATATAAAAAAAAAATGTTTTGCCTTTAGGTAGGCTGTCATTGTAAATAAGAATTTCTTCTTAACTGACTTATCTAGTTAAATAAAGGTTAAATTAAATAAAAACCGCAACCCTGACCAGTTAGCAATACTAAAGGAAAATTAAGGGCAAATATTAAGGTGTGGAATTATTGAGAGGTTACAGGCCTGGCATACATTCACTCACACACTCATACACACGTAAACACACACACACACACACCCTCCCATCTCTGTTTGTGTGGAGGAGTGCTTCAACTGAGATATAGGTCTCTGGAGCGATTTCACCAGGTTTTGGAAGCGTGCCTCCTTCCTTCCATCCCTCCTCCCTCTTGGACCGCAGCGCTGCCTCGTGAAACAACCATCCCTTTAAAAATCCAAGCGCTCTCCTCATTATGTATTTATGTCGCCAACACCGTGATCTAGCGTGACTCACCATGACCAGCTTGTACTGTAGGTTATTGTGACATGGCTGTGACATGTTAAATGTATGGCTGCTTAGCCAGTATGCCACCCTCTCACACCTTTTGTAATACTAGCCGTGGGATATGTAAATCTGTACCATATCAGTCTGACCCGTGAATCCCTCTCAGGTCAAGATGGAAGGCGCGCCGACATGTGCTGTTGGAAGTCGATGCGCGGACTTTGCTCATGTAGTTGCTAGCCCTAAGTGTGCTAACAGGTGGGTTTGGAGGGAAAGCCCACTGACTGGGTTTTTGTCATTCATGCCACTACCTTCCTTGTGACCAACATAGCTTTGAGAAGCCAACACCATCCCATGCTAACACCATCCCATGCTAACACCATCCCATGCTAACACCATCCCATGCTAACACCATCCCATGCAAACACCATCCCATGCAAACACCATCCCATGCAAACACCATCCCATGCAAACACCATCCCATGCAAACACCATCCCATGCAAACACCATCCCATGCTAACACCATCCCATGCAAACACCATCCCATGCAAACACCATCCCATGCAAACACCATCCCATGCAAACATCATCCCATGCAAACACCATCCCATGCAAACACTATCCCATGCTAACACCATCCCATGCAAACACCATCCCATGCAAACACCATCCCATGCAAACACCATCCCGTGCAAACACCATCCCGTGCAAACACCATCCCGTGCAAACACCATCCCGTGCAAACACCATCCCTTGCAAACACCATCCCATGCTAACACCATCCCATGCTAACACCATCCCATGCTAACACCATCCCATGCTAATGTGGGTGGCACTTGACTTGGACCCTCATTCTTCAGGACTACATAAAGCTGTCATAATGATGCCATAACAGATGGGATAAACAGTCCTGACCGATGATATCAGCTCATGAGACTTGATGTTACAGATGCATTTAAGTAGATGAGATAGATTGCTAACAGCTAGCGGTTTGAGTCATAGCTGTTCCTTTGGCTCTATCTAAATTCTGACATCAGTTTTCAAGACTGTATGGCACCTTGTATGTCATCATTTTGACAGTGTTATGTACTCTAAAAACAAATGGTTCTATATAGAACCAGTTTTTGAAGGTTCTATAAAGAACCATGTTCATACGGTTCTTAATGGAACCTTTATGGTGCTATAAAGAACCCTTTCCTACGGTTCTATATACCACCAAAAATGGTTCCACCTTTATGGTACTGTACAGAACCCTTTTTAATGGTTCTTTATAGAACCATTCTCAATCTCAAAAGTTCTACAAAGAACCTTGTGAAGAACCATACAGGGTTATTTTTCTGGTTAGCCATATTATATTGTGTTTATTATAGTTATTTTTTTGTTGACACATTGGATCAGGTTTGCTAGCTCTGGAACGGCTGGGGGTCGTTGAGGAGAGAATTGAGAACCACCGATTTACACAATAGCTCTCAATTGACACAAGGCCATCATCATTTTTAACATGTAATGAAATAACACCACAGATTAGATAAACTGCAATGAAACTCACTCACGGTCTCACAAAAAGAGCTATGAGAAAACCACACCCCCAACATATTCTAATGAGCCGCTGCCCCTTCATTTTAATTAGCACTAAAAGACGAAAGTACCCTTTTCTGAACTACAAACAACCATGGTAGGGCTCAGTGTTATTTGGGTCAGTATGGTTTCACATAGAACCATCACCCTTTCCAAAGAACCCTTGAGGAACCCTCATTTTTTAGTGTCTAGTCATTTGTGTCCCAATGTGTTAGCATTGTCATGGAGGTCCAATACCATCCCAATGCGTATTTCCTCATTATAATCCACATTTGCAAAATAGGAAATGGATTCTGAATGTATTATCTGCAGCATTGTAGATATGACATTAAGCTGCTATTCTTTCCATTATCAAGACTTGACCAAAATTCTTTTGAACGAATCAAATCTTGCCATCAACCAATTTCATATCTTGCCTCTTCTATTGGCCGCACACTGTCCTCCATTTATCTATGAAATGGAAAATTCTACATTCAGAAAACAGTATGCTTGGCTGAAGGCCCTACGAAGCCAAAAGTACCTGCATATTAGTGCTTTGTTTTTTAAACTGTACACAAGGCTACCCTCGCTAAATGCGGACAGGGCTAGATTCATGGAAGTGCATGATCAATGAGCGCTGGAGACTGCAAGGCTACATTTCTATGAGATTAAGTTCTGTTTCGTTTACCCCCCTCGCCAATTGTGACGTCGGCACAGGGCGAAACAACGCCCGTGCCGTCCTGCTGGCACCCATGTGAACCGAGCTAAGTGTGGCCCACTAACCCAATTAAACAAACAAACAAATATATCTCTGCCTCGTCGTGTGTTGTCAGGCAAGCCAGACCGGTAAACAGACATGCGGTTTGTGCGATACAATGTGCAAATAGATAAGCAGGCATTCGCCACCTCTGCACAGAGCGCTGCACCTGTTGATGAGTTGTGCGGAAATGCGCACACGCACACACAGAGAAAGAGAGTTTATCGAAGAAAAACAAGAGCTTACAAGATGATACGGATGGCCACAAGGTGTGACCCTATTCTGCATTTGCATATTGAGTGCAACAGGGTAGAGGGTAGACATGGCCGTCAGGCAACAAAGAAGATAACCTGAACACGTTAGAGAAGATAACTCCACAGATACATTCACTCTGAATCCATGCCTGGATCTCATCTCTTATGTCCCAAAGAATACCTCAATCTGTGTGTGTGTGTGTGTGTGTGTGTGTCTCGCTTTCTTGCTGTGTCTCTGTTCCACTGGGCACAGACGTCTATTAATTGAAATGAAGTGGAAACAATGTTGATTCAACTCAGTGGGGTGTGTGTGGGTCTCGTGTGTGTGTGTGTGTGTGTGTGTGTGTGTCACGCTGTATTCAAATGAACACCCACTGTTTTAGTAGTTCAGCCTTAGAGACTAAACCCTTTACCATTTCAATCTTTCCCCATTCAAAGAGTCGAACCAATAGTCACTCTAGTTCTGCTGTCTGTGCATTTCTTTTTCACTGAAAAATTGCTAGTATTCTTTAATGGAAGATTACCTTTAGATTCAAAGCTTAAAACATTATCCTCTTTTGTATATTTCTCTGTGGTCCATTATTTGATTCCACTTTTGATAGAATAGATTGAGCCCTCTCCCTCTCTTCCTCCATCACTCATTTTGTCTTTCTCTCTCTGTTGCTCACTCATTTAACCATCTTTAATCCAGGCTATTCATGCACAGTGTATGCCCACCACCCCCCACTACGCATGTATTGTCCGATGAAACTTTTCACCAACCGTGTCAAAGGCATGACTTTTCAGGCGGCCATCTTTGATCCATGCGGCTTACTTGGCATGCAATACCACCAGTGTATCCCATCTGCTGACAGTCCATGTACATCATTTAATCCTTTATAATATGGAAAATCAAAACTACATGGGGGAATATTAATTTTGTATCCCCCCTCCACCGTTGGTACCCTTTAACTCTCCCCTTTATGAATTATTCCAGAAATTGGTCCTGATCTCCGGTGTTGGTAGGCCATTACAGGAGGGGGGACTTAATTCGCCCATCGCTAATTAATTGCTTGCATACTTACCAGGAGTAATAAAAATGCTATCAAGTAAAATACCTCTATCATTAACCTAACTCTGTTAATATGGGGATCTGCGGGGCTCGATTAAACATCGTTGCACGGGGTCAATTCAAAAAGTGCAGTCATTAATTTTGTCAGAGCAGGAGATCGCTGGTTAAGTTTTACCCGTTGGTTTTAACGCGGGGAGAGAACTATGTGTTCTAGTCTCGTTATGGTTGGACCACCTATAGTTTTCAGTTTCTGTATGCTAGTTTTTTCTCGAGTGTCACGGTTAGCCCCCAAACATCCCTTTTTCTGAAAGTCCCTCTTTGTCATGGAGAAATTAACTTTTTGTAAGAAGTTATAATTGGTGGTTAAACATTTTATTTTCAAACAAATACATTTTGTTTGCAATGTTTTAAAACTTTTTTTCTGTGTTACGGTTACCAGCATTTGTATGTATACAGTGCATTCGGAAAGTATTCAGACCCCTTGACTTCTTCCACATTTTGTTATGTTACAGCCTTGTTCTAAAATTGATTAAATATTTTTTTCCCCCTCACCAATGAACACACACTACCCCATAATGTCAAAGCAAAAACAGGGTCTTAGAAATGTTTGCACATTTATGAAATATCACATTTACATAAGTATTCAGACCCTTTATTCAGTACTTTGTCTTCTTAGGTATGCTGCTACAAGCTTGGCACACCTGTATTTTGGGAGTTTCTCCCATTATTCTCTGCAGATCCTTTCAAGCTCTGTTAGGTTGGTTGGGGAGCGTCGCTGCACAGCTATTTTCAGGTCTCTCCAGAGACGTTTGATTGGGTTCAAGTCCGGGCACTGGCTGGGCCACTCAAGAACATTCAGAGACTTGTCCCGAAGCCACTCCTGCATTGTCTTGGCTGGAAGGTGTATCTTTGCACCAGTCTGAGGTCCTGAGGGATCTGGAGCAGGTTTTCATCAAGGATCTCTCTGTACTTTGCTTTGTTCATCTTTTTTTTGCTCGGTCCTGACTAGTTCAATCTTGGTTTCACCAGACCAGAGAATCTCGTTTCGCATGGTCGAGAGTCCTTTAGGTGCCTTTTGGCAAACTCCAAGCAGGCTGTCATGTGCCTTTTACTGAGCAGTGGCTTCCATCTGGCCACTCTACCATAAAGGCCTGATTGGTTGAGTGTTGCAGAGATAGTTGTCCTTCTAGAAGGTTCTCCATTCTCCCCAGAGGAACTCTGGAGCTCTGTAAGAGTGACCATCGGGTTCTTGGTCACTTCCCTGACAAAGGTCTTTCTCCCCCGATTGCTCAGTTTGGCTGGACGGCCAGCTCTAGGAAGAGTCTTGGTGGTTCCAAACTTCTTCCATCTACGAATGATGGAGTCCACTGTGTTCTTGGGGACCTTCAATGCTGCAGAAATATATTGGTACCCTTCGCCAGATCTGTGACTCGACACAATCCTGTCTCGAAGCTATTCGGACAATTCCTTCGACCTGGTGGCTTGGTTTTTGCTCTGACGTGTACTGTCAACTGTGGGACCTTATATAGGCAGGTGTGTGCCTTTCCAAATCATGTCCAGTCAATTAAATGTATCACAAGTAGACTCAAATCAAGTTGTGAGAACATCTGAAAGATGATCAATGGAAACCGGATGTACCTGAGCTCAATTTCGAGTCGCACAGCAAAGGGTCTGAATACTTGTGTAAATTTCCGTTTTTAAAATTTTTAATACATTTACAAAAAAGTTATAAAAAACGTTTTTTGCTTTGTCATTATGAGGTATTGTGTGTAGATTGATGAGAAAAAAATATGTATTTAATCAATTTTAGAATAAGGCAATAACATAACAAAATGTGTAAAAAGTCAAGGGGTCTTAATACTTACTACTATTATGTTCCTTTTGCCTGCATATCTTTCCTTTTTTTCAGTTTTTTTTTGTTGTCTAATTGGCACCTCAAAGCTAACATTGGGAAGTATTTGAACATGTTTGGTCACAAATGAGGTCAACGCTCATTGACAGGGCATATTCATTTGTTAGGATAATTCTGTGTGTAGGAATTCCCAATCTCACACCAAATTAACCACCCCTTGATTCATATTTTACAGAAAGTCTCATTGACCAATCGTTGACCCAGGGTGCTATAAAACACCTCAACGTCAAGAAACCAGTCAAACTTAGTCAAGTTAAATATTCTCTGAACATGGTGAGATGGTGCTTTAGGTCCTAGTAGTGATATTCATCTTGGATAAACAGGCTTGTTTGCACTACGGATGAGATCGCTAACTGTGCTATTCACAAAGATTCAGTGGAAGGGAACATTTTTGGAATATCATGGCAATACATTTCTCTTGAAGACAGAAATGGCAGGTAAGATATTCCTTCAGATATGAAATACATTTGCAATAACTGAAATCTAAGGAAATATGCCCTCGTATGAAATAATGTTTATTTTCATGCTTTGAAGTCATTACCGTGTTTTTCCATACACAAAAATGTTTTTGCAGAAAAATGATTCTCTGAAGAGAAATCTGAGATTACCCAAAGCTCGTTTTACATAAGAATTCAAGTAAAACCTTCACCTACTTCATATTCAGTCCATAAGTGCAAACACTTGTACCCACACACACACACATACACACACACCTCCAAAGGGCCACTAAAAGGAACACTTCTTTCTCTCTCTCCATTTCTCCCTTCAATCTCTTTCTTTCATTCTCTCTTTCTGTCTGTCTATCTTCACCTTGTCACGTTTCTCAGAAACCCAGTGGCGCGGCCGTGAAATTGATGTGATGAAAAACAACTGGGATACCTCTATGAGCCATTTGCTTTGCCATTATAGCGTCCCTCTCTCCCCTCAGCACGGCGCTGGGGTGTCCACTGTGATAGGCAACACAATGCAAATTACCCAGCAGCTATTTCAGGTTATCAGGCCTGCCCACCGCCGACTCCCTCCCGGCAATCGTCTCCCACATCTGGAAACCAGCGACGGTCCATCTGCAGCTCCAGCAGAACTTCACTAGAAGGCTGAGCTGTTCTGCTCCTGCTTTGCAGCAGTTGACTGACTAGGTGGAGAATAGTGGATAGGATTGGTTTGATTGCTGACGATACCAAAGTGTTTGATTGATCGAGTTTGGTGGTTGTTACTGTGTTCGCTTTTACTTACAAGACATCAAAATCAGATCCATTGAAACAAACACAGACCGGGATCAAATCAATACTCCTTTGAGGATTTCATGAAACACTGAAACACAACAGGAACTCATGAGCTCACAATACCACCATAGACCAATTTTATTTAACACAGGTAGAATCCAATCAGGTTGTAAAATCTTAGCACCATGGACCACAGCAATACCTTTTTCCCTTCAACAAAACTCCCCGTTGAATCCATGCGAATACACACTGGAGAAACCCCCCCCCCCCACCACCACCACTCCTGCAGTTATGCCCGACTTTATTCTGCAGCTCCACACATTTACAAGCAGAGATAAGAGCGGAGCAGCCCATTGTTGTGGCCAGAGTGACCCCAAACATCTGAGGGCATCTCAGCCATCTCACATTGTGGCACTACAGTAGCTATATTAAGCCAAATAAAACCCTCTTCTTTGTGCAAAAAAAAAGAAAAGAAAATAGAGGTCTAAGCAATTAAGCGAGCGAGAACAAGAGTGACTTCCCAAGTGCATAACTAAATACGCAAGCAAGCGACTGTGTCATCTCGGATGTGGATAAATTAATAAGTCGGTGGCGACAAGTGTGTAAGAGGGTTAGCATGTAAATAAATGAAGAAGTTCGCAAATTAGTGTGTAAGCGAGTTAGCATGTAAATAAATGAAGAAGTTCGCAAATTAGTGTGTAAGCGAGTTAGCGAGAAATAAATGAATCAGCGGGTGAATTACAATGCCAGGGAGTGAGTTAGTCGAGTAAATAAAGACATTGAAGAAGTATTCCTCAGTAAGAAGGACGTTGGAAGTTAGGCTCTTCAGTGGAACTGTCATGGCCGCCACTGCTGCCAGTTTTCCCCTTTGCGATTGTTGCACCTCTGCGTATCTCTGGCTGACATGCCAATTACTCCTTAATTACACGCGTCATCTGGACCAGTGTGCCCGTCACCAGCGCTGATTAATCCTGTTTACCGTAGCGACGAGTCCCTGTGGTTATGGCTGGCCACCAGACAGACAGACAGACAGACAGAGAAATGGGCTCTGGGTGTTCTGGTGATGAACGTGTAAATAGGTGTTTATGATTAGCCACTAGTAGACAGACAGCTGACATACAGTGGTCTAGTCTTAACAGTTGGGGATCTGCTGATGCTATAATGATTCAGAGCGGTTTCATGTAAATTATTGGATCTCTTTACCATGGGAATAGCCCTAGGACTGAGTAGCAGAGGCAACAAAGGCCTGAAAAAAACACCAAAGCGCCATGAAAGTTGCCCATTCATGGGAAAAGGCCAAACATTGATGCTTATCTCCGAGAATGATATGCTTACACACAATAAAAAAATATTGATGTAGTGTATCTAAGTCTAACCACATCTGTCAGCATCTGACACCAACCCCGATTTACCACCAATGAATAGCACTCACAATGCATTACCTCGCTCCAAGAGATATTATTGACTAAAGAGATAGTGAAACTGCAAAGGTGAATTGCGTTTCCCTCGAAACAAGATACTCACCCTGGGCAGTGAGGTCATGTTAGCATTGGAAACAGAGGGGCGTGTGTAGGCTGTGTGTGTGTGTGTTTTTGTGCCCATGCGTGGAAATGTAGACTTTCCATTAAATGAATACAGCCAGATACACATCGTAAGCAGGAAGATCTTGTCACATGACGGGGAGCTGCTCAATTCCGTAGACCTTTCAACCCATCCCTCCCTTTTAGTCACTCTGCTCTCCTCCCCTGTGTTCACCTGCTTGTCTTTTTTCTAGAGTTGAAATGCACCCTGTAAGGGGGGGAAAAGGTGATGATAAAAATCTGTTTTATTGTGGCGTTAGGATTTCCGTGCACCTGTGGTTACACACCCCGTATATGCACAGTGCAGGCCGATAGGATATAATTGCAATTCACCAGCTTTTTTTTTTCTCCTTACATCTTTTTATTACTCAAAATAATTAGGCCGCCGTCTGGTCTCGTAGGCGGAACGCCCTTGCTCACTGTTCTGTGAAACGTGACGAAAAGAAGGAGAAAATAAAGGTTGTGCTGGTCTAGAACATTCTACCTGTATGTGACACCTCCCCTCCTCCTCTGGTGTGGTTTTAGCATTGAGTTCTACAAGACACGGTGTACTTCGGTTGACCTAATTCTTGTCTGGCACACTTCCTGTGCTGAGTGTACATAAGGAGCACGAGACTCGCTTTCAAGGTATTCCAACAGGTGCCTTTCTAGTATTTGGCAATTAAACTGCATTGTTTATGGTGATCCCATTGAATTTAAGTCTAAAACGACTCCACTAAATTCTTTCACTTTTTGTCAGCTTTTGTCACATTTGACATAATTTGCATAATTTGGCATCTGTAGGAATTTTACAACAGTCTTAAAATTCAAGTTTATGTAAACTTTTGCATGTTTTGGTGTGAGCATGCATGTGTGTCAGTCTTGTCCCCTATGGTCCAGCAGTTTTAGCATTGCTCTCGAGTGCCACCCAAGCAAAACCCAAAGCGGCCCTACGGTGCCTGCCCGGAGAGTTAGCGTACCACAGGTCTCTATACCAAGAGCATTATGCATTGGTTCTTTGGCCTCTCCCTCCGCCGACACTTTCTCCCATGCATCTTTCATGACTCAGTGGTGGTTTTCAACAGGCCCAATAACAGCCCTTACAACAGGGAGCTCCGACAGGGGACTCCAACTCGCTTCGCTGAGTGACCACGATATTATTCATCGGCAGGGGGAGCGAGGCTCGCCACTGCGCCCTACGCTCCTCGAAAATAAGGACGGGGGGGCCGCCCTTCAGCGCCCCGGGCCCCTTTTGTGTTTACCCGCCCCTGCGTGGGACTGATGTTATTTTCAATTTCAAGGCTCAGTCCCGGCTAACTCGGCCCCAGCCCCCGTCATGCCATTTGCCTTAATAACGTGGGCCGGACTCTCGACGGGGAGAATCGCCGCCACCCTGAGACCTGCTTAATGACACAGTGGAGTTCATTGATGGAAAGGATTACATGCTTGCACACAGGGCGCGAGGCGAAGCGACATGTTCTATGAAGGGCACTGCACAAAGGCGATGGATCATGTTTACAGGAAAGAGGTGGCTCACCTAGATGACAAAGGGAGTAAGCTGATTGCTTATGCATGTTTATCCTTGTGTTAAGCACTCCTTGTGTAGTGTTCTTCACAGAAAGTGCCTACTGCATCCCATTCGTAATGGGAGGGTAGTGAGTCACCCTGAGTGCCCTCCCTAATTTTTTAATTCCATTTCTCGGCTATGTGTTCCATCTTTTCAATAACACTTATGTGATGGCCTGCTTGTCATGCTTTAATAGGTAATAGAATTTTAACAAAATATGTCAAAAATATTCAACCCGACATCCTACACAGATATAGCACCTGGTGGTCTTTGCATTGGAAAAATTGCCTCATAGTTGTTTGTCCAAGGTGTATCTTACATATAAGGAAGCCATGAAGCCAACACAATGGGTCGTATCTTCATAGCACACGTATCCCTTTACATTTGCTGCCGTCAATGTTGTGTGGAAGCGTGGCCTCGCAGGGGTCGTGACCCATCCTGAAATAGACACTTCTTTTTTTTTCCGGAGCGAACGACTCATTTATTAAAGGAAAAATGACCGGGGCTCTGGAGCGTCTGAAGAGACGTCAAACGAGGATCAAAAGAAGAGATGGCATATCTTATCTTGTTCCTGTACAACACACAAATAGACTGAGCATCCCCTGCCAACTCTGCTTGCCATTAATTCATATACATGCGTCGGTTGCGCATCAAACTAGCCAGATGCTTGGGTAGATTCTGTTGGGACGGCGTGACACACGACAAAGTGATATGAATCACCTTCCAAAGGTGTTAGATACTGTCTCGGTGAGCTCCATGAAACATATTCTCATAGGCTCATATATTCTGGATTAATGGTCACTTTTGCCAAAATGATTAACATAGCACTCAAACTTCCCTAAAGGGACTGTTTCCTGTAACAAATGATGGTGAAAATGGTAGCAATGGTCTCAAACTAAGCCTCCTGATCATTGGGGGGGGGTTCTGAACGTTAGATTAGAACGTCTTTCTAGTTTCTAGTTCAGAATATATGAGAAATACAGGGGTGAAACATCTGTCTGGGTTTTCTGTCATGTTTTCTATTTATTTTTTTAATTGAACCTTTATTTTGACAGGGGGTCATGCTGAGACCAGGGTCTCTTTTACAGATGAGCCCTGTATGCGCATCAATACACCATAAATCACATCAATATGCATCGATATTCACATCAAGACACAACAAGCAAACACGATCATAGGAAAACAAAACACATTCATCGGTAAAAATGTCTTCAATCAGCCTTTTTGAATTTCCCCAGAGGCACCAATTCATCCAACTTTAGAGAGCCTTGGAGAATATTCCACATGTCAGGTGTAAAGCAGATTTACCTAACTCTGTGGAGATCTGTAATAGCTATAACTGGGGCACATGACTTGAAATCAAGGACAGTGGCATCAGGCCAACCTCTAAGCAGTTCATTCATCATGGGAAAATATTGAATATAGGCATGTTTGAATATAACTATCTCATATTAGAGGCTTAAATGCAGTAATATTCTGGCAATATTGGAAGTGCAAAGGTCAAAGTGAGATAATTGTGGATTATTTTGGATATTGAGAATTCCAGATGATGCACCTGTCGGCTAATTCTTGGACAAATCATGTAACCATTTAGAGGAATTCCATTTCTGTGAAATGCCGTCATCTAATCTAGTCTACAAAGGGCTTCATGGAACAGTCTCTGGTTCTCCCAACTGGCAAAGAATTGCCAGACAAAGACAAAGGAGCTAGCTAGTGATGAGTTTGCCATAGAAACTGACAGCATGTTTCTAATAATTTACTAAATGACGTAAAAGCAGAACTATTGATGGAGGATTCACAACCATGTAGCTGTCAGATTGGGGTCACCAGCATGCAGTATGTGTCAATCCTCAAAGCTTCTGCTTCAAATCAAACTTTATTGGTCGAATACACCGTTTATCAGGTGTTATAACGGATGCAGCGGAATGCTGATGTTACTAGCTCCTAACAGTGCAGTAAAATGAGTACACAAATCATTTAAAATGTTAAATTAAAATCAAGAAAGGTCAGAACAAATCTAATTAACAACACAAATAGCACTGTAAAAGTAATCCCAAATGCAATCTATACGTCTGTACACTGGATGCATTTCCCGCTAGATATACTAAGAATGGTTTGTACAGCAGTAGATATATTAGAATGAGCTATGTCAAGAATCCAGTATATAAATGAATATGCGCTGTGTATAAACAGTGTAACTACAATGTAATGTACAGTAGTAGATATATTAGAATGAGATATGTTGAGTATACAGTATTTAAATACACAGTATGAAATGGGAGGTGTCCAGTGGTTTAGTTTAATGAGTGTGTGTGTGTGTGTGTGTGCGTGCGTGCGTGCGTGCGATTGCTTGTATGTTTGTTTTGTGTGTGAGTGTGCATCACCTGGTAGACAGCTAGTGATGGCTGTTCATCAGTCTGATGGTCTGGTAATAGAAGCTGTTCATCAGTCTGATGGTCTGGTAATAGAAGCTGTTCAACAGTCTGATGGTCTGGTGATAGAAGCTGTTCAACAGTCTGATGGTCTGGTGATAGAAGCTGTTCATCAGTCTGATGGTCTGGTAATAGAAGCTGTTCAACAGTCTGAGTGTCTGGTAATAGAAGCTGTTCATCAGTCTGATGGTAATAGAAGCTGTCCATCAGTCTGATGGTCTGGTAATAGAAGCTGTTCAACAGTCTGATGGTCTGGTAATAGAAGCTGTTCAACAGTCTGATGGTCTGGTGATAGAAGCTGTTCAACAGTCTGATGGTCTGGTAATAGAAGCTGTTCAGCAGTCTGATGGTCTGGTAATAGAAGCTGTTCAACAGTCTGATGGTCTGGTAATAGAAGCTGTTCAACAGTCTGATGGTCTGGTGATAGAAGCTGTTCAACAGTCTGATGGTCTGGTAATAGAAGCTGTTCAGCAGTCTGATGGTCTGGTAATAGAAGCTGTTCAACAGTCTGATGGTCTGGTAATAGAAGCTGTTCAACAGTCTGATGGTCTGGTGATAGAAGCTGTTCAACAGTCTGATGGTCTGGTAATAGAAGCTGTCCATCAGTCTGATGGTCTGGTAATAGAAGCTGTTCAACAGTCTGATGGTCTGGTAATAGAAGCTGTTCAACAGTCTGATGGTCTGGTAATAGAAGCTGTTCAACAGTCTGATGGTCTGGTAATAGAAGCTGTTCAACAGTCTGATGGTCTGGTAATAGAAGCTGTTCATCAGTCTGATGGTCTGGTAATAGAAGCTGTTCAACAGTCTGATGGTCTGGTAATAGAAGCTGTCCATCAGTCTGATGGTAATAGAAGCTGATAAACAGTCTGATGGCCTGGTAATAGAAGCTTTTCAACAGTCTGATGGTCTGGTAATAGAAGCTGTTCAACAGTCTGATGGTCTGGTAATAGAAGCTGTTCATCAGTCTGATGGTCTGGTAATAGAAGCTGTTCAACAGTCTGATGGTCTGGTAATAGAAGCTGTTCATCAGTCTGATGGTCTGGTAATAGAAGCTGTTCAACAGTCTGATGGTAATAGAAGCTGTTCATCAGTCTGATGGTCTGGTAATAGAAGCTGTTCAACAGTCTGATGGTCTGGTAATAGAAGCTGTTCATCAGTCTGATGGTCTGGTAATAGAAGCTGTTCAACAGTCTGATGGTAATAGAAGCTGTTCATCAGTCTGATGGTCTGGTAATAGAAGCTGTTCAACAGTCTGATGGTCTGGTAATAGAAGCTGTTCAACAGTCTGATGGTCTGGTAATAGAAGCTGTTCATCAGTCTGATGGTCTGGTAATAGAAGCTGTTCAGCAGTCTGATGGTAATAGAAGCTGTTCAACAGTCTGATGGTAATAGAAGCTGTTCAACAGTCTGATGGTCTGGTAATAGAAGCTGTTCAACAGTCTGATGGTAATAGAAGCTGTTCAACAGTCTGATGGTAATAGAAGCTGATAAACAGTCTGATGGCCTGGTAATAGAAGCTTTTCAACAGTCTGATGGTCTGGTAATAGAAGCTGTTCAACAGTCTGATGGTCTGGTAATAGAAGCTGTTCAACAGTCTGATGGTCTGGTAATAGAAGCTGTTCAACAGTCTGATGGTCTGGTAATAGAAGCTGTCCATCAGTCTGATGGTCTGGTAATAGAAGCTGTTCAGCAGTCTGATGGTCTGGTAATAGAAGCTGTTCAACAGTCTGATGGTCTGGTAATAGAAGCTGTTCAACAGTCTGATGGTCTGGTGATAGAAGCTGTTCAACAGTCTGATGGTCTGGTAATAGAAGCTGTTCAGCAGTCTGATGGTCTGGTAATAGAAGCTGTTCAACAGTCTGATGGTCTGGTAATAGAAGCTGTTCAACAGTCTGATGGTCTGGTGATAGAAGCTGTTCAACAGTCTGATGGTCTGGTAATAGAAGCTGTCCATCAGTCTGATGGTCTGGTAATAGAAGCTGTTCATCAGTCTGATGGTCTGGTAATAGAAGCTGTTCAACAGTCTGATGGTAATAGAAGCTGTTCATCAGTCTGATGGTCTGGTAATAGAAGCTGTTCAACAGTCTGATGGTCTGGTAATAGAAGCTGTTCATCAGTCTGATGGTCTGGTAATAGAAGCTGTTCAACAGTCTGATGGTAATAGAAGCTGTTCATCAGTCTGATGGTCTGGTAATAGAAGCTGTTCAACAGTCTGATGGTCTGGTAATAGAAGCTGTTCAACAGTCTGATGGTCTGGTAATAGAAGCTGTTCATCAGTCTGATGGTCTGGTAATAGAAGCTGTTCAGCAGTCTGATGGTAATAGAAGCTGTTCAACAGTCTGATGGTAATAGAAGCTGTTCAACAGTCTGATGGTCTGGTAATAGAAGCTGTTCAACAGTCTGATGGTAATAGAAGCTGTTCAACAGTCTGATGGTAATAGAAGCTGATAAACAGTCTGATGGCCTGGTAATAGAAGCTTTTCAACAGTCTGATGGTCTGGTAATAGAAGCTGTTCAACAGTCTGATGGTCTGGTAATAGAAGCTGTTCAACAGTCTGATGGTCTGGTAATAGAAGCTGTTCAACAGTCTGATGGTCTGGTAATAGAAGCTGTCCATCAGTCTGATGGTCTGGTAATAGAAGCTGTTCAGCAGTCTGATGGTCTGGTAATAGAAGCTGTTCAACAGTCTGATGGTCTGGTAATAGAAGCTGTTCAACAGTCTGATGGTCTGGTGATAGAAGCTGTTCAACAGTCTGATGGTCTGGTAATAGAAGCTGTTCAGCAGTCTGATGGTCTGGTAATAGAAGCTGTTCAACAGTCTGATGGTCTGGTAATAGAAGCTGTTCAACAGTCTGATGGTCTGGTGATAGAAGCTGTTCAACAGTCTGATGGTCTGGTAATAGAAGCTGTCCATCAGTCTGATGGTCTGGTAATAGAAGCTGTTCAACAGTCTGATGGTCTGGTAATAGAAGCTGTTCAACAGTCTGATGGTCTGGTAATAGAAGCTGTTCATCAGTCTGATGGTCTGGTAATAGAAGCTGTTCAACAGTCTGATGGTCTGGTAATAGAAGCTGTTCATCAGTCTGATGGTCTGGTAATAGAAGCTGTTCAACAGTCTGATGGTCTGGTAATAGAAGCTGTTCATCAGTCTGATGGTCTGGTAATAGAAGCTGTTCAACAGTCTGATGGTAATAGAAGCTGTTCATCAGTCTGATGGTCTGGTAATAGAAGCTGTTCAACAGTCTGATGGTCTGGTAATAGAAGCTGTTCATCAGTCTGATGGTCTGGTAATAGAAGCTGTTCAACAGTCTGATGGTAATAGAAGCTGTTCATCAGTCTGATGGTCTGGTAATAGAAGCTGTTCAACAGTCTGATGGTCTGGTAATAGAAGCTGTTCAACAGTCTGATGGTCTGGTAATAGAAGCTGTTCATCAGTCTGATGGTCTGGTAATAGAAGCTGTTCAGCAGTCTGATGGTAATAGAAGCTGTTCAACAGTCTGATGGTAATAGAAGCTGTTCAACAGTCTGATGGTCTGGTAATAGAAGCTGTTCAACAGTCTGATGGTAATAGAAGCTGTTCAACAGTCTGATGGTAATAGAAGCTGATAAACAGTCTGATGGCCTGGTAATAGAAGCTTTTCAACAGTCTGATGGTCTGGTAATAGAAGCTGTTCAACAGTCTGATGGTCTGGTAATAGAAGCTGTTCAACAGTCTGATGGTCTGGTAATAGAAGCTGTTCAACAGTCTGATGGTCTGGTAATAGAAGCTGTCCATCAGTCTGATGGTCTGGTAATAGAAGCTTTTCAACAGTCTGATGGTCTGGTAATAGAAGCTGTTCAACAGTCTGATGGTCTGGTAATAGAAGCTTTTCAACAGTCTGATGGTCTGGTAATAGAAGCTGTTCAACAGTCTGATGGTCTGGTAATAGAAGCTGTTCAACAGTCTGAGTGTCTGGTAATAGAAGCTGTTCAACAGTCTGATGGTCTGGTAATAGAAGCTGTTCATCAGTCTGATGGTCTGGTAATAGAAGCTGTTCAACAGTCTGATGGTCTGGTAATAGAAGCTGTTCAACAGTCTGATGGTCTGGTAATAGAAGCTGTTCAACAGTATGATGGTCTAGAAGCTGGGTGTGTGAGTCCTGTGCTGTAGCATAGTGGAGCAAAATAGACTTCAGCATTTGTCTAGACGTATACTCCGTTGAGTATACGTTGTCTCAATGTTTTAAATCTGCCGTGCTCCGTTGAGTATACATTGTCTCGATGCTTTATATATCAGATATGCTTCCAGAGCCACCAACTATTGTGTGTGTGTGTGTGTGTGTGTGTGTGTGTGTGTGTGTGTGTGTGTGTGAGGGTGGGGTTGTTCCATCTGGGCCCAGTGAGGTCACCGCACGCCACCTGCTCAAATAAGGTTTCGTCGTGGCTTCTGGGTAGTGTCTGTGGGCAATGGGCATGCATGGCAAAGCAGATGTGTAGGTTTACTGGTAGAAAAGGCCCTCGGATAGCAATAAGCAGACACATTGCCACCACCGCCTACAAAAAAAGTCCCCAGCTCCAGCATCGGAAGCCTTTTTACAGGTTTCTGTGTAATTTCATGTTTTTGAGGCTTATGTGGCTTGCTAATTTAGGGAAACAATTGCTCCTCGCATGCTCAGGTGGAGTTAATAGGCCCTTGATAACAAACCTGAAGTGAGGCTGGTCTATTCCATGGAGTTAAATGTTATTCCTCGTTGTGTTGTGTTGTATGGAAGGATCTATGTTTATCCTATGTACCGCTAAAGAGTACAGTGGCTTGAGAAAGTATTCACCCCCCTTGGCATTTTTTATATTTTGTTGCCTGACAACCTGGAATTAAAATAGATTTTGGGGGGGGGGGGGTTGTATCATTTAAGTTACACAACATGCTTACCACTTTGAAGGTGCAAAATATTTTTTATTGTGAAACAAACAAAAAACAAGTAAAAAAAAACTGAAAACTTGATCGTGCATAACTATTCCCCCCCCAAATCAATACTTTGTAGAGCCACCTTTTGCAGCAATTACAGCTGCAAGTCTCTTGGGGTATGTATCTATAAGCTTGGCACATCTAGCCACTGGGATTTTTGCCCATTCTTCAAGGGTTCCGCTGGTGTACAGCAATATTTGAGTCATACCACAGATTCTCAATTGGATTGAGGTCTGGGCTTTGACTAGGCCAATCCAAGACATTTAAATGTTTCCCCTCAAGTGTTGCTTTAGCAGTATGCTTAGGGTCATTGTCCTGCTGGAAGGTGAACCTCCGTCCCAGTCTCAAATCTCTGGAAGACTGATACAGGTTTCGCTCAAGAATTTACTTGTATTTAGTGCCATCCATCATTCCTTCAATTCTGACCAGTTTCCCAGTCCCTGATGATGAAAAACATCCCCACAGCATGAGGCTGTCACCACCATGCTTCACTGTGGAGATGGTGTCTCGGGATGATGAGGTTTGCGCCAGACATAGCGTTTTCCTTGATGGCCAAAAAGCTCAATTTTAGTCTCATCTGACCAGAGTACCTTCTTCTATCTGTTTGGGGAGTCTCCCACATGCCTTTTGCTGAACACCAAACGTGTTTGCTTATTTGTTTCTTTAGGCATTGGCTTTTTTCTCTCCACTGTTCCGTAAAGCCCAGCTCTGTGGAGTGTATGGCTTAAAGTGGTCCTATGGACATATTCTCCAATCTCCACTGTGGAGTTGTGCAGCTCCTTCAGGGTTATCTTTGGTCTCTTTGTTTTCTCTCTGATTAATGCCCCCCCTGCCTGGTCCGTGAGTTTTGGTGGGCGGCCCTCTCTTGGCAGGTTTGTTGTGGGGACATTCTTTCAATTTTTTAATAATGGATTTAATGGTGCTCCGTGGGATGTTCAAAGTTTCTGATATTTTTTTATAACCCAACCCTGATCTGTACTTCTCTACAACTTAGTCCCTGACCTGTTTGGAGAGCTCCTTGGTCTTCGTATTTCCGCTTGCTTGGTGGTGCACTTTGCTTAGTGGTGTTGCAGACTCTGGGGCCTTTCAGAACAGGTTTATATATACTGAGACACTTAGATTGCACACATGTGGGCTTTATTTAACTAATTATGTGACTTCTGAAGGTAATTGGTTGCACCAGATTTGCACGCACCACTTTTCCATTTAAAAATAATAATAATAATAAACAAGTTATTTTTTAAATTTCACTTCACCAATTTGGACTATTTTGTGTATGACCATTACATGAAATCCAAATAAAAATATATTTAAATTACAGGTTGTAATGCAACAAAATAGGAAAAATGCCAAGGGGGATGAATACTTTTGCAAGGCACTGTACATTGGTAACACTTTACATTAAGTTGCTCTTATACCTGAGTTGTAATGGCGCAATTATAGTAACAACAATGTATTAATTTGTTGTTACTTTGTAATTTAGTAATTGCTTTGTAATTTAATTGTAATGGAGTTGTGTTATTTCGCAATACACAAATCTTCCTTGAATTATTCTACTGATGTTCAATGTCATCACAAGGGTCATTCACTTGAAAAATATTAGGAATATCTATCATTGACCTCTGGCTACATTATCATTGGGTTTTTGCTTTTTTACCTGATAAAATATCTTCATTAAATTGTTGGAATTATATAAGATGTGTCCTAGGTGATGGATGATGTGTTAAACTTTTAGTTGTCAATTTAGTGAAACATTTTGGACTACATTTTTTAAAATTCCTTTGATGAGAATTATATCTAATTTCATACCATGTATGGTCTTACTACAAGTGTATTATCTGTGGAAATGAATAGGCTACCACAAACAATAGGTATTCGCACAATCCCACTGATGGGATTTGAAATGTCCACACAGAGCTTGTGTTTTTAGTTGTCTATGCTGCTGTTTTGTATACACGCACTGTTGACACTGTAAACACGGTTGGTACTCGTCACCTGCCATTCAATGTCTTCTTTTACTTTTACACTCAAAAAATAAATGCTGGGTTAAAAACAACTCAATTTGGATTTTTTGGGGAACCCAGCGCTGGGTAAATATTGGACAGAACCAATGTTATTATAGTTTTGTGATTTAATATTAGTTTTAATTTCTATTGGTTTAGATTTTTATTTGACATTTTGTTTCGGTTCATTTTCAGTCAGCGTTCCAATTCATCCCAAAGATGTTCGATTGGGTTGAGGTCAGGGCTCTGTGCAGCCCAGTCAAGTACTTCAACATCAACATCTCGACAAACTGCGGAAGCACAGAATAGTCTACAATGTCATTGTATGCTGTAGCATTAAGATTTCCTTTCATTGGAACTAAGAGGCCTAGCCCGAACCATAAAAAACAGCTCCAGACCATTATTACTCCTCCACCAAACTTTACAGTTGGCACTAAGCATTGGGGCAGGTAGCGTTCTCCTTGCATCCACCAAACCCAGATTTGTGAAGCGTGATTGGTGAAGCGTGATTCATAACTCCAGGGAACACATTTCCATTGCCCCAGAGTCCAATGGCAGTGAGCTGTACACCACTCCAGCTGACACTTGGCATTGCGCATGGTGTTCTTAGGCTTGTGTGCGGTTGCTCAGCCATGGAAACCCATTTCATTAAGCTCCCGACTAACAGTTATTGTGCTGACATTGCTTCCAGAGGTAGTTTGAAACTCGGTAGTGAGTGTTACAAGCGAGGACAAACCATTTTTATGCGCTACGCTCTTCAGCACTCGGCGGTCCCGTTCTGTGAGCTTGTGTGTCCTAACACTTTGTGGCTGAGCCATTGTTGATCCTTGGCATTTCCACTTCACCATAGCACACTTACAGTTGACCGGGACAGCTCTAGCAGGGCAGAAATTTTACAAACGGACTTGTTGGAAACCATCCTATAACGGTGCCACGTTGAAAGTCACTGAGCTCTTCAGCAATGTCATTCTACTACCAATGTTTGTCTATGGAGATTGCATGGCGGTGTGCTCGATTTAATACCCCTTTATCAACGGGTGCGGCTGAAATAGCCAAACCCACTCTTTCGAAGGGGTGCTCACGTACTTTTGTATATACAGTGC
The DNA here is from genome assembly GCF_057628025.1 of Oncorhynchus mykiss. Lineage (NCBI taxonomy): Eukaryota > Metazoa > Chordata > Actinopteri > Salmoniformes > Salmonidae > Oncorhynchus > Oncorhynchus mykiss. The sequence goes on along the minus strand of NC_143042.1, from coordinate 43,381,201 downwards.
ATTTGGAAAATATTCAGACCCCTTGGCTTTTTCCACATTTTGTTTTACTTTACAGCCTTATTCTAAATTTGATTAAATAATGTTTTCCCTATTCGATCTACACACAATACACAATAATGACAAAGCAAAGACTGTTTTTTAGATATGTTTGCAAATGTATAAAATAAAAAACACTGAAATATCACATTTATATAAGTATTCAGACCCTTTACTCCGTACTTTGTTGAAGTAACTTTGGTAGTGATTACAGCCTTGAGGCTTCTTTGGAAGTATGCTACAATCTTGGCACGCCTGTATTTGGGGAGTTTCACCCATTCTTCTCTGCAGATCGTCTTAAACTCTGTCAGGTTGGATGGGGAGCGTCGCTGCACAGCTATTTTCAGGTCTCTCCAGAGATGTTAGATCGGGTTCAAGTCCGGGCTCTGGCTGGTCCACTCAAGGACATTCAGAGACTTGTTCCGAAGCCACTCCTTCATTGTCTTGGCTGTGTGCTTAGGGTCATTGTCCTGTTGGAAGGTGAACCTTCGCCCCAGTCTAAGGTCCTGAGCGCTCTGGAGCAGGTTTTCATCAAGGATCTCTCTGTACTTTGCTCCGTTCATCTTTCCCTTGATCCTGACTAGTCTCCCAGTCCCTGCCGCTGAAAAACATCCCCACAGCATGATGCTGCCACCAACATGCTTCACCGTAGGGATGGTGTCAGGTTTCCTCCAGACGTGACGCTTGGTATTCAGGCCAAAGAATTCAATCTTGGTTTCATCAGACCAGATAATCTTGTTTCTCATGGTCTGAGAGTCCTTTAGGTGCCTTTTGTTGAGGAGTGGTTTCCATCTGGCCACTCTACCATAAAGTCCTGATTGGTGGAGTGCTGCAGAGATGGTTGTCCTTCTGGTAAGTTCTCCCACCTCCCCAGAGGAACTCTGGAACTCTGTCAGAGTGGCCATTGCCCCTTTTCCCCCCGATTGCTCAGTTTGGCCAGGCAGCCAACTCTAGGAATGTCAATCAAGTTGTAGAAACATCTCAAGGCTGATCAATGGAAACAGGATGCACCTGAGCTAAATTTTGAGTCTCATGTCAAAGGGTCTGAATAGTTATGTAAATAAGGTATTTCTGTTTTTTGTTTTTTATAAATTTGCAAAAAAATCTAAAAAGCTCTTTTCACTTTGCCATTATGGGGTCTTGTGTGTAGATTGATGAGCGGAATAAAATAATTTAATACATTTTAGAATTAGATTGTAACTTAACCAAATGTGGAAAAAAGGGGAAGGGGGCTGAATACTTTCCGAATGCGGACCCCTGCAGGACCTCCGCGGACACCAGTTTGAGAACCTCTGTCTTAAGGAACAAATACACGTCTGTAAGCCTCATAAGCTGTCATTTTTTCAACCTTAACATGTGCTAAAAATACAACAGAACAGATGAACAGGAATGACATTTACTCTCACCGGTGGCCAAAAATAACTATATGAAAGCCATGGCTTCAGTCTTCTGATCTGACCAGCTGGGTCATATTTCAATAAAGCAGCCTCAACAACCCAACCTTGCTCTTTTTAAAGAAAACAACCCAACTAAGTGACCCAAATGCCTGCAACCCAGCAGTTAAGTTATCCAAACAACCCAGCATTTTTTTTAATGTATGTAAATGTTCTGTTTTTAAACAGACAGAAACCACAGGGGGGGTTTACATTAGTCTCAAACAAACATGTATAAGGTTACTGTCTTGAAATTACAGTTGGCTAAAATGTCTAAAACTGTAACATCCTTTGAGAAGGGGAATCATGTCCACACATGCACAATTTCTGTTCTCTCTACTGGTATTCGGGAAGAAGACTGGAAATTCAAGAAATTCGTCTGACGTTAGTCTGTGGTTTTGGAGTAGCATGCAGGCACAAGGGCGGCGTGGAAATTAAGCACAAGCCTTGCGTCGCCCAGGAGATACTGAAACACTCCGGTGGGAAATGCAGTAGTCTTGGCTAGAGATATCTTAAAACGTTACAGTGCATATTTGGAACATTCGGGATAGGTGATTTGAAGTCCGACCAATAGGCTGAACTTTAACCTGTTTGTTTGTAACCTTTTGTCATGTTTTGTCGCCTTCTATATTCACATGATCCGTTATTATTACTTAGAATCTCGCCCATAGGAACTCAGAACGCCCACTTTTTTTGAATAGATGAGCATCGGTAATTGCTTACTATTTGTTTAACATAACTAAACACCGTGCGTGATTTCATTGTAGCCTACACTGTTAAGCCTACCCCATCATATTTAATATAGAGAATAGCCTAATAAGATTATGGCGCTGGTTCGTTTTAAACGTCGCTATTTTACAATGTTTGGAATTACTATTTTGGACAGATTACCTGTAGGCACGGTGAACAAGGGCGGCACAAATACTTCATTGATATCACCACTGTACATGTTGATGTCTTGAATATTCTGCATCCGTGGTGGTGATTCGATTGTCAAGCAACAATTTACGTGGTTTGCGTTCGAAATGTATTTTATCTCGCTGTCTCATTAGAATTGAGCGATTTTATAGTTGGGAAAAGATTTACTATGCGCCTGCCAGACTCCGCCTGCTTTACAGTACGTCATTGGCGAGTAGTGGGCAGGGGTGAACTGAAGGAAGTCACTCCCCTGCTTACTTTTAATAGCTTTGTCATGTGATTGAAAGCAGTTGTAAGATAGGTGCCCTCAGTTTATTCTCAGTAAGGGGCAGTTGCCTGTACGAGATCGAGTGTAGCGCGAGTGGATTTCTTTTTGCCTGATTTCTTTTTTGTTTCTTTCGGACCGTCATTCAGTGCCTGGATGGCGTGGGACAGGTGTAACCAAGACTCGGTCTGGAGAGAATTAGAGGTGAGCAGTTCTAAAATATCCAACTTATTGTCAACTGTACCAGTCTGGACCGTTTTGGGGGAAATGGACTGCGCAGAACATCCAATACCGTGATTTCCGATTGCGAATACGGCTTTTCCTTTGCTGGTGTTGGCACGGGATGCGTAATATCGCAGTTATTGCGCTGAGGATACGATACGGGGGAAATACAAAGCGCAGGATTTTATGACAAGTGGAGGGGATAATCGCAGTTTTTTACTTCATATTGTCTGTTTAAATTGTTAGATCTAATAAAGGTTGTAGGCTACAGGAGCGGTGCGTATCTTGCAGCGCTGGAGTTTGCTGCTGGCTGCGTCTCCCTAGGATGTCGTGCAGTCGGAAAGAATGTTTACATGCTTGTGGAATCTTTCCAGTCACGGACTGTATTCCCTCCTGCGCTGCTGTGTGACGGGTTCGCTCTTGAAGTTAGAATTACAGAAATGTTTCTAAATCAGGTATCGTACAGTGCCATAAACTACCTCTCGGACGATGTGTGTCTTTTTTAATATAGGCTTTGTCTGGATTTATCTGATTTTTAAATTGGAAAGTGCAGAGATGATCACAGGCGCCGAGGTTTGGTATTTAGGAGGAGCATCTTCTCTTGCATGGTATCGGGCGCGTCTTAACATATGTGGCGTCATCCCTTTGGATGAGTAAAGAATATCTGTAGCCTAGTTGCATGTGACCAACTGTCTTGTTTTTCGTAGGCTATGGGAATATTTCGTCCCGTTAATCAAAAGATTTGCGTAATTGCCATAGGGGATGTTTTTACCCATAGCAGATTTAGTAAGCTCTTGGTTTAAAACGCACAGGGGGGTAGCTTGGCAACTCAATGGGATGATTTTTTAAATAAAATAACATGAAATAATGCAAATAGTGATTTAGAGATCTGTTATTATCATCGTTTTGTGTTATGCATGTCTATGTAGTTTGTTATAGGCATTGAGCAGTATAGTTGTCTGCAGATACCATCGACTTAAATGCATTAATGGGATCGAAGCTCATCTTCGATATGCGACTGCAGTTGGTTTATCAGCTTTTCTCCGTTTGTCTGTTTATCACCAATCAATATGAGGCAAGCTTGAATGGAAATAATTCCCTTGACAAATGCCTGGAAATGTCAGTTTAATAATCCATGATTTACTTACCAAGTATGCATGTATTTATTTGCTTTCCTTGACAGCGTTTGGCGTATGATTTTATGAAACTGTAGCACTCCTTTACACTTTACCTCAATTATTCATAAAGGTTGACGGATGCTCGGTCGGCTGAGCCAGCGTGTCAAAGAAAAAAATAATCTATTTTCTTGTTTGTCTGGGCATTTTCGAGTAGATCAGCGTATTGATGTCTGCTGCCAATCTATAGTGTTGCATCCCCTCGTACAAATGTGCGTGTTTTTCAATAACCTGTCTTGCTTGTGACATGCATTAGTTATTCTTTCTTTTCTGAGTGCGTCAGTTCATTCTGAGTTGAGCATAAATCATGCTGTGAAATTCTCAAAGCCCCCCCGCTTTTTTTTACAATCAGTGAATTGCACTACAAGTCCCCAGTCATATTCCTAATAATCTCACCATAGCAGGTGCTTTTATGTGTTCTGTGTGCGTAAATCACACGGCGCGCTTCCCCATCGCTCTGTCTGGCGGCGCTATTTCATTAACTTCCTTGGAAGTCGATGAGAAGATTGAAAGGAGATGTACCTTTTGAGGGATTTTCTTTTTATCAGATCCCCGTTTGATTCGCCCCCCCCTATCTTGATAAAGTGAGGCATTTTGCAGAGCTGGGACTTTGACTTTGATGAATTAGCATCTTTAACCTAGCCTATGGGCGAAGGAGAGGGAGTTGCGGTATACATATAGGTGAGCTATGACATCGCATGAGCGCAACCAGAGGCCTGATCAACTGTAGCACATGTCGGCACGAGCGTTGTTCTTTTTGTGTATCTGTCATTCTGTTGCCCCGAGCCGAACCCTGGGCTCATCTCTGTCTCCAGACAAGACTCCCTCCCCGTCTCTGGCACATTGGCCAACTAACTGCCTCCCGGGTATGCCCGAGGATATCACCATTAACTCTCCCTTAAATCTGATATGAATACATTGAATCCTGCCAACTCCCTAGCCAACATGTATGACATGTGGGGTTCGAATTGACATTTACCACACTCGAAGCGCCTGTTTATCTATGCGTAACGAGGGTGTGAGTGAGCAGACGCTTGAGTAGGCTACGTTGGGATAAAAATACCTACATTTGGCTCACTCGGAGCTGACTTCTCCTTGCTTGCCTGGGGGTTGTACGAAGTGACTGCCATGTTCCAGAACGGAATGCACGCATTCCGTGCAGTGATGGAGTAGGTAAACCTTGCTGCAAGCAAGCGCGGGCCTCTGAAGCAATTAACATTTGTAACGTCTTGGCACTTGAATAAGACATGTAAGTTAGCAAAGCGCCTTCCTGGAACTTGTTTACATTGAGCTTGCAACTGCAGGCGCAGTCAAACTTTGCGCCTTCATCTCCCTCCTCTCTCCACACCAACGCGTGTTGACAGATGTAAAGGTGTCAATCAACTGTAGAAATAATAACGAAGCCTTTTTGTCCCTGTTTCGGGAAAAAGCAGAGTGATGGGCTGGAGAAATGTAACCACAGAGCAAATGTATAGTTTTAACTATGTTTAACTTAGCATGTACTTTGGTTACAAACATTGTAGTAAAACAAGGTTATATTTTGGGTTATGATGGGGTATGACAGTTGAACTAAACTCATATATTCCTAAATAGTTATTGGGTACATATCCTTAATTTATGAGTCCAAAAATTGATGTAGCTTGCTGATAGCCCCTTTAAAGCCCCAGTGTCAAAAACGTGATTTCCTGTGTTTTATATATATTTCCACACTATGTGGTTGGAATAATACTGTGAAATTGTGGAAATTATGATAATGCCCTTTTAGCTAAAGAGCTGTTTTAAAAGACAGCCAGAAATTGGTGGGATAAAGTGTTGGCCTGCCCGTTGACATCATCAGACTGTTAATTGGTTATTAGACCAATAAGAAAGAGATTTCCAAACCTCTCTGCCAATAACAGCTAGTTTTCAGTTTTCCTCTCCCCACTCAGACCACTCCCAGATAGTCCTACCCAAATGGTTGCTTGAGAAATTGTCCTAGCTAAGAAGCTATTTTTGTTTCTTTTTGGCAATTTGATTGAAAAAAATCACAGTAAGGTACTTAATTGTTACCCAGAAATGATTTGACATTGAGAGAGAAAAAAATACTGCATTGGGCCTTTAAGGTCTGTGGATCTCCTCAATCGCAGTTCGATGAAGCCAATGATTTGTGTCTGAAACACAGCGGGGCAGCTGTCGTATAGACATAAGCCCCTACATAAAAGCGGACAGTGAATAATGAAATGTCAACAGGTAGCATTTAGCATCAGCGAGGCCCGGTTTGGATCACAATGTGCCGTGTGGAAAACGACCCTTGCGTTGGAGTGAAATCTGTGCCATCGGTTACTGTTACCATTGTGTTGACGCACCCATGCGCCCTGGGCAACCAGTCAGGTGGCAAATCTAGCCACGCTGTCATTTAGATTGACCTATCAGTGATGTGAACAGAGAGCAATAGTAAGAATACCCATGCATTATCAGCCTTTATGAATGTCTGGCCTAGTTTGTTAGGCTTGCAGGCTTTCATGGTCTACTAACCATGCAGTATGATAACTAACCATGCAGTATGACAACTAATCATGCAGTATGATAACTAACCATGCAGTATGACAACTAACCATGCAGTATGACAACTAACCATGCCGTATGACAACTAACCATGCAGTATGATAACTAACCATGCAGTATGACAACTAACCATGCAGTATGACAACTAACCATGCAGTATGATAACTAACCATGCAGTATGATACCTTACCATGCAGTATGACAACTAACCATGCAGTATGATACCGAACCATGCAGTATGATACCTAACCATGCAGTATGACCCCTAACCATGCAGTATGGCCACCTAACCATGCAGTATGATAACTAACCATGCAGTATGACACCTAACCATGCAGTATTACAACTAATCATGCAGTATGCCACCTAACAATGCAGTATGATAACTAACCATGAAGTATGACAACTAACCATGCAGTATGACAACCTAACCATGCAGTATGATAACTAACCATGCAGTATGACGCCTAACCATGCAGTATGACACCTAAGCATGCAGTATGACAACTAACCATGCAGTATGACACCTAACCATGCAGTATAACAACTAACCATGCAGTATGACACCTAACCATGCAGTATGACAACTAACCATGCCGTATGACTCCTAACCATGCAGTATGACACTTAACCATGCAGTATGACAAATTAGAAGAGGGACGCCTATCAATAAAGATAACTTTTTATAATCAGAACTGTCACGGATCCCTCTGGAACTTTCATTGCGCACACCTGGTCCCTATTCCCAGTGATTGTATTTGTATATATGTGCCCTTTGTTCACCATGGTGCGGTCGATTATTGTTACATTGGTGCGTGTGAGTACCTGTTCTGTGTGTTTTGGGATTTCACGCCCTTGTGGATTGTGCAGATGATTACGGGTCTCGTCCCGTGTGATAATCATTGTGCGCTAGTGTTATTTATTCGAGGTACTACTCGCTCTTTTGTTTTGGGTTTCTACCCTGTGTTTTGTTACGTGTTTGTTTGGTCTTCGTCCCCGTGCCTTTACACGGCACGCCGTAATTTGGGCTTATTAGAAAACGAATCCGGATCTCCGAATCTCTTCATACCAACGTGACAAGAACCATCAAAGAAGCAATGAATGTTCTCAAGGTCTGGATGGAGTGTGCAGATATCGCATAATAACCCTAAATACCTGTGGGGGTAATCTTACCTTGTGAATTCATGTGAAAAACTGTCGCTCATCATTTGCCTCAGTTTGTGTGTTTGTGTGTCTCTGCGCACCTTCGTGTGTGTTGATGAGGTTTTTTACTCCTCCCATCTTCTTGTCTCCCCAGTGTGCTGCTTTGGTTGGCGAAGACCAACCCCTCTGCCCGGACCTCCCCGAACTTGACCTCTCAGAGCTTGATGTCAGCGACCTGGATGCAGATAGCTTCCTGGGCGGGCTCAAGTGGTACAGTGACCAATCAGAGATAATTTCCAGTCAATATGGCAACGAGGCTTCTAACTTGTTTGAGGTAAGAGAGCATATCATACTACATCTTGTTTTTCTTTCCCAAGTCTCTCTGGTCTCCTTTTTACCCCAGAGTCAGGTAGCCTAGCGGTTAAGAGCATTGGGCCAGTAATCGAAAGGTCGCTGGTTAGAATCCCCTAGTCGACAAGGTAAAAGATCTGTCGATGTGCCCTTGAGCAAGGCACTTAACCCTAATTGCTCCGGTAAGTCTCTCTGGATAAGAACGTTTGCTAAATGACTCAAATGTCAAATTATAACATGATTTATGATATGGTCATGAACTATTTACAGATTTAATGGTAGCCTGGACTCATGTCCGATACATTTTCTTTTCTATTTATGAAGTGTAGGCCAGGTAAATGAACTCTCCAGAGGTCACCAGCTTGAGCTCAAGTCAGCGATTAAAAACAAACGCGTGCCACACAGACTCGACTCTGTACGCTGAGGTCGCCATCTGTCGAAAGCCTTCCAGGTACTTGATAAAAAACCTCCCGCCTTGTAATAGTATGTAGTATTACTGACTTTATTGAGTTAGTTTACAAACAGGGACTTTATATCCCCCCCTGAAAAGTACAAAGTCAAGTTAACAGGGGGGCCCAGCGATAAGCCCAGAGACCTTTGTCCTGGCTTTTGGCTTCTCTCTCTAACAGTACCTCATTCATCCCCCACGTCCTTCATTCCAGTCCAGCCCAAGCTCTGCTCTGCTGCAGCACACATCTAACGAAAGACAGGTAACAACTTCCACTAGCACGATTAAACCCGGCGCTTGGCCGTCGGCCATATTGCATAATCCCTCCCCTTCCACAGGGCTTGGGAGTAAAACTTTCAACGTTCAACCCGCTGCACTCTCTCACATTCAGGGGAAAGTCCACTGAAAGCAGCACGCTGGCGGGGCAATAAAGTCATGAGCTACGAGAGCCAGTTCATTACTGGTTTATCAGCGGGGAGATAGGCAAGGAAGACAGAGATTGGTGCTGGCTTGGCTGGAGAGAGGAGAATGCTAGGGGGATGCCGCTGTGTTTCTGTGGCTCGTCGTGTTTTGGGGTGGACATGTGTTTGTCTCAATGGCCCAATCGGGGAGAAGTTGATAGCAGACGGAATTCTTTACTCACACACACACACACTCAAATATACACAAACACACACCTCCCTGTGGTCCTTCAACCTCATAACAGGGGGGGCCCTAGACAGTGCCCTGTGCTCGGGGGTCCGTGGCTCGGGGGATGGATAAAAATGGCTGTCAAATCAAATCAAATGGTATTTATCACATGCGTTGGATACAACAAGTGTAGACCTTACAGTGAAATGCTTACTTACGAGTCCTTAACCAACAATGCAGTTTAAAAAAATACAGATAAGAATAAGAGATAAAAGTAACAAGTAATTAAAGAGGAGCAGTAAAAAATAATATATACAGGGGGGTGCCGGTACAGAGTCAATGTGGAGGCTATATACAGGGGGGTGCCGGTACAGAGTCAATGTGCGGGGACACCGGTTAGTTGAGGTAGTATGTACATGTAGGTAGAGTTAATTAAAGGGACTATGCATAGATGACAACAGAGAGTGGGGGGAGGGGGGAAATGTGAATAGTCTGGGTAGCCATTTGACTAGATGTTCAGGAGTCTTATGGCTTGGGGGTAGAAGCTATTCAGAAGCCACTTGGACCTAGACTTGGCGCTCCGGTACCACTGGGCAGAGAGAACAGTCTATGACTAGGGTCATTGTGTGTGTGTGTGTGTGTGTGTGTGTGTGTGTGTGTGTGTGTGTGTGTGTGTGTGTGTGTGTGTGTGTGTAAAAGAGAGTGTCTGTGTCATGTTTTAAAACAGCATGGAGCTTAATACTCGTTGAATCACTTTTTGAGAGAAACCAGCACAGTACGACATGTGTGTGTGTGTGTGTGTGGGCAGATCTGTGCACATATCAACATACAGGAAAACAGTAGTAAACTACATTATTTCAACACCCATACTACACCGCTGGCTCTGCCTTGCCATGGGAGACGACCCAAAAACGGTAATGAATGTGATGCATTTCAAATGAGCTCGCTTTACAATCAACTAATGTATTCCACCCTTGTACTGGCAGTTGCCATCTGGAATTGGAAAGTGGAAAGTTTTCAAGTTGCCATACGAAGTGCTCAGTACATCATACAGCAACGCTGGGAGTTGGCTCTTGTTATTGCTAATCCTTACTAATCTGACAGGGGAAAGTTGGTTGGTTCTAAGTGTGTGTGTGTGTGTGTGTGTGTGTGTGTGTGTGTGTGTGTGTGTGTGTGTGCGCTCACAAGTCAGATGCTTGTAGCTGCTAACGCACTTCCGGCACTTCCCTGATTGGACTGTGTGGGGCACTGCAGCACCCAATCACAACGTCAGGTTTCAGAATATGTTCATGATTGGTCAGCTCTTGTGGGAGACAAGTTGGCACAGGGGATGTTTTATTCTCCCTCTCTCACAATCTACTGCCACTGTTTTCTTTCACTACCTGACTAGGGGTTACCGGGTGTTCCTGGTAGGTCATTTCAACCCAAACCTTCAACAATGCACAAACGAACACCCACTCACTCACACACAAACACACACACAAAGTGCAGTTTTTTATCCTGCATGTGTGAATTATCATGGAGTTCTTCTAGTGTGCACAGAACAGAACAGGGTTGGCAGGCAGATGAGCAGAGAGAGAGACAGAGAGTGAGACAAAGAGCGAGACAGAGAAAGAGACAGAGAGCGAGACAGAGAGCGAGACAGAAAGCGAGACAGAGAGCGAGACAGAGAGCGAGACAGAGCGAGACAGAGAGAGACAGAGAGAGAGACAGAGAGAGAGAGAGACAGAGAGAGAGAGAGACAGAGAGAGAGAGAGACAGAGAGAGAGAGAGACAGAGAGAGACAGAGAGAGAGAGAGACAGAGAGAGAGAGAGAGAGATAGTATCAGGGAGCAGCAGCAGAAAAGGCACGGTGGATTGTTGCAAACTTGACAGCTGATGCCCTTAAGTGCCAGTCCGCTTGGCCAGGATTTATCCGGCCCATCTCCGGGGCTAAAATGGTGGAGTTGAGTCTGGAGGAGGTTGGGAGTGATGGTGGTAGTAGGGGAGTGGAGGCTGCGCTGCTCCCCAGGGAGGGTGCCTGGAAGCTGGGTGCAGCTGTCACCGTGGGGCCCCTCTCTGTAGCGTGGGTGGTAGGAAGCAGGAACCAAAACAGGGGGATGTGTTCTAGGCTCCTTCTGGCTACTGCACACAACTCTAGTGAGGGAGGGGGAGAGAGAGAGTGAGCGATAAAGAGAGAAACTGATAAACATAGGGCGACAGAGCGAGAGTGATGGAGACAGCGAGCGACTGAGATAGAAACACAGAGAGAGAGAAGGGAGAGACGGTGAGAGAGAGCGACAGAGGCAAGAGAAATAAATCTTTGTCTTTCCTTTTTGCTTTTTTTAAAGAACAGCCTTTGAGAATCCTTCTTAAAATGGACAGACAAAAAGTAGTGTTGTATGATGCAGATGCTGCCAGCCGCGTAACAGGCAGTGGAACATGTGTAAACAGCCTTCTTATTCCATATTTTGAAATTGAAAATGTTGCTTGCTGCTGGTGTGTGTGTGTGACTAGTATAAAGTGTTGATATAGTGTTTGTGGTATATGTGTGTGTGTGTGACTAGTATAAAGTGTTGATATAGTGTTTGTGGTGTGTGTGTGTGTGTGAGACTGTCTGCTTCTGCACGCACGTTATGTGTGTGTATGCTGTCTCTTGGACTGCCTATTGTACTCTGCCAGCGATAGTCCAGTGGGATCCGGCCTATGCTGAGAATGGCACACAGCCTCTTACCAAGCCAGCTATCAGTCTGGACCACAGTGTTCTCCAATACCTCTTCAACATGGCCCGGCCACTAAACCAACACTTTCTATGTCAGACTTTGGCTTTTTGGGGCTTCCAGTGAGTTTATACTGGGATTATGTCCAAAACTTCCCAACCCGCCTGCCAATGTGGAACGAGAGTCACGTGGGATCTCAAAGTTACTCCAACCGAACGACAGATCTAGAATTAGAGCTGTGAACATGAAGCAGACCAAACTCTGGTCCTGTTGTATGTACATACGTCCTGCTGTATGTAAACAGTGTGCTGTAGCTTAGAACATAAACACATGTGACTCTGGATGACAACATAATGATGTTTGTTTTCAACATTAGGGCTGTTCTCCTAAAGAAGTTAATTCCACTTTGTTTTGTTTCCTTGTCACGATACAAATGAGTATCGCGATATACTGGTATCGTCCCTGCCCTACCTAGGATCAGATGACATTATCTTCACTCCCTACCTAAATCATTAGGCGCATTAAACAAGATCTAATCCATTATCAGTTGAGAGGTGCAACTTACTCTCCACTGCGTCAAATATGGCTGCCGTCTTCTTGTAAGTAGGGAGTGGAAGTAGCATTAGCTCAATGACAGGCGTCCTCAGACACACGGATCAAGCCGTTTAAAGACGACTATTCCCAGCTGTCAATCACTCAGCATTACAGAGTAAAGCAATCAGACGATTAAGTGAGTCTCTCATTAAGGATAGCGAGGAAGTCAACATCACCAGAGGTAAAACAAGATGTTGAGTGTGTCGACAAGTCGATGATCCCGCGGGCTGAGTGATCGGCGTCGTTTTCACTGCAGGGATGGAATTGGGCCGCGGTGGTAGAGTGCCAGCTGAAATCCCCCCACTGATGAATTTAAAGCAACAGAGGCGGGACAGAGAGGGAGTGGAGAAAGACAGAGGATTTAGAGCATTAGCCAGGCAATGTACTGTATATGAAATGGCTTTTTCTGTGTCGATCGCACACACACACCTGAGCGCACACGCACACATTAGATTAGTCATCGAAGGTGGGCGATCTTTCTTGCGGCAGGATTGGGATTGTTAGGCGGAGAAGGTATTGTGCCTGGGAGAGGCTCCTCTGCAGTTTGTTTATTTCTTGTTGACATGTTTCCCTGGGCAGAAGCAGTGCTTAGTCATAGCCGGGTGAGGAAGAGAAAGGCAGTCCGGATTGATTAAGGGGGATGTGTGTGTGTGTGTGTGTGTGTGTGTGTGTGTGTGTGTGTGTGTGTGTGTGTGTGTGTGTGTGTGCTTGGAAGTGCTGAATGTGTCAAGTTTAAAATGTCTTGTTGAATAGCCCCCCTTCCCTACCCCTAGACACATACTGTACAACACAAGTAGAACACTTGCACACACACACACAGGCACAATTACTAACACACACCAACACACTTACACACACACAGACCCTCATCGTTCCCTGTTACCAGTCCCCGCTGAGCGGTGGCTAAGTTTATTTTGCAAATTTATGCTGACATTTGAGTGTACAGCGCCGGGGTGCATGAATTATCATACTGTACTGTATAATACGATTTTCTCATGTGAGCCCTGTTAAAATCAAACACACTTCCCCTCATTGTTAGGGCCCCTGCTTTGTCCACACATTATCAGGTACCAAGATAAGACCCAAGTGCAGACTGTGTGAAGTAACCATGTTTATGGTAACCACTGGGGCAGGCAAACGACAGGTCAAGGCAGGCAGGAATTGATAATCCAGTCATGGCCAAGGTACAGGACGGCAGGCAGGGGCAGAGACAGGCAGAGTGGTCAGGCAGGTGGGTACAGGGTCAGGACAGGCAAAGCGTCAAAAACCAGGAGGATAAGAAAAGAGAAATTGGAAAAAGCAGGAGCTGAGACACAAAATGCTGGTAGGCTTGAACAAACAAGACGAACTGGCAACAGACAGACAGAAATCACAGGTCTAAATAAATACTCAGGGGATAATGGGGAAGATGGGCGACACCTGGAGGGGGGTGGAGACAATCACAAAGACAGGTGAAACAGATCAGGGCGTGACACACATACAGTATTTGCACTGCAAGGCTCCCCTTACTCTGAAAAACAAAGGCGATCTCTGTAACAGTGTAAGAGACCCAGGGATCTGTCATTCCGACTTTAAAGTAGTCTTGTTTTTTTGTGGGGGAGGGGTGTTGCAAGTGTGCTGATCAAAATGTTTTGTTCCAATACTCCCTTCTTTAATACACACACGTGTAGACTAATAGGAACACCGACACACCGACAATAAGGCTGTTGCGGTGACCGCATTACCGTCACACCGTTTAGTCACGGTAATTAGGCTACTCCAAGCTCTGATGCTGCTGATGGTCATTAGTAGTCTACCAAACTTGCTAACTCTATTGCACTCTATTGTCCCTGTAATCACTCTGACATCAATGCAAATGTGATCGAAAATCGAATCAAACACTTGACAAGAGCCCATGAGCACATGTTGCGTAATATTTCTACAGGCAATGCAATTGAGTGAGAAAACAGAGTGATGGCCTCTATTAAAAAGAGGAGGATACCATCATTTTTCTATAGGCTATGCAATTGAGTGAGAAAACAGAGTGATGGCCTCTATTAAAAGGAGGAGGATCCCATCAACTTTCTATAGGCTAGGCCTACTATATTTATTTCTCAACTTTCCTAATATTAATATTAATATCACATTGCTTCTCTTAACAACAGGAGCCTAGCCTACCTGGCTGGCATGAAAATGAACCATGGGAAAAGCGTCCTCCATTCGCTGTTTAAGTGCATAGATGACGTATTTTTTCCGCTGCCCCTGTTTTGAGACAGGTTCATGATAAATGGTCCATTCTAAATCAAAACAAATTTCACACATATTTTATTTAGTATATGTAAAGACAAGATGAAATCAAGATTAGTCTGATGGGTGACAATATTAGCCTATCACTTGTGAATTATATATTATCACTTCTGAATGATGCCCAGCATAAAGAAAAAGCAGTGCCTTTTTAAAACTTTTTTGAATCATTAGTCGCACACCTCATGTAGCCTAGCCCATAGGCCTATATGTTTTGATAAGGTTTGTATCACAACTAGTGATGCACCAATATGACATTTTTGGCCGATACCGATATCCGATATTTTGCTTGTCAAAAGAAACGATACAGATAACCAATATTTAACATTTTTGCAGCCTTTTAAGTATTCTAGACAGTTCAATAGTTAACACACACACATGGACGCAGCGGTCTAAGGCACTGCATCTCAGTGCAAGAGGCGTCACTACAGTCCCTGGTTTGAATCCAAGCTGTATCACATTCGGCTGTGATTGGGAGTCCCATAGGGCAGCGCATAATAGGCTTAGCGTTGTTCGGGTTTGGCCAGGGTAGGCCAAACCCAATTGTAAATAAGAATTTGTTCTTTACTGACTTGCCTAGTTAAATAAAGTATAGTTAAATAATACACACACATCACACTGATCAAAAAGTTATTTTGTTTGCATTTACGTCTGTCCCCATTTCCAGTAAAACCTAATCAAAACCTATTTTTTCAGTTACTTACTGTGCTGTTTCGTTGTTCATTTATTCAGTCGTTTCATTCTAATTCTATGGAACACCGTTTGGATCTTTGCATGTCAAAAAAGAAACAGGTCAAATAACACTGATTAATGGTGTCGGACCCATCTATGTGAAGCTAGCCACAATAAGGATTAGCTACAATAGTGGACTTTGCGGTTAGCCTTCAAAATAAAAGTATGTCATTGACAGTGACACAAATGCATACAAATAGATTTATGCCATAATTGAATAGATCATGCTAAACGAGGTTGGAATGTTGTTATATAAAATCAACATTGATCCCCAATCCGTAAGTAAAGCTGTACAGTGCAATATGATTGTCAATACACACAATTTAATGACTGGGGAGGTGATTTCACACAGTCACAGTGCACGATAAGAGCTACAACGCTAATATTTGCATAAACGCTTCAGAACAATTGTGTTCTGTGGGTGTCACCAAGTAGACTGATACCCCAATTCATTGCTTCACATTCCAACCTTGTTTAACATTATCTAGTCTAAATATGGCATAAATTCCACCAATTTTAACCTTCTGCATCACTTTCAAAGAGGTACTTTTATATGGAAGGCAAACTGCAAATTCCACTATTATGACTAATCCTTATTGTGGCTAGCTTCACAACACGTAACCCGGTCAGGTCGAGCCTCACTAGCCAGATGAAGCTAGCTGGCTGCTTATAACGTTAGCTTTGGGCAACAGGGTTAAGTAGCTGGCTAGCTATTTATTTTCATGAACTGAAGTTACATTTCAATACGCAAACAACAAGTGGCTACCTAGTAAATACTTACTCACAAGGATTCCTAAATCATTGCTAAGAATAGTGAAAGTGACTGCAGTTTCTACTCGCCAATGTTTTCAGGCTGGTTGTATTGGTGCTAGCTAGGTACCAAGCTAAAGCTAGCTAGCTACCCCAGAAGTTGCGATCGAACAAATAATGCTTTATTACCAACGCGGTATTGTAAACACATCGTTCGTGGATGGTGTTTGCTTGTTTGCAGACATTTCTGTACATCTTTGACAGTGCTACTGATAGTAGTGATGGTGCTTGGCTTGCACATGCAAATTCAGAACACACAACATTCTATAATAGAACTGTTATTTGACCTGTCAAATTAAACGCTTATTTAACGCGTCAAATAGTGTTATTTGACGTGTATCTTTTTCGACACGCAAAGACCCAAATGGCGTTCCATAGTATGTCGTGAAACTAATAGCAGTGACACTATTACTGTGTAACTCCGGTAGGGCAACATCTGAACAACAGCTCACTTGGTAACGTTAGTGTGTACCGGTGCTCGACCAGTCGAGCAAAAAGCGAAAAGACAACATCACCCACGACAGAGAACGCTTTGACATCGGTTTTTCACATCGGCGTTAATTAAACTAGACATCGGGCCGATAACGATGTTGGCATCTTTAGCTAATATCAGCCAATTCCGATATGTTCACCAATATATTGTGCATCCCTAATGACAACTAAAGTGGCTAAATAACTTCTTAAAGAACATTAATCTGCTTTACAACGAGTGTAGACCCTAACTGGCATACATTCGCAGCGCCTGAGTTTGAAGTTTGGGGAAGATCATTTTCACCATAAAAATGCACATCTATAATAAAAGCAGAACATGCATAATCACATTTGTGGTCACTTTTGATAATGGTGTTTTCTCGCTAATGGAACATTTGCACTTTTAGCCTACTGCCATGTGCGCATTGCTGCGCTTATAATGTGAACAAATAGTCTAATAGTCTATCAACATTTAAAGCTAAACGTTCGGATCTGTTTAGTCTTCCTCATTGTGTAAAAAAGTCCCAGACTATGTTTGGAATATTTACTTCTCGCACAGAATAGAATAGGTCAACTTTTGTACTATGGGGGATAGTAGATTGACATAGGCTAGTGCTTTTACTGTTCGTTAGACCTACTCATCTTGCTGGCTGACAAAGTAAATGTGGACCGTTCTTCCAATATCTTCAATATGCACCTCGGAATTGGATAAGGAAGCACGCAGTTGCATCCCTGATGTGTCTCTCTTCACTTATAGCCTGTGAGAAAGACCTGATCACGTGATGATCACGCCACGCAGCACTCAGGGAGAAGGGAATTATAATTATTATATTCAGCCCAAGTGCACAATGGAAACTGGCCGCAAATAGGCATGGATTTTTTTTAGGGTGCGTTACGGCCACACAAAGGGGATGCCGCCGTGAAATTTGAGACATTATCAAGTGCTTGTCAAATTGTGAATGATAGACTGTGTACAGCCTGAGCAAACCTTTTTCAAATCATCATTAGTTGCATCATGCAGCCTTAGAATGTATTAAAAATCTAAACATATAGCCCAACATTTGTAGAACAACTAAAGTTACATTAATAACTCTAAATGAAACATATAGGAGTACCTATTTCTTTGTTAACCACTCAACACAGAATAGCCTCATGTACAGTCCCTCAAATAGTTTGGAGAAAATATCCTTTCTATTTTATTCAGCTATGTATTTTTCATACTATAAAATAATATAAAAGAATGCCACGGGATTCTAAGCAAATCTTGTCTGCTAAATGAACTAGTGTAACCCACAGCCATATGTCATAGCCAGGTCATGGCCTAACATAAGGACAACTCAGAGTATGTTATTCTGTTCTTCTGAAATACATTTTCTTCATACCATGTTTCTTTAGACCTGTCTAACATATATCATTGATTTATTGTGATTTATTAGACTTTTTAAAATGTAGATGTTACAGAGGTCTGCATCAGTGGCTTGTAGGCTATGAGTGGAAGCTAGGAGATGCTAAATGTGTTCATGTTAATTAACAGTCAATTACCGTGAGACCAGCAGTTATTTGCTTGACAATCACCGTCTGACTAAATTTTGTGACAGCCACAGCCCTAACTGACAAACGCACACACATACACACACGATGGTTGAGTCCGAGCGTTATCTCCAAGCGTCTGTCAGATTCACTCCACAGCAAAGACTCTCCCTCTTTCTCCTTCCCCCTCTATCCTTCTCTCTCTCTCGATCTCTCCCTCCCTGGTAGAACAGTCCACTGGCTCTCCAACTCTCTTACACACACACACACACACACACACACACACACACACACACACACGCCATCCGCAAGCAGCCCTGTTAGAAAGTTTCAGTGGGCATAAACAAATTAATTCACCCCAAGACTGGCTGGCTGGTTGGCTGACTGACTGGTTGACTGACTGGTTGGCTGACTGGTTGACTGACTGGCTGGCTGACTGACTGGCTGGCTGACTGACTGGCTGGCTAACTGACTGGTTGGCTGGCTGGCTGGTTGGCTGACTGACTGGCTGGCTGACTGGTTGACTGACTGGCTGGCTGACTGACTGACTGGTTGGCTGACTGACCCACTGGTTGGCTGACTGGTTGACTGACTGACTGGCTGGCTAACTGGCTGGCTGTTTGTCTCACAGAAGAGATAGTTCTGATTGAGGGCTGGGTTGGAGCAAATAAATGTCTCACCTGAGTCTCCTCAAACATATTGGCTGATTTCTTCTGGTTAATAAGATACCTGCACACATTAGGACCGGCTAGCACACTACACACACACAAACGCTACACACACAAACACACACACACGCTACACACACTACACACACAAGCACTCTATACACAGGCACTCTACACACACACACACTCTACACACACACACACTCTACACACACACACACACACACACACACACACACACACACACACACACACACACACACACACACCCATTATAAAACTATTTTGTGTGTGTGTGTGTGTGTGTGTGTGTGTGTGTGTGTGTAGAGTGAGTGTGTGTAGAGTGTGGGTGTGTGTGTGTGTAGCGTTTGTGTGTGTGTAGTGTGCTAGCCGGTCCTAATGTTTCGGGGGTGTGTGTGTCTAATAATATAATCTGAACTGGATGTACATTCCCTGGATGGAAAACCCATTGACTGTGACATCTGACGACACCAGGCTGGCGACCCACTATGGGACCTAGAGTCATGCCTGTCCCCTTCCCGAAGGCCCTAATGAGGACATGGGGGTAAAGGTTAACCATGAAAGGGTCACGTCAAAGTAGACAGTGTTCGCCAGCCACTTGAGTCAAGCCCCCATAGCTGGTTTATTGTCTATTAGGATAGGTTGTGTTTTCTTTGAGGTTGTAATGTGTGTGTGTGTGTGTGGGGGGGGGGGGGGGGGGGGGGTGTATTTTAACTATGTGTGTGTGGGGAGGGTATTTTATCTGTGTGTGTGTGTGTGGGGGGGGGGGTGTATGTTATCTGTGTGTGTGTGTGGGGGGGGGTATTTTATCTGTGTGTGTGTGTGTGGGGGGGGGGGGATTTTAACTATGTGTGTGTGGGGGGGGGGGGGGGTATTTTAAATGTGTGTGGGGGGAGTATTTTAACTGTGTGTGGGGGGGGGTATTTTATCTGTGTGTGTGTGTGTGTGTGGGGGGGGGGTATTATAACTATGTGTGTGTGGGGAGGGTATTTTATCTGTGTGTGTGTGTGGGGGGGGGTATTTTAACAGTGTGTGGGGGGGGGGGGGTATTTTAACTGTGTGTGTGTGTGTGTGGGGGGGGGGTATTTTATCTGTGTGTGTGTGGGGGGGGGGGTATTTAATCTGTGTGTGTGTGGAGGGTATTTTTTCTGTGTGTGTGTGTGGGGGGGGGGGGGTATTTTAACTATGTGTGGGGAGGGTATTTTAACTGTGTGTGGGAGGGGGGTATTTTAACTGTGTGTGGGGGGTGTATTTAAACTGTGTGTGTGTGTGGGGGGGGGGGGTATTTTAACTGGGCAGGGGGGGGTATTTTAACTGTGTGGGTGTGTGGGGGTAGGGTTGCACATTTTGGGGAATATTCAGAGGTGGAACCTTCTGTGGGAATTAACGGGAATATATGGGAATTAAATTAAATATATGCAAATTAATATTAGTACCATTTAAATCTAGAAGTTTTTTGCATTGTATATATTTACCCTATCATATGGAGACAGAAATATAAACATTTTACCTTCATTTCATAAGTAGAAATAATTGCAAATTATTAAATCCTTCCAATAGAAATACAAAAAAACTATTTAGTTATGAATTGAACTTGAATTAAATGAGTTGACTCTTCACATGGGATGATTTCACTGAACAACAAAAGAAAGGGAATATTGAATGATCCCCAATGATCCATCGCATCTTTCAAAAATCTTTTCAACATACATCTGTAAAATGATGGTCTAGAAACAAAAGCTTTGGTTGTCTTCCTCTCAGGCTTCATGTCTTCTCCCTGGACCTCCTCAATGTCCACCTCTTGAACATCAGACTCTGAGGCCTCATCTTCACATCAAATCAAATTGTATTGGTCACATACACATGGTTAGCAGATGTTAATGCGAGTGTAGTGAAATGCTTGTGCTTCTAGTTCCGACCATGCAGTAATATCTAACAAGTAATCTAACATTTCCATCTTCACTGTCACTTTCCAACCTTGTTGAGGATGGCTCGTTGTCAGTGTCAGAAAGCTTCAAATTTGCACGGATGGCCACCAATTGTTCAACCCTTGTATTGTTCAGCCTGTTGTGTGCTTTGGTGTGTGTGTTCCCAAACAAGGACCTGTTTCACTCCGAGGCAGCTGATGTTGGTGGGATTTGGAGGATTGTGAGGGCAACAGGGGAAAGAGCCACAGATCCACAAAGCCCCTTCCACCAGGTGGCTGATGAGATATGTTGGCACGACTTGGAAGTGTACTTCACCAGACTGCCAAGAACCTTGCCCTCATCCAGGCCAAGGTGGCGAGACACGGTAGTGATGACACCATAGGCCTTGTTGATCTCTGCACCAGACAGGATGCTCTTGCCAGCGTACTTGGGGTCCAACATGTACAGTGCCTTGCGAAAGTATTCGGCCCCCTTGAACTTTGCGTCCTTGGCTCTCTTGTAGAGTGTATCCATTGTTTTCAGTGCCATGATATCCTTGAGGAGCAGATTCAATGCATGAGCAGCACAGCCAGTGGTTGTGATGTGAGGGTAGGACTCCTCCACTTTAGACCAAGCAGCCTTCATGTTCACAACATTGTCTGTCACCAGTGCAAATACCTTCTGTGGTCCAAGGTCATTGATGACTGCCTTCAGCTCATCTGCAGTATAGAGACCCGTGTGTCTGTTGTCCCTTGTGTCTGTGCTCTTGTAGAATATTGGTTGAGGGGTGGAGATGATGTAGTTCATTATTCCTGGCCCACAAACAGCTTTCTCTATGATTTGCTTCGTTCAGAAATCACTTCCAATACACATTGCCTGTTTGCATTAGAGGTGAACTAGTTGCATACACTTAAAATACACATTGCCTGTTAGCATTAGAGGTGAACTAGTTGCATACACTTAAAATACACATTGCCTGTTTGCATTAGAGGTGAACCAGTTGCATACACAGCTCGAGCAAGACATTCATCAGCATTTCTCTGACTACGCTCCTCCATTGAGTCAACAAAAACTTCTGATTCCAGGAGGACCATGAGCTGTTGCTATCGATAAGGTGTCTGATTCATCATTTTCACCTCAAATACAAGTAGAGGGACTTTTGTGTGTGTGGGGTGTATTCAAACTGTGTGTGTGTTTGTGTGTGTGTGGGGGGGTGTATTTTAACTGTGTGTGTGAGGGGGTGTATTTTGTCTTTCTGTGTGTGTGTGGGGGGGGGGGGGGTGTATTTTATCTGTGTGTGTGGGGGGGTGTATTTTACCTGTGTGTGTATAGGATGGGTGTATTTTATCTGTGTGTGTGTGTGGGGTGTATTTTATGTGTCTGTGGGTGAGGGTATATTTTGTGTGTGTGTGTGTTTTTTTCCTTCTGTGTGTGTGTGTGTGTGTGTGTGTGTTGTTCTAAGAGTGAGACTAAGGAGTAAAGTTGTCAGGCCGTTGCTGCACTAAATAGACACGGACACTTCCTCCAGCTATACCAATAGCTAGTGTGTGTGGTGTGTGAGTGTATGTGCGCCTGAGGACGCACATGTGAGTGAGACAACTCAGAAAAATATGGTTCCATTTGCATGTGATAAATGGCTAGCCGCTGCACTTCCATAGACTTCCTGTGTGTGTGTCTGTCTGTGTGTGTCTGTTGGTGGTTGCGTGGCTATTTTTAGTGCAAGGGGGTAATCTCTACTAAGAGCCTTTCAGGACCACTTCTGTTTAACCAGGCCAGAAATGCTTAGCCCCCCCCTCACTCACATATACACAGAAACTCAAACAGCAAGCCAACCCTTCCTGTATTATTTAATACTGTATTCTTTCAAATGGGTGTAAGAACACTGGATTCCTGGAATGCTATTTACACACACACACTTATGCAATGGGCACGGAGCGAGAGAGAGATGGAAAGAGGGAGAGAAATAGGAGTAGAGAGAGAGAGAAAGTGAGAGAAATAGGGATAGAGAGAGGGGCAGAAAAAGAGAGAGAGAAATAGGGACAGAGAGATAGTGAGAGAAATAGGTGCAGAGAGGGACAGAGAGATAGTGAGAGAAATAGGTGCAGAGAGGGACAGAGAGATAGTGAGAGAAATAGGGATAGAGAGGGACAGATAGATAGTGAGAGAAATAGGGATAGAGAGAGGGGCAGAAAAAGAGAGAGAAATAGGGACAAAGAGATAGTGAGAGAAATAGGGGCAGAGAGGGACGGAGAGATAGTGAGAGAAATAGGTGCAGAGAGATAGTGAGATAAGTAGGGGTAGAGAGGGTCAGAGAGATAGTCAGAGAAATAGGGGCAGAGAGGGACAGCGAGATAGTGAGAGAAGTAGGGGTAGAGAGGGACAGGGAGATAGTGAGATAAGTAGGGGTAGAGAGGGACAGAGAGATAGTGAGATAAGTAGGGGTAGAGAGGGACAGAGAGATAAGTAGGGGTAGAGAGGGACAGAAAGATAGTGAGATAAGTAGGGGTAGAGAGGGACAGAGAGATAGTGAGAGCCAGTGAACAAAAGAAAGAAGCCGAGAGGGAGACCTTCAATCCATTGGTTCAGTGATTAGATGTGAAGCGCTATCAGTCCTGTGTGATCCTCCACTTCCACTCTCCGGGAGAGGCATATCGATCAGAGGTGTGCAGCCCTCCCCAGACCAGCTCAGCCACCTTTAACTGAAGCTAGCATTTCTTCACTAGTGCTTATCACTAGCCTATAGCCAGCCCCTTGGCCCCTACTCCATAGAATAGGATGTCTTTGTCTGCACTGGAAATATACAATTGGCTTTATAGACCGGATGTAGTTTGTCTGTTCGGTCTCTTACAACGTAGCTGGTCTTGCGTGTTGTTTTGCAGTGTCTCCTCTTCAAACTCTGTCCCCAACCTGGTCATTCCAGAATTACACTCAGATCAGTAGAGCTATGCTAACGTTAGAGCATGCATATGGTTCCAGCTTGTGCTTTTCTATAATTGAATGTTTGGTCTCAGACAGGGCCTTAAATAGTTGAAGAAGCTCTTGAAGTAACTCCTTGCGCTTGAGAGAGTGGGATGACTCACATGGCTTGACAATCAGCACCACCGACAGACAGTAGGCTAGGGAGAAAGCTGTGGCACGGACATTCTCATGGTGTGTGTGTGTGTGTGTGTGTGTGAGAAGTTTTTCTGTGTGTGTGTGTGTGTGTGTGTGTTAAGAGATTAGCGTGTTCATTCTCACTGCCAGGAAGAACACACGTTTGTTATGAAACTGTGCAATGACACATTCAGGGAATAAAGTGTTTGTCCTCTGTGAGTGCTGTCGACCTGATTATCTAGCTGTCTCGAACAATCGACTCTTTCCAGGAGAATCCGTTTTCCCAAAAAGTGCTAGCTCCAAATCCCTCCATCCCAGCTCCATTGCTCACAAAGTCCAGGCACGGACCAGGGTTACCTGCTGCAGCACCCTGACCTGAAACAGGGGGAAACAAAGCCACACCCATGCTCAGAAGTCAAGGTAAAAGATAATGCGTTTATTTAGTAATCAGCAAATAGCTTTAATGCAGTAGGTAAGTGCTGAGGTCTGTAAGCTTGATAAGATCATTTCAGGTGTTATCTCCCCTCTGTATTGTACTCCGCATAGAGTGTAAATTGAATAGGGTGACCTTTTGCCGCATAATCAAATTGACTGCATTTTCCAAAAAGATTTCTGTGGTTTCAATTACCATACATTTGTGATGTTGGGTCCATACTCTCCACAACAAGCATACACATGACACACACACACACACACACACACACACACACACACACACACACACACACACACACACACACACACACACACACACATACACATGACACACACACACACACACACACACACACACACACACATTAGAAGCAGAAGTGTGCTTCCCTGCATAACAATATTTTCCTGTTTGCATCCCAGTACACAACACTACTGTGTGATACAGTATCTGTCTACCCCATCCTTGCTCTCTCCTTGCTCTCCCCATCCTCCTCTGATAATACTGTGACAAATGAAAAGGCCTGCAGCCGTTGATGAGCTTGGCAGGGTCTGAAAGGTCAGGAGAGGGAGGGATGGATGGAGGGATGGAGGGGGGGGGGCAGAGTATGTTATCCTTGGCCGTTCTGTGAGAATCGGAGAGGCTTTGACCATTCTGCTCTCTCTCCTTGCAAATGTAGCAACAACCCAAATTTGTGATGGTTTTGTGTGTTACACCGACCTGCGTGAAGGAAACGTGACAATGTCCGTTTTACTGGATTGATGTCAGAGCAGCCCCTCCTCCACCCGTCTCTCTCTCCTTCTACTCACCATCTACGCGCCGACACGTACCAAGGGATGCTTAGCACTGCAGATTCATAGCTGCCTACTCAAGCAAACAGCTATTTGCATGTTATGAGAAAAACAGCCAGAAAATATTCCCTAACTCACTTCTGTATATCCAGTGGAATGTTTGATAAAAGCAAAGCACTCGTGTCAGAATTCCCATTTCACCTAAGTAGGAACGCCAGCACCTTCATTTCTTGCATCGACCTGGCTAATACAATTTTTTTTTTTACCCCTAGACCACTATGGGAAAGAGCATTCAAACATTGGTGTATAATTACATTGGAGTAAAACAAACCGAAGAACACCATCTGTTGGAAAGAGGGGAAAAAACGACAGCAGCTCTGCGTTAGGCCTTAGATATAGATTCTCCTGCTCACACTGTTAATATAAACCCCCCTCGTGGTTTGGCTTCAGCTGTTTGGTGATCGCAGGGCTCTCCTGGGCCCGTAACACTTGTGACTAAAAGCCTCTCCTTAGACTAGCGATTCTAGTACCTGGAGAGTTTCAGTTGTCGTCAGCAGCAGTGGTGTTGGGAGGACAAGTCCAAACCTCCTGGAGGGGAGTAGAGTTTGTTTTAAGCCTTCTGTTCCCCCTTGCTGGTGGTGTATCACTGTCCTTCCCTTCGTTTGTTGCTGTCCGACAGTCCATCCTCATTCGAGAACTAGCTGTTGTGTTTGTGTGTTTCTGTCATGGGTACACCTGCTTAGAGAATCCTGACCAAGGATGACATTTTATTTCATGCCTGCTGATGATGATGTTGTTGTGGTGGTGGTGTATTTTTTTGCCGACTCTCTCCTGACTTTTGACCCCGAGGTACAACAGTACTGTACGACATGCAAGGCTGAAGTCTAAAAATGGCCGTAGGGCGAGGTGGCGTCAGCAGATCTCAGAGACCTGGTCTTGTTTCAGGTCAGGATTTCGGTCAGGAATTGTGGCAGGAGTGCTGGAACTGTCGGTCAAAGACTGTCCGTCAACCTTTTACAAAGCAGAGTAGAGTTTCTTGGGAACACGTCTAGGTTTCTCTCAGAATCCGAGCGAGTTGTCAGGTTTGACGGTCTTCGACAGAGAATTGGTCACCGGAGGATTTTCTCCCTCTCTTTCTCCCACTCTGTCTTTCTCTCTCTCTGTTCTCATCTGATAGCGCTCTAACGGTCCAAATGGTTCCCAGGAGACACATCAGCGCTCCCTCGCTCGAACACTTCTCCCTCACACAGTCCGAGGCTTCATTGACATGTCGAATGGAGTTTCCACTGTAGAATATTCACACTGGTTGTCAATGGAAGTGACATCTGACAGAGATGTCCTGTCTTTGACGTCACTCCTTGATGTGATGCAACTGAGAAACCGCGTGTGGGCCAAAAGTTCTGGTTTGGATCAAACGGTCAATGTACTACTGCAGGATCTCTATTAGTACATTCCTAGGAGCTTAGGCAGGTGTGGAGATGAGTCCCGTTGTTCATCAGGGTAGAGTATTGATCTGCACGACCCACGGTGCTGCTATTGACCACTCTTGTCTGTGTTCAGAGAGTATTGGTCTGGACGACCCACAGTGCTGCTGTTGACCACTCTCATCTGTATTCAGAGAGTATTGGTCTGGACGACCCACAGTGCTGCTGTTGACCACTCATCTGTATTCAGAGAGTATTGGTCTGGACGACCCACGGTGCTGGTGTTGACCACTCATCTGTATTCAGAGAGTATTGGTCTGGACGACCCACGGTGCTGCTGTTGACCACTCATCTGTATTCAGAGAGTATTGGTCTGGACGACCCACGGTGCTGCTGTTGACCACTCTTATCTGTGTTCAGAGAGGAACCCAGACACCTCAAGGAATTACACATTTACTGCTGTGTAAATGGGCTGTGTGTGTGTGCGCTTATGTGTGTGTGTATTTGTGTGTGCGTGGAGCAGGGGCGATAGTCTTGACTTGGCTTGCGACCATTTGAAGGTGTTGACCGATGCCACACAGTGAGCCTTATGTCCAGAGCAAGCAGAACCCGGTCTCTTCTAGCCCGAAGGATCGTTTGCTTGGAAAATGGACTTTGAATAATCCAACGCACTGTTGACTCCCATAGCCAGATGGTCAAAGGAGACCAGCCTTCAACTCTGGCATGGCCTTGATCAATTTGACAGTTTTAACATGTAGTTAATGTTGTTTCGAAGAACTGAGATGAACAGTGCAGCCAGTCACAGACATAGACATAGTCACATGTACACACACACCCGATCTATACAGCACAGTATTGTATTGTGTCAGTCCTATAGGTTACAATGTTCTTCTCTCTCACTAGCAGATAATGAGTGCTAAATGACTGGTCGTCTCTGGTGGCTGCATGACATGTCTATGCTCTGCATCTTGCTGCACCTCTACCCCCCCCCCCCTCCCCTCTCTCCCCCACCCCTCCCCCCTTGCCTCCCCCTTCCCTCTCCTCCCCCTTCCCTCTCCTCCCCCCTCTCCTACCCTTTTCCCTCCCTTCTCGCCCCCCTCTCCCCTTCCCTTCGCCCCTCTCCTGCCATATGTTGCGCCTGTGTGACCAGCCGTTGTGTCAGCTCGACTAACGCCTCAGCAGTGGCTGACTTTGATTCATGTTCTCTGAAATCTGGGGCAATAATACAGAATACATTATTTGTTTATGAAATCTAAATAAAATGTAATGCCGCGTTGAGGTGACCCCCCCGTTTCTGATTGTTCTATGATTATGTCTGGCTACTCGTTTAATATCGTCCGAGGGAATGCCTTTGAAATTGTGAGTGTGAGAGAAATATACACTGAGTGTACAAAACATTAGGAACACCTTCCTAATATGGAGTTGCTCCACTCCCCCCTCAGAACAGCCGGCGGATGGACTGTACAAGGTGTCAAAAGCGTTCCACAGGGATGCTGGCCCATGTTCCCTCCAATGCTTCCCACAGTTGTGTCAAGTTGGCTGGATGTCCTTTGGTTAGTGTACCATTCTTGATACACACAGGAAACTGTTGAGCTTGAAAAACCCAGCAGCGTTGCAGTTCTTGACTCAAACCAGTGTGCCTGGCACCTACTACCATACCCTGTTCAAAGGCACTTAAATATTTTGTCTTGCCCATGCACCCTCTGAATGCCACACATACACAATCCATGTCTCAATTATCTCAAGACTTAAAAATCCTTCTTTAACCCGTCTCCTCCCCTTCATGTACACAGATTGAAGTGGATTTAACAGGTGACATCAATAAGGGATCATAGCTTTCACCTGGGTTCACCTGGTCAGTCCATGTCATGGAAAGAGCAGGTGTTCCTAATGTTTGGTACCCAGTGCATCTCTAGACGAAGTAGCACAATTCAATTGTCAAGGCATGGATTTAACCCCGATCAATTCGCAGGCCAATTTATTAAGAAATGTTTTCTGTCTGAGTAGACTGGTCTCTTTTTAAAAAAAAATGTCTCCCTGTATTTGCGGAGCGAGTCTAAGCCATACTTTCAGAACCAGATGACTCATTTAGAATGCAAGGGGTTTTCTTCTTCTCCCTGAGTGGCAGTTGTAACAGTTTCTGTCTCTCATTGTGAGATCACAGCAGTGTATGAGATGAACCTGTGTGTTATTAAATGGTCAGGTTTGTAATTGCAGAAACATTGAATAGTGTTTTTTATTATTCCCGTTTCTTCAAAAATGTAAAGATGCCTTGCCAAATGCCTACTTGAAATGTGATCCCTGGGACATTGCTCAGAGGCTACAAATCTTCAAGAAGCAATTCATTGTTTTAAATTGGATTTCAAAAGTCAGAGTTCAAAAGTCTGTATTTACAACAAACAAAAAAACGCACATCCCGTTACCAGGGACATGAATTATATCTCTGGGTCACAATGGCTCGGCGGAACTCAGTCAAAGAGTTGAAAGCAAGGAGGATTTCAAAGACAGCCCGTCTGATAACAAGATACCCTCACCTGATAATGAACGACTGGTGTGCTGCTTTCTCTTTTCCGAAGTGAGAGGCAGAGGGCTACGCGGGTAGGAGGGAGGGGGGAGAAAGATGGAGCGGCCCTACCGGCGCCTGCCATCATGCTTTATGGCTAATTGAAACGCTTGGAGTAAAACAGCCATGAATGGCACCCTTTGGAATTGAAGCTGGTTAATATATCGTGATCCTACATTTAGTCTTGGATGGTTAATATGTCTTTTAATTGGGTGAGGTCCATTAAACGGGATGGGAGAGATGGTGCTCCACCCGAGGCCATATCTTTTTCCTTTGCCACACCCTTTTCGGTCTCTAAACAGCCGCTGTGGTAATCGATAAATGTGGACGCGGCCGTCATTGGGTTGCCAGGTTAGCTCTGATGTCATCCTCCTTTGGGGTTGCATAGCTTTTGGGTGGTGACGAGTCAAGAGGTAGTGGATTGACTTTGGTCTAGTGAAGTGGCGTGAGGATAGTCTTAAGCTGGCGTGGCAAAGCTGGGCTTTGCTGGACAGGGGCTCTCTCGAGAGGAGAACCACTTACTCAGGTCTCTTCTTTTTCCACAGCCCCTGAAAATCCTCTGACTGGCCTGGGACTCACCAGCCGGAGCTTTAGCAAGGCCTGTAGCATGACCGCCACGACTTGAGCTTTTACAAGTGTCCCTTTCACTGCATTACAGTCCTCTAGACTTTAGTAAGAGTTGTTCAAACTCTTTTTTTTCCAAACAGCAGACCTGGGTTCAAATACTATTTCAAATATCTGAAATACTTTCACATACATTCAAAGTAACTATTCAGATATTTTTTATTTGAAAAGACAAATAGTTTAATATTTTAATGTATTTGGAAATACACTTGGAAAGTATTTGAAAATACTAAAATACAATGACTCAAGTACACTCCCATGCATTTAACCCAGGTATTTGAAAGTAATATTTGAAATAAATGTTTGAAAATACTCTCAAAAACTAGTTGGCACACCATTTTTTTTTTTTACAAAGAACCATTGAAATACTCAAATAAAAGTACTTGTTTTGGGCTGTGTTTTTGCAAATACACAGATTTGTTTTGTTGAAATACCAGATGCTCGAATACACATGTATTTGAACCCAGGTATGGATTTGCTACAGTCACGTATTATCCGGAGTGAAAATCCTGAGACCACTCCTGCCGATGAAGCTCGGTGGCGTGGGGAAATTTGACTGGCACTTAGGTAAGATGGAGGTCTTGATTTCGCTGCCAAAACGTCTGCATATATAGACTGGAAAAAGTGAGACCCTAGCCTTCTGTGAAAAGTTGTTCAAGTTTAATCCAAACAGATGGTTCTCATTTTGAGATAATCTGAAATGATCCCAGTTACAATTTTCTAGCTGAGGAGCGAGTGTTAGGTTCTAAGAAAAGTCTCTGTCTGTATCAACTGTTATTACCCACCCGCTTAGCGCTCGGCTAATAAAGTGGGATGTCTGAAAACTGGGAACAGCAACATAGGTTCCGGCACAGTGGATTGAAGCTCTTTGCAAGTAATTAAACAGCATGGTACCTCATCGAGAGCAATTTCCTGCAAACCATTTACTGCCAGTGCTGGCGTGGCCCCAGTCACCGTTTTGTTATCTCTGGGAAATATGTCACTTTTATGTTGTTAGAGGATGAATATCGTATGAAAGAGCATTGGATTCACATTCTCCTCCCGGTCAGATGGCTAACACAAATGCTGAGGCTATCTGTGTCATCTAAGCAAGAAAAGGGAGGGGGGGGGGGGATGACATGTCCACTATCTAGAGCTATCCACGGCGGTGTGGAATCCTAGGAAACTCAGAGGGGTTGAATGGGAGCAAGCGGCCTGGAGTAATTGTCTGCATGTGGGAGCCAAGCATGAGCAGGCAAGCAGCGCTATCTTTAGGGATGGTTCCCCTTTGGCGCGATGATCACTGCACGCTATCGGCAAGCAATGTTAATCCTGCCATGTGGTATAAAAGGATTTGTTCTTATTCTTATTGGCGACTCGCTGTTTAACTTTTTCCCGGTTCCCCTGGGTTTTGGTCCTGGAACTTCCAGTGCCTGTTGTCTCCCCCCTCCATAATCCTCTGTCTCTCTCAACTCCCCTGTCGATGCTAGGCAGCCCACATCGCTCCCTCTCTGTCTCATTTGCTCCCTCTCTCATTATGTCACCCCTTTAAGTGGGAAACAGCTGCAGCAAACTCACAACATCCCCTCCCCCCGCACATGCTCCTCGACGAAGGTCAGTTGTCTTTTCCTGACACTTAAAAATATCAGATTCATTTAGCATTAGCAGGCGGTAATTCGCCTTATCGGAGGATGTCTTGCAAACATCTTGTCGACAAGTCGATCGTTCCCTTTTCTGAGGGGAGAGTTGGGGGATTGAGGCGACTCAACTTCCCTCCCCCCTAGACACTTTGCTGTGTGTCAGCCTTGTTAATGGATTTCTTGGGGGAGATATTATTTTGGTCCAGTAAGCTGCATGCTTAAAATATGAGTGACAGGGCTGACTCTCATGCGAACAGAGAGAGTTGTTTTTAAAAAGATAGGACTGCTGAAAAGAGCCGCTCTGCTGCAAAACTGGCCTACTCTATGAACAATAGAAGCGTGTAAACACTCGCCCTCCCAACCCCATCTGCAAAGAAAAGACGTATTGCTAAAGCAACTTCTCCAAACTAAAATGTCCTATTTCTCCCTCCCTCCCTCCCGCTCTCTCTTTCACTCCCGCTCTCTCTTTCCATCTCTCTCTCTCCCTCCCTTTCTCTTTCTCTCTCTCTCTCTCTCTCTCTCTCTCTCTCTCTCTCTCTCTCTCTCTCTCTCTCTCTCTCTTCCCCTCCCAAGAAGATAGATGAGGAAAATGAGGCCAACTTGCTGGCAGTGCTTACAGAAACCCTGGACAGCATCCCAGTGGACGAGGACGGATTGCCTTCGTTCGAGGCCCTGGCAGATGGGGACGTGACCAATGCCAGTGACCAGAGCTGTCCCTCCACCCCTGACGGCTCGCCGCGCACCCCCGAACCAGAGGAACCCTCCCTGGTAAGACTCTGTTCCACGACCTCTCTTTTATCCCTACCTCCACCACAACCACCACCCAATTCCCCACCATCCACGACCACAAACCCTCATCCCCCAGCACACCCCCTTCGCTCCAGCCCCTTTCCTGGGGCCACCGCCGACACCAGATAAGGAACTGCGAGCGAAGCAGGCCAGTGACCAAAAGCGTCTGTGTGCCTTGCAGCCCCCCATACATGTCTGTGTGCTGAGCTGAC
Source organism: Oncorhynchus mykiss (assembly GCF_057628025.1). Classification (NCBI taxonomy): domain Eukaryota; kingdom Metazoa; phylum Chordata; class Actinopteri; order Salmoniformes; family Salmonidae; genus Oncorhynchus; species Oncorhynchus mykiss. Next base: position 43,348,773 of record NC_143042.1, on the reverse strand, counting down.
CATGATGCAGATGCCTGGATGAAAGAGGAAATCGAATGGCTCAGTGTTAGCTGTGAGGTGCTAATTACATTGTAGCGTACGAGCAGCACCAATGTAATGAAACATGCACTGCGGTGGGTCTGTAATGGTCGACATTATGCCACGGGCCTTGAAATCAAGCTAGGGATGAAAAATGAAATCCATCTCACCTCATATAATGACAGTGGCATCATTTATTCGATCAGGCCTTTCCTGAGGGGGTTTTTACCTGGAATGTTGTTTATTTTGGTGAGTCATAGTCCATGTATTTAATGCCACCCCTCCTCATTGTTCTGTGAATCACACTAGTAAAGCACATTGTGTCAATATCCCAAAACACCTGCCATGGAAAGACAGGTTACCTCTTTGACTTGTCCTTTTAGCACTGGAAACAACGAGGTGAAAGACAGGTTACCTCTTTGCCTTGTCCTTTTAGCACTGTAAACAACGAGGTGAAAGACAGGTTACCTCTTTGCCTTGTCCTTTTAGGAGCGGTAAACAACGAGGTGAAAGACAGGTTACCTCTTTGCCTTGTCCTTTTAGCACTGTAAACAACGAGGTGGAAGACAGGTTACCTCTTTGACTTGTCCTTTTAGCACTGTAAACAACGAGGTGGAAGACAGGTTACCTCTTTGACTTGTCCTTTTAGCACTGTAAACAACGAGGTGAAAGACAGGTTACCTCTTTGACTTGTCCTTTTAGCATTGTAAACAACGAGGTGAAAGACAGGTTACCTCTTTGCCTTGTCCTTTTAGCACTGTAAACAACGAGGTGAAAGACAGGTTACCTCTTTGCCTTGTCCTTTTAGCACTGTAAACAACGAGGTGTAAGACAGGTTACCTCTTTGACTTGTCCTTTTAGCACTGTAAACAACAAGGTGGAAGACAGGTTACCTCTTTGACTTGTCCTTTTAGCACTGTAAACAACGAGGTGAAAGACAGGTTACCTCTTTGACTTGTCATTTTAGCACTGTAAACAACAAGGTGAAAGGCCTCTATTGATAGGCGGCAATGTGTTTGTCTTCATACTGTTTCTGTACACTGAGATGAATCAAACATCCTCAGTCACACATTTACAAAAGCATTGACCATCTCTCTCGGATTGTTTAACTGAGTGAAATGATGACATTTCAGAGGCAGCGTTTGGGTAAACTCTAACTCTGCTCACCCCTTTTTTCTCCATTCATTCCTCTTCCTCCCCTTTCCTCCCTGTTCTGTTTGGGTCTTTTGCAGCTGAAGAAGCTCCTTCTGGCGCCCGCGAACTCCCAGCTCAGCTATAATCAATACATAGGTGACAAGGCACAAAACCATGCAGCCAGCAACCACCGGATCAGACCACCACCTGCTGTTGTCAAGGTATCTACCCAGTCGCGCCATTGGTTCACTTCAAATGCATCGCTTCCGTGGGCCCTTCCATGTTTGTTCACCGTCTCAGTTCTTCTTGTATTTTTTTGGCCTTGGAAGATGTTAAACTTCTGTTCCACTGTACCCTCCTGGGGGCCATCTCGTAATGAAAACAGCCTGATTGCCTGTTTCAGGACTGTTGTCTCATTAGCTAAAGCACTTATCCCCCCCTCCCTTGTAACGGTGTCTGTGGAAAATCAAACGTTGACAAGCGGTAAGATTGATGCTGCTAGATCTAGATTTAAATATCTAGTCATACAGTCTTGATGTTGTTACCCGTTCTTACTGTTACTGTTCTGTAGAGCGAATGGGTTTCTTTTGAGATAATCTAGTATTTCACTGGGTTTAAGTATAATGGGCACAGGAATGCCAATTAAATGAAGTAGGTGGTTCCAGTATTTTGCTACTTGCAGCATTTCATTGGAACATGATGAATGCGCCTGAAGATTAGATTTTTATTTAGTACGATGGCACATAAATAATGCGTTTGTTTACTCTTCCTTGTTTGGAAAAACGTATGAATATACGCCTGAATATACGTCCCTCAGTGTTTAAAAAACTGCATTTGGAATGCGTTGGGAGCATTGTTGTCTGGTAAACAGTGCATACACACAGCTTACACATCTCTGAAAAGTCTATTTTTAAACCGTACTTTTGACATCCATTTCTGGAGCACGGTGCTTGGAAGGCTCCCTGAGGACAGCGCTGCTGCGGTGGCGCTCGGGGGCCACGCAATTAAGATGATGGGCGGGCGGCGCTCCCACCACCGCCTCCCAGACAGTTGGGCGACCCACTATGCTGAGCCTCACTCTCTCTCTTCCACTCTCTTTCTTCCTCTCTTTTTCTTTCTCTTTCTTTTGTCTTTCTACACCCCCCTGCAGACGGAGATCTCCTGGAACAGCAAGCCGAGGGGGGGCTGTCCGCAGCAGAGCCGTCTAGTGAGGCGCCCGTGCACCGAGCTGCTCAAGTACTTGACCGCCACCGACGACATCCTCCTCCAGACCAAAGCCAGCGAAGCCAAGAGCGCCTGGGGGGGCGGCGGCAAAGACAAGGGCGGCCTGCTGGGCGCCTCGTCCTCCTCCTCCTCACCGTCCTCCACCACTTCCTTCTCCTCCCTCTCCTCCTCCTCCTCGATCGCCTCCAAGAAGAAGTCGTCCTCGTCGTCTGTCGTGTCACAGCAGCAGCAGCAGCAGCCACATCACCAGCGAGGTGAGAGCCGGGCTGCTGGCGAGTGTAGTGTGGCTGGTGTGGGGGCTGGGAAGTGGCGTCGCTGCGCTCATGGGGCTGGTGGCACTGAGGGACAGTCCGAACCCGCGGCGGCACCCGCTCCTGTCCCCCAGGCACGTAGGAACGACAGCGCCCATGCCCGCCCCAAACTGGAGCGCAGGCCGTCCAGTGAAGAAGGAAGGCCGCCAGGTCTGCAGCCTGCGGTGGACGCGGGGCGCCTGGCAGCCGCTAGGTTCATTAGGTACATGCATTCTTATTCTCTCCCTCCTAGAGAGACGGGTCAGACAGGCAGCTGTGGGCGTTGCCATAAGGCGGGCGCTGCCACTCAGGCAATTGAGTGCTGGGGCAGGCATGACCGTGGTGGGGCGGCGCCTAGGCACATTGCAGTGACCGTTAAGAAAAGAGAGGAGGAGCCAGGGCATCCGTTGCTTAGCCAGCTGCTGACCTCCAAGCAGAGGCCCGCCCGCTATCAGGCCCACTTGCTCCCGCCCACTACTACCCCTCAGCCTTGCAAGAGCCGTTCTTCAAGAATGAGCTCTGGAGTCCTGGAGAGGGATCAGTGTCCCAGCCAGGCTATTGAGGTGGAGGAGAAGGAGCACAGAGGGACTGTCAATATCGATCCCTGCAGATGGGGTCTCAGACAGGCCAAGGAGCCTGATTCGGACCCCCTGTTGGCCGAGAGCTTAGGCCTAGGCAGCTGGGTTAGCCAGCCAGACCAGGGGCTAGATTTGGGGCTGGGGCTGGGCTGGCTAGAGGTTGGCCTAGTGGAGCAGGCTGACTGTTTCGGGGAGGATGTTCGCGATGATGATGCCATAGGCAGCCCCATGGCGCTCTCATGGGGCCTGCCAAGCCCATTCTTCCCAGATTCTAGAAATCCAGACCCCACTCCCTCCGTCACACAGCAGCACCTACACATGCAGGCAGTCTGCAGGCACCCCGAGGACCAGAGCCTCCTGTTGTTAGGTAATCATCGCTGCATCCCTGCCCTCTCTCTCTTCTCCCTCTCCTGCTTTAACCACTTCCCAGTTTGACTACACACTAACCCCAATGCTAATTCGACGCTATCACTCTGAGTACAAAAAATAAATTGCTTGGTGCACCATCTATTCCAAAAGGCATTCTTTAGAATTGGTACAGACCCTTGCCTCAACATTGACTTAACAGGGAGGTGGGAGAGGGGTAGTAGCCTGTTATGTTTTGATTCAGCATGGCATTTGTTAAATCAACCACTATCTGGCTGGATCAAGCGGAGGTGCTGAATGTCTACCTAGTTACTCTGGGCAGAGCTCTGCCCTAATGACTTAATTGTCTGACTGAGCGACACTCTTTAACTGCATTTGGAGACAGCCAGAGCCTCAGGCAACTGCACAAGATTCCTTGACTCTCCTTTCTTCCTCTGCTTTTGGTTCCAAATGCATGCAACAATTACTTCATAGCCACTACCACCACCACCTCCCATTAGCCGTTACCACCACCACCTCCCAATTGGCTGCTACCACCACCACCTCCCATTAGCCACCACCACCACCTCCCATTAGCCCCTACCACCACCACCTCCCATTAGCCGCCACCACCACCACCCCCATTAGCCCCTACCACCACCACCTCCCATTAGCCACTACCACCACCTCTCATTAGCCACTACCACCACCACCACCTCTCATTAGCCGCTACCACCACCACCACATCCCATTAGCCACCACCACCTCCCATTAGCCACTACGACCACCACCTCCCATTAGCCACTACCACCACCACCACCTCCCATTAGCCGCTACCACCACCACCACATCCCATTAGCCACCACCACCTCCCATTAGCCACTACGACCACCACTACCTCCCATTAGCCACTACGACCACCACTACCTCCCATTAGCCACTACGACCACCACCTCCCATTAGCCACTACAACCACCACCTCCCATTAGCCACTACGACCACCACCTCCCATTAGCCACTACAACCACCACCTCCCATTAGCCACTACGACCACCACCTCCCATTAACCACTACGACCACCACCTCCCATTAACCACTACGACCACCACCTCCCATTAACCACTACGACCACCACCTCCCATTAACCACTACGACCACCACCTCCCATTAACCACTACGACCACCACTACCTTCCATTAACCACTACGACCACCACCTCCCATTAACCACTACGACCACCACCTCCCATTAGCCACTACGACCACGACCTCCCATTAACCACTACGACCACCACTACCTCCCATTAACCACTACGACCACCACCTCCCATTAACCACTACGACCACCACCTCCCATTAACCACTACGACCACCACCTCCCATTAACCACTACGACCACCACTAACTCCCATTAACCACTACGACCACCACCTCCCATTAACCACTACGACCACCACCTCCCATTAACCACTATGACCACCACCTCCCATTAACCACTACGACCACCACCTCCCATTAACCTCTACGACCACCACTACCTCCCATTAACCACTACGACCACCTCTACCTCCCATTAACCACTATGACCACCACCTCCCATTAACCACTACGACCACCACTTCCCATTAACCACTACGACCACCACCTCCCATTAACCACTACGACCACCACTACCTCCCATTAACCACTACGACCACCACTACCTCACATTAACCACTACGACCACCACTACCTCACATTAACCACTACGACCACCACTACCTCCCATTAACCACTACGACCACCACCTCCCATTAACCACTACGACCACCACCACCTCCCATTAACCACTACGACCACCACCTCCCATTAACCACTACGACCACCACTACCTCCCATTAACCACTACGACCACCACTACCTCCCATTAACCACTACGACCACCACCTCCCATTAACCACTACGACCACCACCTCCCATTAACCACTACGACCACCACCTCCCATTAACCACTACGACCACCACTACCTCCCATTAACCACTACGACCACCACTACCTCCCATTAACCACTACGACCACTACCTCCCATTAACCACTACGACCACCACTACCTCCCATTAACCACTACGACCACCACCTCCCATTAACCACTACGACCACCACCTCCCATTAACCACTACGACCACCACTACCTCCCATTAACCACTACGACCTCCACCACCTCCCATTAACCACTACGACCACCACTACCTCCCATTAACCACTACGACCACCACTACCTCCCATTAACCACTACGACCACCACCTCCCATTAACCACTACGACCACCACCTCCCATTAACCACTACGACCACCACCTCCCATTAACCACTACGACCACCACCTCCCATTAACCACTACGACCACCACCTCCCATTAACCACTACGACCACCACCTCCCATTAACCAGTACGACCACCACTACCTCCCATTAACCACTACGACCACCACTACCTCCCATTAACCACTACGACCACCACCTCCCATTAACCACTACGACCACCACCTCCCATTAACCACTACGACCACCACTATCTCCCATTAACCACTACGACCACCACTACCTCCCATTAACCACTACGACCACCACCTCCCATTAACCACTACGACCACCACCTCCCATTAACCACTACGACCACCAGTACCTCCCATTAACCACTACGACCACCACCTCCCATTAACCACTACGACCACCACCTCCCATTAACCACTACGACCACCACCTCCCATTAACCACTACGACCACCACCTCCCATTAACCACTACGACCACCACTACCTCCCATTAACCACTATGACCACCACCTCCCATTAATCACTATGACCACCACCTCCCATTAACCACTACGACCACCACCACCTCCCATTAACCACTACGACCACCACCTCCCATTAACCACTACGACCACCACCTCCCATTAACCACTACGACCACCACCTCCCATTAACCACTACGACCACCACCTCCCATTAACCACTACGACCACCACCTCCCATTAACCACTACGACCACCACCTCCCATTAACCACTACGACCACCACTACCTTCCATTAACCACTACGACCACCACCTCCCATTAACCACTACGACCACCACTACCTCCCATTAACCACTACGACCACCACCACCTCCCATTAACCACTACGACCACCACCTCCCAGTGTGATGTTTGTGCCGTCGCCTCTTTAGTTTGTTTTTATTGAGTGGGATATCTGTGTCAAACTCTGTACTCTGTACACTTGCCAATTCCATCACTTCATCCTCACGAAGTCAACAGTGAACAAAAATTACAGATGTTGGTTTTTTGCTCTTGTAAATCAATAGCAAGAGAGCATTATGCTAACCGTACTGGGTTGGGTTTTGGAATGCTGCCTTCTGTTAATGTGCCAATCTGAGATTGATTTGCAGACGTGGACTTGATCTCTTTTGCCTCAACTTGTTATCTATCTAGTTAAATAATTACCCATGTTCCTTTGTGTTCTGCAGCCAAACCAACCACCTTGCCACTTCCTTTGACCCCAGAGTCTCCAAAGTAAGTGCAAGAGTTTTTCAACATTCTACATAGAGCACACGAAAGAAAACAACAAAGATACACTACATGACCAAAAGTATGTGGACACCTGCTTGTCGAACATCTCATTACAAAATCATGTGCATTAATATGGAATTGGTCCCCCCTTTGCTGCTATAACAGCCTCCACTCTTCTGGGAAGGCTTTTCACTAGATGCTGTAACATTTCTGCGGGGACTTGCTTCCATTCACCCACAAGAACATTAGTGAGGTCGGGCACTGATGTTGGGCGATTAGGCCTGGCTCTCAGTCGGCATCCAATCATCCCAAAGGTGTTCGATGGGCTTGAGGTCAATTTCTTCAACAAACCCTTTCTGTATGGACCTCGCTTTGTGCACGGGGTAATTGTCATGCTGGAACAGGAAAGGGCCTTCCCCAAACTGTTGCCAAGAAGTTGGAAACACAGAATTGTCTAGTGTCATTGTATGCTGTAGCGTTAACATTTCCCTTCACTGGAACTAAGGGGCCTCGCCCAAACCATGAAAAACAGCCCCAGACCATTATTTCTCCTCCACCAAACTTTACAGTTGGCATTGTTGCATTGTGGCCAGTAGTGTTCTCCTGGAATCCGACAAACCCAGATTCGTACATCGGACTGCCAGATGGTGAAGCGTGATCACTCCAGAGAATGCTTTTCCACTGCTCCAGAGTCCAATGGTGGCGAGCTTTACACCACTCCAGCCAATGCTTGGCATTGCGCAAGGTGGTCTTAGGCTTGCTCGGCTATGGAAACCCATTTAATGAAGCTCCCGACGAACAGTTCTTGTGCTGACGTGAGCTTTCAGAGGCAGTTTGGAACTCTGTAGTGAGTGTTGCAACCGAGGACAGACCATTTTTATGCGTTACGCGCTTCAGCACTCTGCAGTCTCGTTCTGTGAGCTTGTGTGGCCTACCACCTCGCGGCTGAGCTGTTGTTGCTCCTTGACATTTCCACTTTACAATAACAGCACTTACAGTTGACCGGGGCAGCTCAAGCAGGGCAGAAATGTTACGATCTGAGGTGGCATCTTATGACGGTGCCTACGTTGAAAGACACTGAGCTCTTCGGTAAGGCCATTCTACTGCCTATGTTATTTATGGAGATTGCATGGCTATGGGCTTGATTTTATACACCTGTCGGTAACAGGTGTGGCTGAAATAGTCGGATCCACTAATTTGAAGGGGTGTCCTCATACTTTTGTGTATTTACTGTAAATCGAAAAGACAAAAAATGTGCACCAACATGAGGCATTTTGTTAACTCTCATTTCCATTTCTAAGATCACAACGGCCTTTATTGATGTCACATTTTCCCATGTGAAGTAAAACGGTGTGTTCAATCTCTTTTGTCTTTCAGTGACCACAAGGGATCCCCGTTTGAGAACAAAACCATTGAACGCACATTGAGTGTGGAGATCTCTGGAACCCCAGGTAAGAATGTGTTTCCAGTGAATTTATGAGGAAGGGCTAGATGCAAATGTTCACACAAATCACAGAGTAGCTCACCTTGCTTTGTACCGGCATAATGGTAAACCCCAGCTCTCTTACTAAGCCAGTTAGGGGTTACATTCCAGTCACTACCCACGGGGCTTTTCACACCATCTTGATAGTTCCATAAAAGTTCAGAGTTCAAGGTGAAGGACTAGGACACAGGGTGACATGTTTTATATGCCTCACTGTTGATTAACAGATCCAATCTCCTTTGGGTTTATTAGACAGATCCCCCCCCTCTTCTCTGTGAAGAGTTAATATGCTGCCACTCTCTCTCTCTCTCTCCCTCTCTCCCTCTCTCCCTCTCTCCCTCTCTCCCTCTCTCTCTCTCTCCCTCTCTCTTTCTCTCTCTCTCTCTCTCTCCCTCTCTCTCTCTCCCTCTCTCTCTCTCTCTCTCTCTCTCTCTCTCTCCCTCTCTCTCTCTCTCTCTCTCTCTCTCTCCCTCTCCCTCTCTCTCTCTCTCTCTCATATGCCGGGATCTTAATGCTCTTTGACTGCAATGCTCACTTAACCAACGCATCACCGACAAACTGATGTGGCATTATTATTGTTTTAATTGGTTCTGCCACATAATTCGGTTTGACCGATATTATCTGTGTCTCTTTTTTTCCCTCAGACAGTCTGGTAATTTGATTCGAGACATGTAAGGTATTCTCCCATTTTAAGGGTCTGTATTTATGGGAAGGATGCAATTTTCCAAATGGGGTCAACGCAGGGGGATTTTAAAATTATTATTGTCATTATCCCTGTATATTATACACTTATTCATTAAGTACGTCGGTGAGAAGCTATAGGCAAAAGGTAATTAAAAGCCAGATGAAGTGAATGTCAGGCAAATCTAAAACACCAGGCTTCAGCAGTTCTCCTCTCTCCCTCTCTCTCCCTCTCTCTCTCTCTCTCTCTCTCTCTCTGTGTGAATTATGCAGGTAATTATTTCAGTGTCCTCCCTCCCAACCCCCCCACTCCTGCCCTGAGATGAATCATCCCAGGTCAATAAAAGCAAAATGGCGGCCCTTTTCTTCTCCCTCACAATGTGACGCGTCAATGGGCCTTTTTGGTATTCATTTGCTAACGGATAAAAGAAATAGCCCTCGACGTAACACACCTGACTCGCCTCCTAGACTCCAGGTGGTGTTTTGTTTGGGAACAAGGCCCAATGGGAAGGAATGATCTGGAATCTCTTTAGAGTCGGGAGGGGGTAGATTTGTGGGACACCAAAGTCCCAAGGGGGCTCCTCCAGTTGACCATGCTCCGCTTGCCATTTAATCCTGTGTGTACATAAGCATCCGAGGTTAGAGGGGACACCCATAGGGAATGAAGAGCTTTGGAGCAATCAAACACGGTTAATATTTCTTTCTTTTTTTACTGCTTCTGACCTCAGGGTTAAATCCAGTCCCATTCTCCTCGTCTCCCTGTGTTCCTGCTTCTGCCATAGTTAATAAAGCCAAACTCTGACTCCACTGCCCTTTGGGATTTGGGATTAGATATTAGGGGAAAAGCCATTAGAGGACAATGGTAACGGATACTGAGCCCCTTTACGTTTAAGGATTAGTCTAGTCCCGTGTGGTAGGCGACTCAGGAACGCCAGATATGGAGAAACAGGGGGAATGAAATCTTTGTGATCCCTTGAGTTAATGTGTCCTCAGCAGACCCGTTCCAGTAGATCTGGAGATTAGGCTTCTTTAATTGATAACCAGGTGGAGGTAAGCCAAAGGAGGAAGGTCATCCCTCAGGTGGAAGTAGGTCAGTGCTTCAATCGGACATGGAATTTTCCGTGGCAAGTTTAAAGCTACAAAATGTAACTTTTTGGGCGGCCCGACCAAATCCACATAGAAATGTGAGTTATAGATCTTTCATTCCCTTTGAAACAAGTCTAAGAAGCGATAGATATTCTCTATGCGTGCTATTTTATGCTTCCCATTTTTAAGTTTCATTTTTGCCTCTTTTACTTTTGGTTTTGTGTACCAGCTTCAAACACAACATTTTTTTATTTTGTAAAGCATATTTCACAGCGGTTTAGAATGGTACAATGATTCTCTACACTATGACCGCCTGGTGTGTCACATCAACTGTTATTAGGGGAACTATAAGAATACATTTTTTCAACCACGGTGGAGCTATTTCTGCATAGTGCATCTTTAAGGAGAGACACTTGTACGTATTTATGTAGTACAGTAGTAGGTTAGCATTTCAGTTGTAAACTTTTCCATGACATGGGGGTCGTTCTTGAACTGCAGTGGCATTTGCACTTTACATGAGAAATAGTTAACACATCATACATGTTTTTGTTGATATTGAACTATGATACCACATAATGTCCTTTATACTGCAAGTCTTTGGTTAGGTATTGTTTAATGTACTTAGGGTAAGAAAATTGGCTTTGTCCCAGTAGTAATGTGTAGAGTTGTACTGACATGTTTTGGGGATTTAGAGATATGTATCTATTATTTTGAATGCTAGAAAGTGAAGAAGAAAAAAAAAGATGTAATATATTGTATAGATCAATAAAAACAAAGGCTATTAAAATACCTTTTTTTTGTACTAGGATAATGTCTGCCCCTCAGTTTTATGTCATTTGGTGTTACCACCTTGAACACCTCTCATTACAAAGATAGTGTTATGATGCAATTCATCTTACTGTTGTACATTGCAATGTGTCAGTATTATTGCATCTGTCCCTACTCAAATAAATGAAAATTAAATACCTACGCATCAAGTAACTGAAGCAAGCGGTAAAATTGAAGCACGCTTATGGAACAGCGGGAACTGTGAAGCAACACAAACGTAGGCACAGACACGTGCATACACACACACGATAACATACGCACTATACGTACACATGGATTTTGTACTGTAGCTATGTGGTAGTGGAGTAGGGGCTTGAGGGCACACATTTAGTGTGTTGTGAAATCTGTTGTGAATGTATTGTAATGTTTTTTAAATTGTATAAGCGCCTTCATTTTGCTGGACCACAGGATGAGTAGCTGCAGCCTCGGCAGGAACTAATGGGGATCTTTAATAAATACAAATATGGGGCCTCCATTTAAGAAAATCCACAATAACCTAAAATGTCTCATTGGTGTCACCATCGTTGGTGTTACTACTCTTCCTGGTGGTACAATGTTATCCTACGAAAAAGGGTTCGGAAAGGGTTCTTCGGTTGTCCTCATAGGAGACCCCGTTTTGGTTTCAGGTAGAACCTTTTTGGGGTTCCATGTAGATCATTCTGTGGAAAAGGTTCTTCTGGAACCCAAAATGGTTCTACCTGGAACCAAAAGGGTTCTTCTACCCGGAACCAAAAAGGGTTCTTCAAAGGGTTCTCCTATGAGGACAGCCGAAGAACCATTTTATTTTCTAGATCTTTCTAGTTTCTAGATCACCTTTTTTTTCTCTCAGAGTGTAACGGTATTTAAAGTCATTAAGCTGCCATATTAGTGATTTAGAAGGGGAAGATGTACCCAAATACATTTAAATCAAAATTTAAAAACAAGAAGGTAAACATTTTCATAAATCCCCAAATGCCACCGCAATTCAAGAATGACACATAGCGTTGTTTTCTACATTATCAGTAGTAGGAGTAGTAGTAGGAGTAGTAGTAGGAGTAGTAGTAGTAGGAGGAGTAGTAGTAGTAGTAGGAAAAGTAATTGTAATTATCTTCTATTCAGAATTTGATACTGCAAACTGTATTTACACGAGGATCATTTTACTATGGCCCTGTCCCACCTCCATCACAAGGTAAACCTTAGACAACCCCACTACTGAGAGAGCCCATGGATTTGACTGGAAGGACTAATCTCCTTTTGCTAATAGATTTACTGTGTTGTCTTTAATTACAGTATCTCATGACACCGGGGTTGGGTCTATGTGTTGCTATTTGCATGGCTTACCACCGGATCAACTCTTTAAGCCCTGAGTTGGCGTCAGAGTCGTTTGCTCTGAGGTCTCTTCGCAATTTACAGTCCGGAAAGAAACAGATTACAGAAAAAAAGAGAGAGAAAAAAATAACTCTATTCGCTGTATGATTGGTGTTTGTGTCTGCCGAGCATCCATCCCAAGCCGGTTTGACTGAGAGGCGCATATTTATCTAATTCTGATTTATTTCACCCCGGCACTAATGGCTCCTAGTTTATGACCCTAGTGCGCATTGTTTTGCACAGATGGCGTTTCATTGGCGAAACAGAAGTTCCTCAGGCACCACACCGGCCCTCCCTTTTCATAGCTCATTTCATTGGCGTAATGATAAATATAGCCCTCTTTCTCATCTCTATCTCTCTGAAATACTGCATCAAGTCTCTGTGTCGCTATCGGTGTACCACGTCTGACTGTTAAAGAGGGATGGGGGTTTGCGGTTCGGCTTTACCGTAAAATCCAGATAAGTCTAGATGATAAGATGGTTGGATTAGAGAGCCCAAACTCAGGAAATGGCCCCGCAACTGAATTTTTATGTCTCTCTCTCTCTCTCTCTCTCCCTCTCTTTTTTTCAGGCTCCAAGCCTCAGCAGTAAATACTCTTACACAGGATTTGATACTAATAGCTGTCATTTGGTGCAATTCACTGCAAGGGAGAGTGATGTGCATTCATAACAATGGCAAAGACAGGGAGCGTAGGTGTTCAAAGTGCCTGAGCTCCACTCCAGAGAAGGAGGCTGTATGTGACTATTGTGTGTGTGTGTGTCCGTGTGTGCATGCCTATGTATTTGTCTAGAGGAGAAAGACGGACAGTGTAAAAAAATAGAGATGGTTAGAGACAGAGAACGAGAGATTGAACCAGAGAGACAGAGAACGAGAGATCCAACCAGAGAGACAGAGAACGAGAGATTGAACCAGAGAGACAGAGAACGAGAGATTGAACCAGAGAGACAGAGAACGAGAGATCGAACCAGAGAGACAGAGAACGAGAGATCGAACCAGATCCAACCAGAGAGACAGAGAACGAGAGATTGAACCAGAGAGACAGAGAACGAGAGATTGAACCAGAGAGACAGAGAACGAGAGATTGAACCAGAGAGACAGAGAACGAGAGATTGAACCAGATCCAACCAGAGAGACAGAGAACCAGAGATTGAACCAGAGAGACAGGGAACGAGAGATTGAACCAGAGAGACGGAGAACGAGAGATTGAACCAGAGAGACGGAGAACGAGAGATTGAACCAGAGAGACGGAGAACGAGAGATTGAACCAGAGAGACGGAGAACGAGAGATTGAACCAGAGAGACAGAGAACGAGAGATTGAACCAGAGAGACAGAGAACGAGAGATTGAACCAGAGAGACAGAGAACGAGAGATTGAACCAGAGAGACAGAGAACGAGAGATTGAACCAGAGAGACAGAGAACGAGAGATTGAACCAGAGAGACAGAGAACGAGAGATTGAACCAGAGAGACAGAGAACGAGAGATTGAACCAGAGAGACAGAGAACGAGAGATTGAACTAGAGAGACAGAGAACGAGAGATTGAACCAGAGAGACAGAGAACGAGAGATTGAACCAGAGAGACAGAGAACGAGAGATCCAACTAGAGAGACAGAGAACGAGAGATCGAACCGGAGAGACGGAGAACGAGAGATCGAACCGGAGAGACGGAGAATGAGAGATCGAACCGGAGAGACAGAGAACGAGAGATTGAACCAGAGAGACAGAGAACGAGAGATTGAACCAGAGAGACAGAGAACGAGAGATTGAACCAGAGAGACAGAGAACGAGAGATCCAACTAGAGAGACAGAGAACGAGAGATTGAACCGGAGTGGGAGACAGAACGGGAAAAAAGAGGGAAGAGACGAGAGGGAGACAGAAGGAAAGGGACTGCCTACCTAGCGCTGGTTGTTTGCGTGATAGTTAACAATGCTATAAAGCAGGCCCATCTCAGGACTTCCCATATAACTGCCATCTGTCGGCTCGTAAACTTGTCAGGAGGGGTCGGGTTCGGCACGAGCCACAGAGAGGCAAGCAGGATCTGAGAAAAATGACAACCCATTCCCCCGGCAGACACTGAGCCTCCATTACCAGTCAGACATCTCCCCCGCACCAAGCCGCCACTATCATATGACAGCACAGTGGCACGCTATAGCAACATGCAGTGCCGAAAACTGACACATCTCGCTGCCTGACATATCTCACCACCTTGACTTGCAGTAGAGAGCAGAAGCCCAAAACATAGGACACTTGTGATAGATTTTCAAAACTGAGCCAAAATGCCTTTGCTTTTATTGAAATCGCTTGGCCATCGTCCAACGTGTCGGCTAGATTTGACGGTTACATGTTCGAAGGACGCTCCACTTCGAGGAGGATGTTTGTCTGCTGCCAATGTTTTTCTTTTCTTCCTGAATGAGGGATGGTCCAAGGTCAGGGAGGGATGGCGGTGGTAGCCGAGCCGTGTAGCGGCTCCACCATATTAAATTACACAGAGCATTGCATTAATCTGTCAAGATTGCAATAAAATACGGATCAGGATTAGGACCAGGGATGAAAGTGAATATTTTAATCAACCCCTGTGTGTGTCCACTGTCTTTAAACAGGTTGTAGGGAGTGCGAGGAGAGGGTGGAAGGTTGGGAGGAAGAATGCATTATATTTCCATTCTCTTTTATCGACCCTCTCTCTCTCTCTCTCTCTCTCTCTCTCTCTCTCTCTCTCTCTCTCTCTCTCTCCAGGTTTGACACCACCTACCACGCCCCCCCACAAAGTCAGTCAAGAGAACCCTTTCAAAGCATCGATCAAAACCAAGTTGTCTTCATGCTCCCCATCTGCCCTGGCGTGCAAGAGGGCTCGGCTGAGCGAGGCGAAACCCTGCAGGCCCCTAGCCCCAACCTCGGCCCCAGGCAGGAAGGGCCCAGAGCAGACTGAGCTGTACGCCCAGCTAAGCAAAGCGTCCACTGCCCTCCCCACCTCTGTGGTTGCTGCGACGACAGGGGGCTGCAAGGAGGAGCGCTGCTGCGGCAACAACAAGCGGAGTGTCCAGCCTCGCTGCTACGGTGACCACGACTATTGTCAGTCCACGGCGACCAGCACAAAACAGGACCCTGCCGCCGGCGCTAACACTAATGCGGCTAACGCTACCGTTACCATGACGATTACTACGACAACCCCTCTGAAGCCCAATCCGGGTGTGGCGGAGGACAGGCATGTGGAATGTAAGGACTCAGCCATGCCACCCTCCTCCTCCTCTTCATCCTCTACATCTCCTCCTCCATCTTCATCCTCTTTGGCCAAGCAGTTGCAGCAGCAGCAGAGCTCTTCCCCTGTGGGTAAGGAGGCTCGGGGGCAGGACCGGACCCCCATCACCCAGGACAAACCACACCCACCACAGACCCCAGAAGGGGACCAGCACTCTGCCAGCAGGAAGCAGCCCCTGCGAGACCAGGATATCCGGGCGGAGCTCAACAAGCACTTTGGCCGCCCCCAGCAAGCCATCTATAGCCAGGGTGAGAAGGGGGAGGAGGTGGTGGTGGAGGAGGGGAGACGGGGAGGAGGGGAGATGGCCGGAGCCCTGCAGACCTCCAAAGAGAGCCCTGCTGGGTACGAGAACTACCCCAAGCTCCCTAGTTCTGGGTCTGGTTCTACTGGGTACCTGCACCCGGGCCTCTCTCCCTTCCACGAGGAGCTGGAGGGTCAAGGCGTCGAGGGGCACTTCCTCTACCCCTGGGAGGGCATCCCTTTGGACCTGCTTTTCGAGTCCTGCTCGCCGTCCTGCTCGCTGTCCAGCTGCTCCCCCTCACGGGGCTCCGTCTCGCCCCCCTCCTCCCTCCTCCTCTCCCCCAGACACTTCCACTGGCCCCACTCGGGCTCCCCCTCCTCCCGCTCTCACTCCCGATCCCGATCCCGCAGTTCTTCCTCCCACCACCGGAGGCGCTCCCTCTCCAGCTCGCCTGACGGACGCCCCTCCTCCAGGTGAGTAAACCCTCTACTCACTGTGGCTAGGTTCCCATGTCCGTACTACCACACCACTTAGACATCATGCCCAAAATATCTACTGCTTAGCTTCATTCTAAGTAGCCTGCCAGTGTGAATATAGGAATACAGCCAACTAGCACGTTCCCTCCTGGTGGGAGACGTTTCCCTTCTGTTGTTTGAACGTTGCCTAAGCGTTATGGGCGGCTCTGACGGTGCTCCCGGCAGGAGGTGGACAGCTCAGTCGTGTTAACAGGTCTCCTCAGCCGTCAGAGACGGTGTCAGGAGAGGATAGGCCCTGCGGTATGAGGCTCTCCAGTCTCCCCGGAATGGGGCCTCTAGCTGCTTCTGCATCCCCAACCACAGAGAAGTCTTGTTATGTTCCTGGTGAAAGAGGCTTTAACAACAGGAGAGAGTGTGACGGGGCCAGGGAGAATCCTTCCTGGCTGGACTACTAGACGGTGGATTGTGTTAGGCTGGTGTAGTGAGGCTAGCCAAGCTCAACCGTCTCAGTGCTTAACTACAGAGCAGAGGCCATATGTCTCACACTTCTCAGGGTCGGAGTGCTGATCTAGGATCAGGCCCCTCCTGTACATGTAATCTTATTCATTGTGATCTAACTGAGGAAACTGATCCTAGATCAGTACTCATACTCTGAGAAGCTTGTACATGCAGACCCAGGGTTCCACTAGCAGATACCAGACGAGGAGGTTTGGTGTGTTAGTCAAACTGTGAGATCAAAACTGTATATCAGAGAAGGCGGCAACTAGGAAAATGAGCGGCGCCTGAGGTGTTGTGCTTTGGTTGC
Organism: Oncorhynchus mykiss; assembly: GCF_057628025.1. Taxonomy (NCBI): domain Eukaryota; kingdom Metazoa; phylum Chordata; class Actinopteri; order Salmoniformes; family Salmonidae; genus Oncorhynchus; species Oncorhynchus mykiss. Next base: position 43,331,433 of record NC_143042.1, on the reverse strand, counting down.
TTCAACGTTGTCAAAGCCTCCTTTCCCCTGGCAATGACTGTTATCGGAGCGTTTTGTCACTCTCATTCCCACCTCCGTTTTCCCGGGATCTACTATTTGATGTGGCGCGTGTTGTTTTAGGCAGCAGCTGTTGTTTCATTGAGCGCCAGGCGAGACCCCTTCTTTGTCCCCAGAGATGAAAGCCAAATCTGGGGAGTTTAGTTCTTTATCCCCTCCTCTGAAAACAATGTGCATCATCACAGCAGCCCAGGAAAAACTACATTTCCCATGGTTCCCTTTGATCAGAGCAAAGGGAACGGATATACAGTAGGTATACTTTCAGCAGTCTTGCATTGAGTGCCTTGCAAACTGGATAGACTATTCATTCACTTCCCTCACGCTCATAAGTGAATTGGTTTGCTGGGTTACTGAAAGGTCAGTCTCAAGGGAGGTGAGCTTTGCCTTCTGTTTTGCAGTATATCCTTGATAAATCATTCAGGCTGAGGACTATCGCCAACGTTATGATACAGTACACAGAGACACTAGGTTGCTAAAGGTTGCTAAAGATGTCCAGGTTAGAGGTTGAAAGAAGAACAGCGGGGAAAAAGTAACCTCGTAAAAGGTCAGGGATACCCGAGTATCTCAAGAACTCTGTGAAAAATGTTCAACAAAATGTCCTCAAGTCTCTCTACTCCCCCTCTCTCTTTTCAAACTCTCCACTTCCTTAACTCTGTGGACGTTGGACCATAGCCTAACTTCTCTCCTTCTATTATTCAAGTCTCCCTTCTTCAGCATCAGTTCAATAATAAAGCAATGGGAGCTAAAGAGCCTGTACTCTATCGGGATACTAACTTTAGCGTTTGGCCGCGGGGCCTAAGGAACTTCCCCTCATTTAACATAGATACGTGGTGCTTGTACAGTACATACTGGCCCTGGTGGGAGGAAAGGTGAGAACATTTAAACCCAGCTGCACTGTGGAGGGGAAGAGTGAAGGAAGTCAAATTCAGTCAAACTTGGGAAAAGCGTTCTGAAAATATTGCTGAATATATTAGGACTTTGTGGTTTTTTTTAAATGGTCAGATTTGACAGTGTGGCTCTGTCATCTTGTAAGGAAAGGATATGATGAATGAGGAATGCCTAAGTATGTCTAGACAATTTTATCAGATTCACAGATACCCATCTCAGATATGATTTAATTTATTGAAATAATGCTCGCAGTCGATAAGACTGAATTACGCAGAATGCACAGTTACATTTAGACAATACTTTATTATTAGACTCCAGATGATTGACATCTTGGTGATTAATATGTATTCTGTTTTTGCAGGTCTCGCCACAACATGGACTCCAGCACTTTGCGGTCCAGGACCCACAAAAGCCCTCACTCACAGTCCAGATCCCCCCTCAGTCGCAGGCCACGGTAAGGGTTCAACACATCCCTTACACTAAACCAGGGGTAAACAGCTCGGGTCCCTCATGATCCAGTTCCTTCAATTGAAGTTAGTTTTCATCCTTGCCTTGTAACCAAAAATATGTATTGACTGAAAACCAGCACGATTGTGGATCACGGTGTTGAATATGGGCACTCCTTCCTTAGCCATTGATTTGCCCGATGACACCAGACAAGCCCAAAGTCCTATTTTCCCATCTCTCCAATGCATGGCCACATCTGACGAAAGTTGCACTTTTTCTCCCCGGATGAAGCTCTAACTAAGCTGAAAGTAATGATGTGAAGTAGGGCTGACAGTGGCAGCTGTCCAGCTCTCTACTGTGCATCTCACCCGCTCTCTCCCGTGGGCCTCTCCTGCAGGATAACCTTTACGACCAGGAGAAGGCATCTTCTTATTAATGCCTTTGTTTGTTTCTCCACATTTAGCCCAACTCCTTGGTGGGGTTTCGGCCGATACGTTTTAGAAGTGCGGACGTGAAAATGAAGGGCAGATGTTGGAAGGACAGCGGAAGGGCGGTGGAGGACAGTGAAAGTGATGGGTTTGGTTTGGTCCCTCCGCAGGTACGACAGCTACGAGGAATACCAGCACGAGTGTCTGAAGCGGGAGGAGTATCGCCAGGACTACCAGAAGAGGGAGTTTGAGAGGGCTGAGCAGAGGGAGAGGCAAAGGGAAAAAGCAATAGTGAGTTCCCCTGTCATTTTGTCTTATATTCTGAGTATTTCAAACATTAGGAACACCTTCCTAATATTGAGTTGCACCTCAGAACGGCCTCAACTCGTCGGGGCGTGGACTCTACAAGGTGTCAAAAGCGTTCCACCATGATGGTGGCGCATGTTGACTGCAATGCTTCCCAACATTGTGGCAAGTTGGCTGGATGTCCTTTGGGTGGTGGACCATTCTTGATACAAACGGGAAACTGTTGAGTGAGACAAACCCAGCAGCCTGGCACCTACTACCATACCCCATTGAAACGCACTTACATACACAATCCATGCCTCAATTGTCTCAAGGCTTAAAAATACTTCTTAAACCTCTCTCCTCCCCTTCATCTACACTGATTTTGAAGTGGATTTACAAGTGACATCAATAAGGAATCATAGCTTTCACCTGGTCAGTCTTTGTCACAGAAAGAGCAGGTATCCTTCGTGTTTTGTATACTCAGTGAATCTCTCTGCCCATCTCTCAACCCCCCCTTCTCTCTCTCTCTCTCTCTCTCTCTCTCGCTCTCTCTGTCTTTCTCTCGTCCTTCTAATGGCAGCCTGGTATTAATATAGCCCGGCTGTGCCCCATCGCTGTCTCACACACCCTCTGCACTACCTAGACAGGGCAGACAGTTGAGGGCTCGTTGCCGTGCCTGCTGCCTACTGTTCCTCTGTAATGAATGAATAGATGCAAAGTGAGTCACTGAATCATTCAGGGCTCCACGCGTTTCCTCTTTATCTCAGGGTTGTGTATTTTTAAAAGTCTCCAGCGTCTGGGAACGGTGTCGGATCTTATTAATCACACCACAGGGGCAGATGTTAGAAACAGGAAGAGAGGGAGAGAGGGAACAAGGCTAAAAAAAGGAAATTCACTGCCATGGAAATGTACACTGTTTAAATAAGGAATCTTTCCAGTGATCTAGTTCAAATTCAATGAAAATGGGATGAATATCAATTCTCCGTTCTCTGCCTGTCTCTGTGTGAGATTGCACACATTTTAAACATGCTAACACAGGATGATAAATGTGCACGTCAAATAATGCACACACGCTATCTTTGGCCTGCATACATTTTAGGTGAGACAATTACGGGCAGCAAAGCCAAGCTGTCAGTAGAGGTTTGGGAGGCCAGATGATGCGAGGGCAACACACACAGACACACACACACACACACACACACACACACAGACGGCCAGCCTCGGGGTGCCGTCTCGGAAAGCCGGCGTATTTTTCAATTGTCAGCATCTAAATCCCTAATTCAGCAAACACTTTGTCTCACACTGTATGTGAAGGGAGGAGAAGAAAAAATAACAATACTGAATATTACGGTTCATTTGTATTTTTCTGAGGATTGGAGCGCATGTCTTACCATTTAGAATGTATCCCATAAGGCACCCTATTCCCTATATAAACTCAGCAAAAAAAGAAAAGTTCTCTCACTGTCAACTGCATTTATTTTCAGTAAACTTAACATGTGTAAATATTTGTATGAACGTAACAAGATTCAACAACTGAGACATAAACTGAACAAGTTCCACAGACATGTGACTAACAGAAATTGAACAATGTGTCCCTGAACAAAGGGGGGGTCAAAATCAAAAGTAACAGTCAGTATCTGGTGTGGCCACCAGCTGCATTAAGTACTGCAGTGCATCTCCTCCTCGTGGACTGCACCAGATTTGCCAGTTCGTGCTGTGAGATGTTACCCCACTCTTCCACCAAGGCGCCTGCAAGTTCCCGGACATTTCTGGGGGGAATGGCCCTAGCCCTCACCCTCCGATCCAACGTGCTCAATGGGATTGAGATCCGGGCTCTTCGCTGGCCATGGCAGAACACTGACATTCCTGTCTTGCAGGAAATCACACACATAACGAACGGAATGGCTGGTGCCATTGTCATGCTGGAGGGTAATGTCAGGATGAGCCTGCAGGAAGGGTACCACATGAGGGAGGAGGATGTCTTCCCTGTAACACATAGCGTTGAGATTTCCTGCAATGACACCAAGCTCAGTCCGATGATGCTGTGACACACCGCCTCAGACCATGACGGACCCTCCACCTCCAAATTGATCCCACTCCAGAGTACAGGCGTCTGTGTAACACTCATTCCTTCGACAAAAAACGTGAATCCGACCATCACCCTATGGGGAGACAGAACCTCGACCTGTCAGTGAAGAGCACTTTTTGCCCTTCCTTTCTGGTCCAGCAACGGTGGGTTTGTGCCCATAGGCGACGTTGTTGCCGGTGATGTCTGGTGAGGACCTGCCTTACAACAGGTCTACAAGCCCTCAGTCCAGCCTCTCTCAGCCTATTGCGGACAGTCTGAGCACCGATGTAGGGATTGTGCGTTCCTGGTGTAACTCGGGCAGTTGTTGTTGCCATCCTGTACCTGTCACGCAGGTGTGATGTTCGGATGATCCTGTTCAGGTGTTATTACACGTGGTCTGCCACTGCGAGGACGATCAGTTGTCCGTCCTGTCTCCCTGTAGCGTTGTCTTAGGCGTCTCACAGTACGGACATTGCAGTTTATTGCCCTGGCCACATCTGCAGTCCTCATGCCTCCTTTCAGCATGCCTAAGGCACATTCACACAGATGGGCAGGGACCCTGGGCATCTTTCTTTTGGTGTTTTTCAGAGTCAGTAGAAAGGCCTCTTTAGTGTCCTAAGTTTTCATAACTGTGACTGTATTTTCCCACCGTCTGTAAGCAGTGAGTGTCTTAACGACCGTTAAGAGGTGCACAGGTGCATGTTCATTAATTGTTTATGGTTCAGTGAACAAGCATGGGAAACAGTGTTTAAACCCTTTACAATGAATATCTGTGAAGGTATTTGGATTTTTACGAATTATCTTTGAAAGACAGGGTCCTGAAAAGGGGATGTTTCTTTTTTTGCTGAGTTTAGTGCACTACTTTTGACCAGGGCCCATAAAGCTCTGCTCAAAAGTAGTGCACTATGTAGGGAGTAGGGTGCTATTTGGAACAGAACCTTAGTCTAGGTTCTTTGCGGAGGTGAACTTCGAGTTTCACTACCAGGTGACTGATTTACATGTATCAGTTACCAGTGGCCCCGGGGTAGCATTCAACATTTGAATGGATCTCTATAGACTCGCCCCAGTAATGGCAAGTAAATGAGTGAATAAATAATTCCAGTGATACAACAGCCTAGAGGCTTGTTCTGCATTATATGATTAGCAGATGCAATTAAATTGCTCCCACAACCATAATTGCAGCCTCGTGCGGTAGGTCTAAATTATGCCGGTGTGACCTTTGTGTCCTTTGTGGTTCGTGGAAAATGGTGTTTTCTCCCCCACGGCCTGTTCTTAGTAATGGTGTTTTCTCCCCCACGGCCTGTTCTTAGTAATGGTGTTTTCTCCCCCACGGCCTGTTCTTAGTAATGGTGTTTTCTCCCCCACGGCCTGTTCTTAGTAATGGTGTTTCGTACAGGTTTCTTTAATGGTGTTTGTGTAACGGCAGCTTATTGTCTGATATTCAGAGCCAAGCGAGAGGTCTAATTCTCTAGTGCAACAGTTACCCATAATTGAAGGACACTTAAAAATGCATTTGTCCTCTTTTGACTACAGATACAGGCTTCTTAAGTTGTGTAATACCAAACAACTCATTGGCTCATTTTAGGTTCTCAGACCACAAAACGAAAGAGGACGAGCAAAACTCTGATAGTCTTAATGTATACGGTTCTATAAAGGCTAGGGGGGAAAAAAGAAAAAAGACAAGGGACCATAACGAATCTGTCCTATCAGATAAGAGGAGGTATTTAGCACAGCCCGACCAATCAACGGGGGAAAAAAACAAGAGCGATGTGACAAAAGGGTGGCCTCGAGTCAGCGCTCGCCATCAGGAGTTCCGAGTAGTTCATTACGGCCACCGAGTGGGCCTGAAGGGGAGGGAACAGCAGAAAGGAGAGGAATTACACTCCTCCTTTAATCTCTCTCCCTCTCTCTCTCCGTTAATGAGCAGGAGGAGAGACGGGTGGTGTACGTGGGGAGACTGAGGTCCGACAGCACGCGGACCGAGCTGAAGCGGCGCTTTGAAGTCTTCGGCGAGATCGAAGAGTGTGCCGTGAACCTGAGAGATGACGGGTAAGGCCCCGGGACTGTGTGCTCGCATGTGTGTGTTTGTGTGCTGGGTTTATGGGGGGGGTGTAATAGGATTCATTGTAGTACATCGTTCCCTTCATTTCTACCCTCTGGGTTAGGTGGAACACAGAAAACTTTGGGCTTTGCATCGACTTCTATGTCAAAGTCAGGAGTAGACGCAGGGCAGGAGGGCGCTTTTTTGCATTCCAGTCATGTCTGTTATCCTATCTATCCCTAGCCTATAAAAAGCCCCAAAGATAAATTTTTATTGATTTCTCTTTTGCATATAAATAGTCTGGATGTCCGCTACCAGAAGAGAACCTGACGTTGTTGGTTTGACTTTTCATTTTCTGTTCTTGACCGCAGGGACAATTTTGGCTTCATCACCTACCGCTACACTTGTGACGCCGTCGCTGCCCTTGAAAACGGACACACCTTGCGCCGGACAAACGAGCCCCAGTTCGAGCTGTGCTTCGGTGGACAAAAGCAGTTCTGCAAATCGAATTATACAGACTTGGGTAAGTGCTGCTTTGTTGTTGCTCGGGAGAACCCTGGAGCTTCTGCTAATACACGCAGACTGTCAAAGGGAGTGAAGGATGGAGGGGAGGGTCAGGAAGCCGGGAAGCAAAAAGGCTCGAATGATGCCTTTCAAAACCAAAAAGCTTATTTTTACTCTTATCACCCTGCCTCAAGCGTTAGAGTCTACCTTCCAGTCATCACGGGCAAAAACAGTTCAGGGGTCAATCTGTGTACAATTCCCCTTTAACCAGCACCCATATAGGAGTATATCTTGAGGAATGGAGAGGCATTGTTCCATTCAATTGTTCACAGCCTATATCTTTGTACTTAGTCGATACTCGAGAAGTGTGGAATTGGGAAGAAAGAGAACGATGCCCTTTAAAAGCTAGTCCGCGGTTTGTTTTGATACCCTATATACAGGCATGTATATTTTATGCTCTGGAGGGTAAAGAGAGGTAGGTAGATGGAAGGAGAGAGGGAGGGAGGGATGAAGGGAAGAGGGGTGCAAGGTTAAATCCCCTCAGCCCCACCCTCCTGGGTGAGCCTCCGTCTGTTGCCAGCTGTTGTGGTGTTCAACAGAGGCAAGACCTCGCTGTGTTCCCTAGCAGCGTGTCATCCACCGAGGGAGGGAGGGAGGGAGGGAGGGAGGGAGGGAGGGAGCCTAACAGCAGAGGCCTGATTGACTAATAATCAGCACTCTCTTCCTCATGCTTTTGGACACAGACGCTGACACAGGGTCGGCTCCTCATGGCGGCAGCCCTACAAAGTGCCGGCGACTTAAAAGCACGGGTAGAGCTAGTCGATTAATCTGAGGAAAAGGTACACAACGTGCGAGTGCATGCACAGAAAAAAGAAAGCGTATACGCCCGAAAGACTGCACTCATTGTTCAGAAGGACACGGCTATAGTGCCGGATGACGCATTTGATAAATAATGCAAGGCACTGAGACAAATCTTGGCTTCTCCCTACGTAGACGCCTGTTGAAAACCAGAACAGAAAGTGGGGTCTCCATCCCTCCTTTTTCCATCCTCTCTTTACTATAGCCACACTATCATTAACAGACGGTAGACACTGGGAGCGATGTTTAAATAGCACTATAGCCGGAGTCAGTCAGTCCATCAAGATGGATGCTCGTCTGTGTGTCATTTGGTCCATTTGATGATGGCGGTTAAGATGCCAAGTGGGGCTTGTATTGTTGATCCTATTTTCCACTCGACATTCGTTCCACGACAAAGCGTAGGGCGGGGAATGTTTAATGCAGGGCGAACTGGGAGGTCAGTAGGTCACAGCAGAGGAAAGGAAATGGAATGTTCTTCCAAGGAACAAAGACGTTAATGTTTATTTCTGAGGCTCGGGCCTGAAACCAGTGGCATTCATGGCGTAGACGTTTGTGAAGTGTACAGCGACGATGCGTTAATCCCAGGCCCTTGAGGAAAGACATTGACGACTGACACTACTAATCAGTTTCGGGATGAAAAGAAAGACCTTCATTCTGCTTCCTTCTCTTTTTTTAGAGAGGAAGACCAGTTTATCCCAAACTGCCCATGACGGGAGTAGGATAAAAGAAAGGGAGAGGAAAATACTTCCTGTTCAAAGCGAGGGAACTTAAATAATGTCATGCAGTAGCGGCCTCAGTTCCTCCTCTCAATCTTGCCTGGCTTTCTCGTCTCGTCTCATTTTTTTTTTTTTTGACTGTCCATTAGTTCTAAATAGTGCACATGGGTATTTGTCATCCCTCAAGGTGCGCGGCGTACCCCTTGGCCATAGCATTAGATCACGACTGGCATCTCCTGCATGCCATGGTCATTCCCATTTCTCAAGCTCTCAAAGCGTGCTGCTGCCCGTGTGGGGGCCCCATTTGTGAAGCTGTCTGCCACGAGAGATAAGACACATTTATTATCGCGCCGACCAATCAAAATAAATGCCCCCTGCCGCTCGCTCAGTTTTGACGATTTTGTCGCTCAGTATCAGAAAAGCTTTATTTTCCACCCTGAGCCTTTGAATGATGTAAAGATGAATGGTGTCTAAACATCTAATTTGTGGGGAGATATGAAACATTGTAGGGGGGGGGGGGTACAGATAGCTTTCAGACTTATTGAAAAGCAACCGATTCAGATGAGTCCTTTCACATAGATGCAGATAGTCATACAGATTTGCAGTTGTTTATAGGATTATGTCAAATGGTTTGAACGTCCTTTGAAATGGATGTATTCAGAATATAACTAATTCACGATGACTTAAGTTGTCAAACATTTAGGGGCAGTTCTGGACAAAGATTCATCTTAGTGCTGGACTGAAAGGAATTTCAGTGGAGATTCTTGCCATGCTTTTTAGTCTCGGACTATGCTTTATGTGTCCAGGAAACTGCCCCTCAATACGCAAAACAAAACAAAGGTGAGAGGTGATTTTGTGACAAGAATTGGAGACCACTTAGACTGCTTAACCCTGACGTCAATATCCATCTCTCGTTTCAGACTCCCATTCTGACGACTTTGATCCAGCCTCCACTAAAAGCAAGTACGACTCCATGGATTTCGACAGCTTGCTGAAAGAGGCCCAGTGCAGCCTGAGAAGGTAACAGTTGCCCTGTCACCTGCTGTCTACAAAGAGGGATGTCTTGATACCTCACTAATGTTTCTGTCCGTCGACTACGAGACTTCCAGAAGTTTTACACTCTATGTAAGAGAGTATATAAAGATGAATCTCTATATATAGACCTATATATATATATATATAAAGTATATTAACAACAATGTTTACATGAACATAGCTTCTGAAGAAGCTGGGAAGAGACAGTACCGGGAGAGCCAGTGAATCCTCATAGCCTGTGTACAGATAGATGTGTGTGCTGTACTGTTGTACAACGGTCAGTGAAAGACAAAGACGTTGATGAGATTTTTCTCTCCAAGCACTACAAACACCCAACAAATGCTTTGAGTGGTGAAAATGTGCAGGTTGTTTCAGGCTTTTTCTTTTTTTTTTCTTTTGTGCCTGATTTTCTTTTCTTTTTTAAAAATCTGGTGTTTGGATGTGGTGTTACACTATTAACGAGAGATAACAATGCTGTCTACATTTTCGGACAAAAATGTAGCCCTGTATTTACAGATATGATCAAAATATGTTGTATTTTTTTGTGTACATATCAGACAAAGTTCTTTATTTGTTACAGCTATGCACTGTAAAATGCAGCCTTTTGATGAAGAAATTTTCTTAATTAAGAATGTCGATCTGTAGTTATTACAATGATGTAAAACATATTGTACACCTACATGAAGTTTAGAGGACATGACATGATTGTAAAAATGTGTTGGAGGCTCATTTCGAGGGAGCATGTCAACAAATCTCCTTTTTTGACCTTTATTTTGTTGGGATAAAAAGTTAACCATTTATAGTTTTTTGTTTAAAGTTTCTCAGTGTTTTTCCTTAGACAACTAGTCTAAAATGCATTTTTAACGTGTTTTTTCATGATTGTAAAAAAACGAACCCCATTATTTTTATGAATTATTTCTGAAACAATCAGTATGTATCAACTCATTTTGATTTCAATGATTTCTATGGTTCTTGTTTTGATAATTTTACCCTCTTTGAGGAAAGACTACTACTATGTTTAACCTGTTTAAACAGGATAAACCATGCATATTTATCTATTTATTTTAATATTTGACTCAAAAATATTTATGGTTCCCATGTCACATGGTGTACCTCACACATTTTAGCTATTTATATTGTTATTAGATTTTTGTTATTTCATTTACAATCAGTGGTAAGATGAACAATAAATAACAGTTTTGTGGGAATATTTCTTTCTATGCCTTTCAGAAACAATCAACATTTTCTTAACAATCTTCTCGAACAGTGGGATGAGATATGCTGCTCATTGTCCAAGTGATTTCTGTCTCCACAACGGTGGTTTGCAGCCATGACAAAATGTCTACCACGTTATTTTCCTTTATACACGTAGAACATGAAGCAATAAAATGATTTAGCAGGTATTTTGTTGTACCACACTGTAAAAATCTGATTTGTTGCTCCACACACGCTTGATTATGTGAATGCCAAACAAAAGTTTACAATTTTCTTTCCAGAATTTTTTTTAAATCTTGTATTTGATGTTCAAAAAATATATATACATGCTGATAATATTTACATTATTCACAGTAATTACAAAAATAATTAATAATAATATAAATGAAAGAAAAAGTATTTAAAAAAGCAATAAATTATTTTTCAAAGTTGTACTTTAGCTTATATTGTTGTGTGGTTTTAGATCTGACCCATTACCCAATCGCTGGCTACATACGGGGATTCCATTCCATTCTTAACACGGTCACATGACTCATCACCCAACCGAGAACACTTACAGTATGTTCTAGTCAGTCAACACTCATGTTTGCACATTTAGTGTTAGTTTGGGTCTGTGTCTTTCTGTAGAAACCTTGTGGCAACTGTACAAATGTAAACGAATGCAACGGAAAACACAGTGTTAAAACTGTAGTGTTCAGCAACAAGCATCCTAGCACCAAAACATTTGTCTGTGTAGCGCATGTCTATTAAATGACAGCCGATAAAGCACAAACTACTTAGGCTATCAGGCTCTCCTGTCTGAATGGCAGTACTTGAATGACATCCTATAAGCCTAGAGAAACTACTCAATACTGCATGCTACTGCACCATTTTCCATTAGGCGATGCTGCCACACAGTCCAGATATCACAGCACCTTCGCCGTGACATTAAAGGTAACCTTGTGCTTTCTGGTTGAATTAATATCCTGTTTATAGTGAGAGCCAAGTAACGAGAAGAAACTGGCTCCATCACGAGACGTAGGACCTTTTTTGTATGAAAGCTTCACTGATCACAGGCCACCTTTCATTAAGATTGACTGTGTAGATGAAAACGAGCTAATTCTCCTGATGCAAAGAGGCAAAAATCAGTGGGGGAAATATTTCCCCCTTCACCTGTATTTCAACATCTTTTTTGATTTTCTGTACAGCGCATGGGTAATGGCGTCGCGTCCCATTTGATAGATGTGGCTTTAATCATTGTAATAAAATAAAGAATTCGCTTTGTAAATCGCCTAGAGTAGTAATATATTATAACACCTTATGGTCCTCCAAATGTCACCTGTGGCAGACTCTTTATTAATGTGAACTACTGAGGAATTCGCCACTGCTTAAACGTTTGTTGGGTGATCATGTTTCTTTTGGAAGGACAATAATGTTTGCGAGTGTGAGCGTGTGTGTGTGTCTGTTTATAGGCAGATACTGTATGTGTGTGTGTTGGGGGGGGTGGGTGGGTGGGTTGCTTTGGGTTGTTACCTGTTTGTGTCCTATCCACATTGCCTTCTGCCAAGTCCTAATCGATGCCTTTTGTGGTTCCTATTGTATGACTTTCTTGTGAATTTTATTTTGATGTGCAATTCTCATCAGCCTCAACATGTCAATAAAGGGAAATGTGTTTGAAAGAAACTCACTGGGAACTGTCCTGTCAGGTAACTTTCTTCTTTACCTTCATCCCTCCTGCTTCCTCTCTTATTGTCATGGTGAGAGTGTGTACTTGCCTTAGTCAGGGATCATTGTGACCAATTTAATTTGGGTATGACTGTAATGGCGTTTCCTTAGTCTACCCTCTATGCTATAACTTAATATATGAACATACCCGTTTTACTGTGTGCAATGTTAGACATGAGACCACACTGCCTGTAGTTGTTAGCATTTACTGTAGGTTTGACAGAGCTATATATATATATATATATATATATGCGCATTAGGTTTCTCTAGCATCATGGACTGTATGAAATGAAAGTCTACTCATGTAACATTTCAATGCCTTCAAGTGTTGGATCCTTCTCCCTCAGCTACCACTCTCCACCACTAAGAAATTAATTAGACCCCAGCTTTCCCCTTTTTGATATTCCTATCACCTGAGCGATGCTATATATTCTCCTAGTTATCTATGTCTACAACTTTAGCCCAGCGCACCATGACTCTGCAAGTTAATTAAAAAAGTTGAGAGGACAAATTCATTAAAGTCACAAAATGGCCGACGGAGTACTGGCAAGCTGATGATTGCTTCGTTGATATGCGACGGGCTGCTCATTATGACTGTATCGCTCGCAGGTTGCCCTCGTGTCTGGGCCTCTCACTGCGAGCCCCCTAACCTTTTTTTCTGCCGTTTTGAAGGGAAATGTGGGAGGAATGTGCATTAAACTTTAAGGCTGGGGGTCTGATTGTGTTTTTTATTAAGGGCTGCCGTTTAGCCCCAGAGAAAAAGTGGTGGCCAGCTTTCATTTCAGCTCAGCTGCAACACTCCAGCTGGAGGTCTCTCTGCTTGCCCTTTCCACAGAATGAAATAGTCCCGGGAAATCTCAATCCAGATAGGTTCTTATCTTACTGGTTAATAATAAAAAACACATAACAGATCATGTCGGGCATCCTATCGTGATGGGGGAAAAGGGGGAGGGGAAAAGCAAGGGAACAGTAAGTGGAAGCCTTGCAGATAATGGGGTTTGATCAGCTTCGGTTCTCTCCAGGACAAACAGGAGATGCTGTTTAGAGTTGCGGGGCGGCCATTGTCCTTCGTCCACTTCATTGAGTAGCACTGGTATTAGGGTTGGCACTGTCGTCCAAACGCTCCGTGGAGTACAAAATGGACCATTTTAAAGTAGACGTATTAAACTTGAGCATAGAATGAAGTCTAATCAAAGTCGCATTAAACTTTTATTTTGAAATAAATCGTCAAGTCATTGAGGCCTTAAGGCAGTTTTTAACAACAAGCACCTTGTTTCTCACACGTTTCCCACACCTTTTTGCCTCTCACATACAAAGTATGCAGGTCAGGGTGGAAGGGGGGGGAAGAAAACCTTGATAAGAATATTACACTACTCAAGACTAGTTCATTAAAGGCTGTGGGGTGGAACATGTGTAATGCTACCCGTAATTTAGTATCAGGACCAGTTTATTCTCAGGCAAGCACATGATTCATTGGGAAAATTCCATCTCAGAAGGAACACATTTTTTTCTCACTAATAGTGTGAAGCTGGCATTCTAGTTAAATCGCTTGCCTGTATAATTCTATCATAATAATTCAAGTTAAGTGACACCATTAGGACTGGGAAGTAGGGGGAGAAAAAACAGGATTAGAGTGTGCCAAGAAGTAGGATTAGTGAACTGTTAGCGATGACTGAATGACATCAAAGAGATGCAGGCGAGGCGAGGTCCCTGGATTCCTCAGTTCTCTTGCCTCACGTTTTCTTTCAAGACTTCCTAAGCTTGAGCCCCAAACCTCCACTCTCCTCCCTCCTCCTCAAGTTGTATTTTTAGAGGATTTGATAAGCAGTGCTGTTCCCTCGTTGTCACCAGGAAAAGTATACCTTCCATGAGCTCTACTCATGCATAACCCGTGCTTGCCAGTTCCAACGAGTCTTGCCAAAACCGGTGGAAGATGCTAAATGTTATCTTCGCCTGAAATATCTTGATGATATTCTTGATCATGATCATCTTGATGATTCCCATCGCCGGTAGAGTTCCAACTCCCATTGGTTGCCATGCACAAAAAGAAAGTCTGCTTCTTTAATCCTGTCTGTGGCATGGTAAGATGTGCCATGATGGTCATGTGAGCTAACAACTAGGAGGCCCACGGTCATATTGTTCTCATTGGATCCTATTAAATGATCATTTTGGTGCAGTATATTATTATGTTGTTTTTGGCCTCTACCACACGACTAGCACTGACAGAGTATATATACTGTACAGTATTTGTAGCTCCAAAGGCTCCAGACCTGTTTCAGTAGCACCAGTGCCGTCTATAGGCCTCCAAGATGCGTCTGTCTATCGTGCGGCAAGTGATGGGGAGACGATTATGACAGCGCTATTATGATCGCACACTCCCCATTCCAACAGTTGTCTTTCAAAGAGTAATGAACAACAGACGGACAGTCCCCCCCCCCCCTCCCCCCCCCCCCACAAACTATCAACTTTGGGGACCACGAGTGGATACTTCTCCTAGATAATTAATGGTTACACACAAATGGCGGCTGATTGAGCGACTCATCCTTCTATTTTCAATCACCATCTGCTGTGTGTCGCTGGAGAAAAACAACGCTAATTACCTTGAGTGTGCCCAAGACGTGCCGTATTAATTAGAGCAACAAAAAAGGGAAAGTTGGGATCAAATGAATCAGATGTGGCTCCACTGTGCGTAGACAGGGAGGGGAAAGAGAAAGCGTTAGCGGATTAGCGAAAAAGTCCCAGACGCAACTACAACCCTCCCTTGTTGATAGGCCTCCAGTTGAGGCTGCTGTCTGAATCGTAGAGGAGAAGCTGATTGCACAACAAGACGCACCTGCGCTGTGCCTGTTACCAAGGATTTACCATGCCTCCGGGCCACGGTAGGCCTTTTAGAATGCTGGGGCTGGCAACTAATGCCACACCGGGACGTCAGCAGAAAGATCGCGGCCACCATGGGGATAGTCGACTGACAGAACAGGGTTCCGGCCGCAGACAGGTGTCCTTTTTGTGCGCGCATCACCTGAGAAAGGAAGAGATCGAGAGGGGGATTGATTCGACCTGACAGGCCCGTGCTTTGTGGGGCAACCTGACTGTAATGGCAAAAGCTACATAGCCTAGCCACCTCAAGGATACTGTAAATTCAAATGGCCAGCAGCAGGTGAGAGAGGCAAGTGATAGTGAGGCGTTTTGGTGAGGTTCACTTAGTGTGATGGTTGATGAGCTAGCGTTGAATAAAATATGCAAATGAAGTGATGTGAGTGCATTTGCCAAATCGTCAGTGATTATTTGGTAATCATCAAGTGGCATCAATTTCCGTTAGCATAATTCCCGTGACTTACACTGTCCTTAATGACTTTAGTCAAGAATCTGACAAATCAAATATGTTCATTTCCTCTTGCAAATAGACAGCTTGGAGGCAATTAGACACTGAATGATGCACTATCCTGCTCCAGCAGTACATCATATTATTGGACCTGATTCTCCAGTGTAGACCTCCATGTACCTTATATTTGGAAGGGTACATTATATTTGGAAGGGTACAGACAGACACATTTATGTAGTCTGATTGGCTGCAACTCGCTCTCCCTCTTTCTATCCCTCTTTCTCTCTCTCTGTCCCACCCCCCCCCCCCCCCCCCCCCCCCTCTCTCTAACTCTCTTCCGGTGAGGCACAGACACTTACACACTGTCTCAGTTGTAGCTGACCACATGGGAGGAATAGCTGTCACTGTACATTAGAATGGAGAGTGGACACATTATTTGTGTGAACAATTTACCTCAATGTACAGTAAATGCAAGCTTTACTTTTAGATGATACATCACATCTTGGGAACATGTCCCAACACATTCAAATGGCTGCCATTTTTTTTAAAACTTTGTTGTGTATTTATGGCAGTGCTCTTCACACAGTGTGTCCTAAACTCTTAGGAAGAAAGTTGCTATCTAGAACCTAAAAAGCTTCTTCGGCTATCCCCATAGGAGAACACTTTGAAGAACCCTTTTTTTGTTTCAGGTAGAACTCTTTTTGTTCCAGGGAGAACCTTTTGGGGTTCATGTACAACCCATTCCACAGGGAGTTCTACATGGAACTTAAAAGGGTTCCGCTTGGAACCAAAAAGGGTTCTACCGGGAACCAAAAGGGGTTCTCCTATGCATGAAGCCAATGAACCCTTTTGGAACCATTTTTTCTAAGAGTGCAGGGCAGTGGAGGCCATTGTCGTGCCATTCATCAGACACCATCACCTCATGTCTCATGTTGCACAATCGAGAGCATCCTGTTGGACTGTCTCCCCGCCTGGTATGGCAATTGCACCGCCCTCAACCGCAAGGCTCTCCAGAGGGTAGTGAGGTCTGCACAACGCATCACCAGGGGCAAACTACCTGCCCTCCAGGACACCTACACCACCCGATGTCACAGGAAGGCAAAACATATCATCAAGGACAACAACCACCCGAGCCACTGCCTGTTCACCCCGGTATCATTCAGAAGGTGAGGTCAGTACAGGTGCATCAAAGCAGGGACCGAGAGACTGAAAAACAGCTTCTATCTCATGGCCATCAGACTGTTAAACAGCCACCACTAACATTGAGTGGCTGCTGCCAACATACTGACTCACATCTCTAGCCACTTAAATAAATTGACTTAATAAAAGGTATCACTAGTCACTTTAAATAATGCCACTTTATTAATGTTTACATATCCTACATTACTCATCTCATATGTGTATATACTGTATTCTACACCATCTACTGCATCTTGCCTATGCCGCATGCCATTGCTCATCCATATATTTATATGTACATATTCTTATTCATCCCTTTACATGTGTGTGTATTTCCGTGAATAAGGTAGTTGTTGTGAATTTGTTAGATTACTTGTTCGATTTTACTGCATAGTCGGAACTAGAAGCACAAGCATTTCTCTACACTCGCGTTAACATCTGCTAACCATGTGTATGTGACCAATAACATTTCATTTGATGTTTCAGCATGGTTATGCATGGCCCCATGGCGCAAGGATCTGTACACAATTCCTGGAAGCTAAAAATGTCCCAGTTCTTCTACGGCCTGTATTCTCATCAGACACTTCACCCATTGACCATGTTTGGGATGCTCTGGATCAAGGTGTACAACAGCGTGTTTCAGTTCCCGACAATATCCAGCAACTTTGCACAGTGGGACAACATTCCACAGGCCACAAACAACAGCTTGATCAACTCTATTGTGAAGGAGAGGTGACGCGCTGCATGAGGCAAATGGTGGTCACACCAGATACACCAGATCCTTGCGCCATGGGGCCATGCATAACCATGCTGAAGCATCAAATCAAATGTTATTGGTCACATACACATGGTTAGCAGATGTTAATGCGAGTGTAGAGAAATGCTTGTGCTTCTAGTTCCGACTATGCAGTAAAATCGAACGAGTAATCTAACAAATTCACAACAACTACCTTAGTCACGGAAATACACACAAATGTACTGGTCTTCTGATCCAGGAACGTACAGTACCTTTTTATTTAAGGTGTCTGTGACCAACAAATGCATATCTGCATTCCCAGTCATGTGAAATCCATAGATTAGGGCCTAATGAATAAAAAATATTTTTTAAAAATCTTTGAAATTGTTGCATGTTGCGTTTATTTTTGTTCCGTATAAATGTCTGGAGTGCAAGACTGAACATGTACATGCTGTTTGGGAACACAACAGTAACAACTTTTGAGAATAATACTGTCCTCTAGGGTATCTATTGTAGTTGATAGACCACATGAAACCAAAGCTATAACGACACATTAACACCCCAATAACACCATATATCCATTTAATTCAGAAGATATTGAGAGGACCCATTTCCAAATAACACTGAGATGTCATTTTCTCAACGCGTCAGGGAGGCTTATTTATTTTGAAATAGAATTTGCAGACCACAACCAATGTGTGTTCAGATGCATGGAAAGAGATGGGCAGTATTTCTGTTACACGTATTTGAAATGAGTGTTTCAATTACTTCACGGAGTATTTTGACATTTGTATTACACTGGGCCGAACTACACTCCAATGCACTTTGTAACAAGATACTTTTGAGAGCTGTAATTGGTATTTTCAAAATACAAAATACTTTTCTGTATCATTTTGTTTATAGCAGGTCACAATTATGTTTAGTTTAGTTTCAGAAGTCTGATGGCACTATGGTATGTTAAGCGCATCTGCTAAATTAACTAAATGTACAGTACCAGTCAAAACATTTGGAAACACCTACTCACCTCCTACATTGTAGAATAATGGTGAAGACATGACAAGTATGAAAAAACACATATGGAATGGCAAAATGTATTTGACATTTGAGATTCTTCAAAGTAGCCACACTTTGCCTTAATGACAGCTTTGCACACTCGTGGCATTCTCTCAACCAGCTTCATGAGGTAGTCAACTGGAATGCATTTCAATTAACAGGTGCGTAAAGTTAATTTGTGTAATTTCTTTCCTGCTTAACGCGTTTGAGCCAATCAGTTGTGTTGTGAAAAGGTAGGGGTGGTATACAGAAGATTTTACCCTATTTGGTAAAAGACCAAATCAAATCAAAGTTTATTTGTCACGGGCGCCGAATATATATGATTCCATATGTGCTTTTTCATAGTTTTGATGTCTTCACTATTATTCTACAATGTAGAAAATAATACAAATAAAGAAAAACCCTTAAATATGTGGGTGTGTCAACTTTTGACTGGTACTGTATATCTGAAGATGTACGATTGCAATTCATGACTATTACTCTAATGAGCTCCGCCCTAAAACAAGGAAAATAGTAATACCCAGTGTGCTTTGCAGTTCATTTTGATGTTTATTTTCACATTTGCATTTTGGTCATTTAGCAGACACTCTAATCCAGAGTGATTTACAGTCAGTGCATTCAACTAAAGTAGATAAACATATCACATATCACAGTCATAGCAAGTAAAAGGTTTCTGTAACTGTTACTGAGAATGTTGTTGCACTACTCTACAAAGGGTAGTGTGTATGGGCCAAGCTTCCTGCCATCTAGGACCACTATACCAGGCAGTGTCAGAGGAAGGCCCTAAAAAATTTCAAAGATTCCAGCCACCCTAGTCATAAACTGTTCTCTCTGCTACTGCACGGCAAGCGGTACCGGAGCGCCAAGTCTAGGTCCAAGAGGATTCTAAAACAGCTTCTACCCCCAAGTCATAAGACTCCTGAACATCAAATCAAATGGCTACCCAGACTATTTGCATTGCCCCTCCCCCCCTTTTACGGTGCTGCTACTCCCTGTTTATTATCTATGCATAGTCACTTTAATAACTCTACCTACATGTACATATTACCTCAATTACCTTGACTAACTGGTGCCCCCGTCACATTGACTCTGTACTGGTACTCCCTGTATATAAGCCTCTCTATTGTTATTTTACAGCTGCTCTTTAATTATTTGTTACTTGTATTTCTTATTGTTTTAGGTATTTTTCTTAAAACTGCATTGTTGGTTAAGGGCTTGTAAGTAAGCATTTCACTGTAAGGTCTACCTACACCTGTTGTACACCATGGCTCATGTTACAAATTCAATTTTATTTTATTTTATTTGTTTGGGCCGGCTACTTGCAAATGTTTTTCTGTATTTAAAAATACAAAATACATGTATTTTCTAGTTTATTTTGATACATTGATCTTATGGTATTTTGTAATTGTACTTTGTATTAGTATTTTGTCATTTTAGCCCAACCCTATGCATAGACAGTGTGACTCCAATTACTGGTTAAAAATACTCCACGCCCTAATCCGCATGTTAATAACGTCATTAAAGTGGTGTTTCATGGGCTTCATAATCTTCTGTGACATGTCTTGAAATTCAATAAACCCCATTTTAACACTTTGTTTCAACATACTCCGGAAGGCTAAGTTGGTTAACTTACTTCACTCACTATAATTACGTCTGGAGAATTCTTCCGGATTACAGTTGTTTATCTTGATTCTCTACGGATGTCATCCTATAAGGTTCACACATTATTCCCACCCAAAGAGATGGTTGGTAGGTGTTCATGTGGCTCTGAATATTGAAGTGTTTAGAGAGGAAGAGGCAAAGAGAGAGGTTCCACTCCCGTCAAAATCTGTCCATACGAGAAAACAGAGATAAGCAGACCAAGTGGGAATGTTTAGTATGAGAGAGTGTCAGATTTGGTCTAAATGTTTTTATATATTAGTACAATTATAAAATACCATAAAGATCAATGTATCAAAAATAAACTACAAAATTGTATTTTGAGATGTATTTAATTTAAATACATGTATTTTGTATTTTCTAACATTGAGTAGAAGTTTTGTAGTGTTTAGGTTGTTACGAATGTACTGATATAAGTGGACGCATGTGGCATCTCTGCAACTTTGAGAAAAACTATTTTATATCGGCGTTGTGTCTGTTGTTCACGCACGTTTCGACCCTCTTTTTTGGCTCGAATGTTCCCACCTGATCTCGCCTCCTCCCGCCTGCCTTTCTGCCTTTGCAACAACGACTTCCATTGTCAGGGTGGACACAAGACCATCTCATCACGATATAGAGCATCTCTGATGTGTTGCATTGACGTGCATTGAAGTGACCAGAAGCAGAATATTGTCATTGTCACACAGTTTAAATTACAAGTATCTAAATCTTGATGCATTCTAATCTATATTTACACATATCCAGTGTGTATTTATTATATGACAAAAAATATGATCCAAATAATCAATGATCAATCAGTGATACATGTTCTGACATGAGCCACATGTTCACAAGTTACTACACTCCTCCAGTCATGTCTACTACAAACAATAGTGACACCTTCAACACATTTCAAATTTCCACTTTTGTTCTCTCTCTGAGCTTGTGCTGGCTGTGACGTATTGACCCGGCAAACTCTCTATGATCTCTGAGAGACGGTCGTTGGGCTAGCCCAAATCGAGCCCTCTGAAACACAGCCAAGATTTCCACTGGTTTCGTTCAGGTCAGCGTTAGACGTCAGTGCCTTGGCTAAGCAAATCAGGCAGTGTGAAGGAGAGAGACAGTTCTTCATTCGAGCATGCTTCTTACTTGTTACAGATACTGGACAGGGAATATCAGGATACTAGAAGGAAGCTCACGCGGGAGTCTTTTGGTAATTAAATGTCATATGGAAAGCCATTTTGTGTCTACAGGAAGACAACGTGTACATCATTTTAGCAACCCACAGTAGCCTAAAAATACATATATCATCAATGCTGATATGGCAACCCGCCCCCCACAAAAAATCTCACAATGCAAATAAAAAGATAATTTATTTGTGCCTGTTTAAGTGTGCCTGGTTTAATAAACCAATAGAAAAGTGCCAAAATGGCAAACCCCACCCATCTGGCACTCCAGGCAGACTCAAGCAAATGGTGAAAGCATTTGAAATGATTGTTCAAGTATTTGAACCCTGTCAGGCTTAAGTAAACATAGACAGGTAAAACCAGAAGAAGGATGTAGTTATGTGAGTGTGTAAATGGGAACAACCACTAGACCAAAGAATCTGTATTGATTAGCATATTTGGAAGGACAAACACACACCTGGACCTAATCAACATTGCTTTGAGAGTGCAGCCTGTGCATGACAGCCGAGTATCATGACTTAGCTGCTAGCAACAAAAAAGTAGCTAGGTGGATTCAAACAACACAAGATAGCCTTGGTTTTCTAGGCTTTCTAAAAGCGACCTTGCAGTATAATGTATATTTATTTATTCTTACCATATTCACTCAAAATGTCTATTGGAATATGGACCACTACAATTAAAACGTTTGGATTTGATAATGAAGCTTCTGTACACCATGCATCACAAGGGATCCATTTTATAGGCTTTGGTAAATACTAATGCTGATTATCTGACTGATGCACAATTACCCACATTTTGCATGTAGCTACACTGAACAAAAATATAAACATAATATGTAAAGTGTTTTATGAGCTGAAATAAAATATCCCAGAAATGTTCCATTTACACAAAAGGCTTATTTCTCTCAAATGTTGTGCCCAAATTTGTTTACATCCCTGTTAGTGAGGATTTCTTTGCCAAGATAATCCATCCACCTGACAGGTGTGTCATATCAAGAAGCTGATTAAACAGCATGATAATTACACAGATGAACCTTGTGCTGGGTACTATAAAAGGACAATCTAAAATGTGCAGTATTGTTACACAACCCAATGCCACAGATGTCTCAAGTTTTGAGGGAGTGTGCAATTGGCATGCTGACTGCAGGAATTTCCACCAGAGAATTTCCACCATAAGCTGCCTCCAACGTAGTTTTAGAGAATTTGCCAGCCCAGGAACTCCACATCTGCCTTCTTCACCTGCGGGATTGTCTAAGACCAGCCACCTGGGCAATTGATGAAACTGAGTTTGTGCAACCAAAGAATTTCTTCTTAAACTGTCAGAAACCATCTCAGTGAAGCTCATCTGCGTATTCATCGACCTCACCAGGGTCTTGACCTGACTGTAGTTCGGGTTCATAACCATCTTCAGTGGGCAAATTCTCACCTTCGATGGCCCCTGGCATGCTGAAGAAGTATGTTCTTCACAGATGAATCCCTGTTTCAACTGTACAAAGCAGATAGCAGACAGAGTGTATGGCGTTGTGTGGGCGAGCGGTTTCCTGATGTCAACGCTGTGAACAGAGTGCCCCATGGTGGCAGTGTGGTCATGGTATGGGCAAGCATAAGCTACGAACAACGAACACAATTGCATTACAGTGCCTTGCGAAAGTATTCGGCCCCCTTGAACTTTGCGACCTTTTGCCACATTTCAGGCTTCAAACATAAAGATATAAAACTGTATTTTTTTGTGAAGAATCAACAACAAGTGGGACACAATCATGAAGTGGAACGACATTTATTGGATATTTCAAACTTTTTTAACAAATCAAAAACTGAAAAATTGGGCGTGCAAAATTATTCAGCCCCCTTAAGTTAATACTTTGTAGCGCCACCTTTTGCTGCGATTACAGCTGTAAGTCGCTTGGGGTATGTCTCTATCAGTTTTGCACATCGAGAGACTGACATTTTTTCCCATTCCTCCTTGCAAAACAGCTCGAGCTCAGTGAGGTTGGATGGAGAGCATTTGTGAACAGCAGTTTTCAGTTCTTTCCACAGATTCTCGATTGGATTCAGGTCTGGACTTTGACTTGGCCATTCTAACACCTGGATATGTTTATTTTTGAACCATTCCATTGTAGATTTTGCTTTATGTTTTGGATCATTGTCTTGTTGGAAGACAAATCTCTTTCAGACTCCATCAGGTTTTCTTCCAGAATGGTCCTGTATTTGGCTCCATTCATCTTCCCATCAATTTTAACCATCTTCCCTGTCCCTGCTGAAGAAAAGCAGGCCCAAACCATGATGCTGCCACCACCATGTTTGACAGTGGGGATGGTGTGTTCAGCTGTGTTGCTTTTACGCCAAACATAACGTTTTGCATTGTTGCCAAAAAGTTCAATTTTGGTTTCATCTGACCAGAGCACCTTCTTCCACATGTTTGGTGTGTCTCCCAGGTGGCTTGTGGCAAACTTTAAACAACACTTTTTATGGATATCTTTAAGAAATGGCTTTCTTCTTGCCACTCTTCCATAAAGGCCAGATTTGAGCAATATACGACTGATTGTTGTCCTATGGACAGAGTCTCCCACCTCAGCTGTAGATCTCTGCAGTTCATCCAGAGTGATCATGGGCCTCTTGGCTGCATCTCTGATCAGTCTTCTCCTTGTATGAGCTGAAAGTTTAGAGGGACGGCCAGGTCTTGGTAGATTTGCAGTGGTCTGATACTCCTTCCATTTCAATATTATCGCTTGGACAGTGCTCCTTGGGATGTTTAAAGCTTGGGAAATATTTTTGTATCCAAATCCGGCTTTAAACTTCTTCACAACAGTATCTCGGACCTGCCTGGTGTGTTCCTTGTTCTTCATGATGCTCTCTGCGCTTTTAACGGACCTCTGAGACTATCACAGTGCAGGTGCATTTATACGGAGACTTGATTACACACAGGTGGATTGTATTTATCATCATTAGTCATTTAGGTCAACATTGGATCATTCAGAGATCCTCACTGAACTTCTGGAGAGAGTTTGCTGCACTGAAAGTAAAGGGGATGAATAATTTTGCACGCCCAATTTTTCAGTTTTTGATTTGTTAAAAAAGTTTGAAATATCCAATAAATGTCGTTCCACTTCATGATTGTGTCCCACTTGTTGTTGATTCTTCACAAAAAAATACAGTTTTATATCTTTATGTTGGAAGCCTGAAATGTGGCAAAAGGTCGCAAAGTTCAAGGGGGCCGAATACTTTCGCAAGGCACTGTATATCGATGGCAATTTGAATGCACCGAGATACTGTGACGAGGCCCATTGTAGTGCCATTCATCTGCCGCCATCACCTCATGTTTCACCCATGTCGCAAAGATCTGTACACAATTCCAGGAAGCTGAACATGTCCCAGTTCTTCCATGGCCTGCATACTCACCAGACATGTTATCCATTGAGCACGTTTGGGATGCTCTGGATCCGTTTTAAAGCAAATTTTATTGCAATTCTATAAAAAACTGTGCATGTCTAATGTGTATTCATGTGATATTAGAGTGACTCGAACATTACTACAAAATCTATGGGCTAAAAAAAAATGTTAGCTGACATACATGGTCTAATTGATCTGTACATTTCTGACAAGTTATAAATAGCGCTCTACGGTATGCAATGGCAGACATGACAAGGAAAACTGATGAAACACCTTGTGCATTCTACCATTACCACTTGAAGAGTAAGTTTAAAGACAGAGTGAGTTACCCACCCCGCAGACCCTTAGGGGGTCGATCCCCACAGTTTGGGAACCACTGCAGTACAATACAGTAAAGAAAAGTAGAGTAGACTAGTAAAGTTAGTATGGCATATTAAACAATAAGGTCCGAGGGGGTTTGTGGTATACGGCCAATATACCACGGCTAAGGACTGTTCTTATGCGCAACGCAACGCGGAGTGCCTGGATACAGCCCTTAGCCGTGGTATATTGGCCATATACCACAAACTCCTGAGGTACCTTATTGCTGTTATAAACTGGTTACCAACATAATTAGATCAGTAAATAGTCATTTTTTGTCATACCTGTGGTATTCGGTCTGATACATCACTGCTTTCAGCCAATCAGCATTCAGGGCTCAAACCACTTGGTTTATAATGTCTCATATGCCACGTCTTAAAGCCAATCAGCATCCAGGGCTCGATCGCCCCGGTTTATAAATGACATTGTACTGTACTCTACTCGTGTGCTCTACTGTACTGTATTCTACTGTGCTCTACTGTACTGTATTATACTGTGGTCTACTGTACTGTATTCTACTGTGCTCTACTGTACTGGATTCTACTGTGCTCTACTGTACTGGATTCTACTGTGCTCTACTGTACTGTATTCTACTGTGCTCTACTCTACTGGATTCTACTGTGCTCTACTGTACTGTATTATACTGTGCTCTACTGTACTGTATTCTACTGTGCTCTACTGTACTGGATTCTACTGTGCTCTACTGTACTGTATTCTACTGTGCTCTACTGTACTGGATTCTACTGTGCTCTACTGTACTGTATTATACTGTGCTCTACTGTACTGTATTCTACTGTGCTCTACTGTACTGGATTCTACTGTTCTCTACTGTACTGGATTCTACTGTGCTCTACTGTACTGTATTATACTGTGCTCTACTGTACTGTATTCTACTGTGCTCTACAGTACTGTATTCTACTTTACTCTACTACAGCTGTGCTTTGTGACTACTACGATTTCCCATTGTGGCCATTTCAATTGCATTCATTCTGTTCCTGAATTCTTATTATTTATTTTTTTACTGTTACCGATTTGGTAACAGAGTGCAGCATTTGAATCACTTAATAATTCATATTTTATCCGTAAAAAAATGAACTAATTGAACTTTCATAATCCTCCCTCCTTATGAGAGAGAGAGATGTTATAATATGTTAAAGGTACAGTGAGCTTCAGAAGTACTTGGACAGTGAACACGTTTTGTTTTGGCTCTGTACTCCAGCACTTTAGTTTTGAAATGATACAATGACTTTTTTTGAATGCACATGCTGTTTTTCTTTTGGTTGTTTTTGATTATTATTGTGGATGTTACCATAATTACGGACAGTCCTCAATGAATCATGAATAATAATGCTTGAGAAAGTTATAGATGCAAACCCCCCCCCCCCAAAAAAAAAATGTTAACCTCCTCTGCTATTACAATGGTGAGAGGGGGTATGATATTTGTGCATCTAACTTTCTCACTCATTATTATTTACGATTCATTCAGGATTCTCTGTAATCATGATTGGCATCCACATGAATATAGAAGTGTTTAGAAACATAGTCTAATTTTATTTACAATCAAAATTACTCAAATAACACACTACATTATTTACCATTCATTTCTATTGGGCCCAAAATAATCTGAAACACGACCAAAACAAACAGCAAATGCATCCAACAAGTTTGTAGAGTCGCAAGCTTGATATAATCATTGCGTGCTATGAATATGGAACTAAACACTAAACTTTTGACTACTTATTTAAGTGAATTTGTCCCAATACTTTTGGTCCCCTAAAATGGGGGTTTATGTACAAAAAGTGCTGCAATTTCTAAAAGCTTCACCCGATATGGATGAAAACACCCTAAAATTATAGCTGACAGTCTGCATTTTAACCTCATAGTCATTGTAACATTTCAAATCCAAAGTACAGAGTCAAAACAACAACCAAAGTGTCAATACTTTCAGAGCACACTGTATGTGTTTCTTTTCTTCTAACAGAATGACCAGACTCTAGGAAGTATTTCTTAAACTTACATATTAATTTACTTCAACATGAATGTGTTTTGATGTATTTCTAATGGATTTATAAGACTTTTTCAAGTCAATTTTTTATGACCCCTTTTCCATCTGTGTGACTAGAAATCAAAGCATCAAATCAACTTGTATCTATCACATGCCCCCGAATACAACTGGTGTAAACTTTACAGTGAAGTGATTGCTTACGAACCTTTCGCTACGATGCAGTTTAAGAAATTATAATAAAAAATGAAATAGTAACTAACATGAGGAATAAAAGAAAATACACAAAAATGGAGCTCTACACAGGAAGTACCAGGAACAGAAGCCTTTGCTTATTCCTATTCCTATTCCATCAGGATGGAAAATGGTTGAAAAACATATTCATGCCTTCATTCCCCAAAATATTGTCTCTTAGCTTTCATTTGACACCAAATTTGATATGCTCCTATAAACTCCATATGTTGGTGCTCATGGGTCCTTTAACATGTAAATGACCATGTGTAGAATTATATTACAATAAATATAATTTTCTAAGTCAATGTTGTGTAGTTCTAAAATATGCTGAATCAGTTGCTTGGAATTGTAATTGATTATCTACCTAGCAACTATTTTTCTCTATTCTGATTGGTCAGAGGTTAGTTGTCAGAAGAAAGCAGGAAGTAGTTGAGTTTATGTATGGCAGTGAATGTGGTCAGTTCATTGTTAAAAGTGTTTGCCTGAATAGATATAATACATGTAATAAATAAAATGCCAAACAGCTTAAACAAGTAGCACTGTGAACTTTCCAAACATTCTCCATTGCCTGTCTTTAAATCGATATCTCCCAGGCCTGCCATCATAGTGGACAAAGAGCTTGTTCTGACAGCAAGCTGGAACAAAGTGAACCACAGGGGTGGAACAGCTATTTTTACTGAGGCCCAGGAGTGTGTTGAACACAGAAGGTGAGTCCGGAGGAGACCGAAATTTGGGCGCCGTTTGGGAGTGGGGATCAGGCAATGTTAATCATCTAGACAGGAGAAACATTAACTGTGCATGAGGCTCGACCTCTGGGTACTGCACTTACTGTATGCGGTGTGTGTGTGCACGCTTGGGTATAGTGTTTGCAGGGGTGACACACACAGCTCTTTTAGACTGCGTGCTGTTCTGAAGAAAGCCACTCGTACCCAGTGAAATATGACATATATCTAGAAATGTACATTCAGGTTTGGTGAAAACACACACTGTTAAAACCAGCGATGCTTTATGGCTGAACATTCCCTTCTCATGGCAGGCCTGTCACACCTACCATCATCAGACTTCAGCTCCAATGCATTGTGGGAAATAACTGAATATTTACTGGGTGTATACACGGTTGTCTAGTGAAAATGTTACAATGGCACTGTGAGCTTGTCTGTCCCTGCATGCAATACTATGTCTACTACTGTGTCTAAAGATTCGGAGCGAGCTGATATGACACATTTACCAGTGACTGAATTAGAGGTATGCAGAAAGCGGGGCTCTCACTTCAAGAGAGCGAAGGGAGGAGGCACATATTTTGTTATTATTTCTTATTTGCTGGGACGTTGAGCGTGACAATGCATCTGAATATTGTCTGTTGCTTACTGTTGACTCTCGAGTAGTTCAACTCACATGCTTCGGTTTGTAGAGTCAGTCATTACAGGGATAATTCACCCAAATTACAAAATGGCACAGTGGTTTCTTTACCCTGCAAGCAGTCTATGGACAAGGTAAGACAGCAATGAGGGCGCTTGCACCAGGTGAAGCGTTATTGCATTCGTTTTAAAACTGGGTGGCCTCTCGGGCTTGAGCCTGATGCCCCGGTCAAAGCCGCAGGTAAAGTCATCAAAATGACATATTCTAGAAATGTACATTCCGGTTTGGTGAAAACACACACTGTTAAAACCGGCGATGCTTTATGGCTGAACATTCCCTTCTCATGGCAGGCCTGTCACACCTACCATCATCAGACTTCAGCTCCAATGCATTGTGGGAAATAACTGAGTGACCTTTAGCTTTCTCCTAAAGTGACCTATGTCAAGCATGTGGAGTAACAACTAAGGAGTGTTCACATGCAAAAGTGTCTGCTCTTGATAGAACATGTACTTTAATCGGCCGTCATTGTAAATAAGAATTTGTTCTTAACTGACTTCCTTAGTTAAATAACGAATAAAAAAAACATGTAAAAAACGAAATCGGCCTTTCCACATTATAGGTGTTAGCTGGATGTAAACTAGCTTTTAGGTGCTTAGAACCTTCACAACCTAGCTTTTCATTGGTACTGCAGAGGGTTAAGATGTCTTACTGAACAGCCTCATGCGCGCTCCAGTTGTGACAACACCTTGCCTGGTTTTCTTGCTTAACTAGCTGTTGCATATAGCATCACAGATGATGGTTAATAGACGCTGAATTGAATATACGTTGAGTTTAATCCACCTGACAGATAACTGTCAAGACAACCGAGGCTGGTGTAATTATTTCACATTCATGGTTTATCTGCAACACTTTGACATCATCCATTAGTTTGGTCTTATTAGTATTGTCAATTAGTTTGATCTGGAATACAGTTGGGCTGTAAAGAATTTGGATTTGTTGATTGACCTGATTTAACCATCGCAATAGCTATTTCTCTTTAAATATGGATGAGCCTCTGTCGATACACCTGCGTGATGATGACATTTGATTTTGTGAAGGCTGTCATTTGAAGGGGCTCAATTAGTCAATCATGACGCACGCGGCCAATGGGCCTTTTACTGGCCGATTTCACAGCCAGATGTTTCTGTGATGGGAGAGATTCATCCAAACGGTCCGACTCATTGTAGCAGGGAAGCTTCCCCTCGCTCTTTCTCCCGAAGGGGTGTTATAAAACATCTACCAGAAAAAGTCTTAAGGTATTACAAATACATCAAACCACAATCATGTTGAAGACCCCTGCCAACTAATATCAATGCTTATAATTCGTTTAGGATGTTTTTTTCTGCCTTCTGTAAGTTTAAGGTGTTTACACGTTGACATTGCCAAAGCAAGTGAAATAAGCAAAAGTGAGAGGACCCAAAACATCGACAAAAAAAACGATTTGAATTTAACAGTAAATATTGCATTCATAAAGATAGACATTTCACGTGTTAAATTATCAGCTACAGTGCCTTCAGAAAGTATTCACACCTCTTGACTTTTCCCACTGTCACGCCCTGGCCATAGAGAGGCTTTTATTCTCTATTTTGGGTTGGCCAGGGTGTGATTCGGGTGGGCATTCTAGTTTCTTTATTTCTATGTTTTCTATTTCGGTGTGTTTGGCCGGGTGTGGTTCTCAATCAGAGGCAGCTGTCTATCGTTGTCTCTGATTGAGAATCATACTTAGGCAGCTTTTTCCCAGCTGTGTTTTGTGGGTAATTGTTTTCTGTTTTGAGTTTCTGCACCTGACAGAACTGTTTGTTGTCATTTTTGCTCTTTGTTATTTTGTTCTAGTGTTCAGATTTTAATAAACATCATGAACACGTGCTGCGCGTTGGTCCACTCCCTCTTCTTCAGACGAGCGTTACACCCACATTTCGTTGTGTTACAAAGTAGGTTAAAAATGGGTCATAGCTAGATAGACATTTTCAAGTTTTGCCAGAGATTTTCAAGCAGATTTAAGTCAACTTTAACTAGGCCACTACATTCAATGTTGTCTTGGTAAGCAACTCCAGTGTATATTGGGCCTTTTGTTTTAAGTTATTGTCCTGCTGAAAGGTGAAATTGTCTCCCAGCATCTGTTGGAAAGCATACTGAACCAGGTTTTCCTCTAGGAGTTTGCCTGTGCTTAGCTCTATTCTGTTTTTATCCTAAAAACACTCCTTAGTCCTTGCCGATGACAAGCATACCCATAACATTATGCAGCCACAATCATGCTTGAAAACATGAAGCGTGGTACTCAGTGATATGTTGTTAGATTTACCCCAAACATAACACTTTGTATTCAGGACATAAAGTACATTTATTTGCCACATTATTAGCAGTTTTACTTTAGTGCCTTGTTGCAAACAGGATGGATGTTTTGGAACATTTTTATTCAGTACAGGCTTCCTTCTTTTCACTCTGTCCTTTAGGTTAGTATTGTGGACTAACTAGTAATATTCAGCTTTCTCCTATCACAGCCTTTAAACTGTTTTAAAGTCAACATTGGCCTCATGGTCAAATCCCTGAGCGGTTTCCTTCCTCTCCGGCAACTGAGTCAGGAAGGACGCCTGTATCTTTGTAGTGACTGGGTGTATTGATACACCATCCAAAGTGTAATTAATAACTTCACCAGGCTCAAAGGGATATTCAATGTTTGCTTAGGTGGCCTTCTTTTCGAGGCATTGGAGAACCTCCCTGGTCCCCGTGGTTGAATCTGTTTGAAATTCACTGCTCCACTGAGGACCTTACAGATAATTGTATGTGTGGGGTACAGAGAAAAGGTACAGTAGGCATTCAAAAATCATGTTAACCACTATTATTGCACACAGAGTGAGTTCGTGCAAATGATTATCTGACATGTTAAGCACATTTTTACTCAACTCATTTAGGCTTGCCATAACAAAGGGTTTGAATACTCATTGATGATAAGACATTTCAGCTTTTCGTTTTTAAATGCATTTCTAAAAACATAATTCCACTTTGACGTTATGGGGTATTGGCACAAAGTAACATCTAAATGTAATCCATTATAACGTCAGGCTGTAATGCAACAAACTGTGGAATACTTTCTGAAGGCACTGTATGTACAGTGTTTTAGCAATGTGCAAATAGTTGTAGTACGAATAGTAGGGGAAGATAAATATTGGTGGCATTTACAGTGGTTGTGCTCCACTGGTTGCCCTTTACTCATGGCAACGGGTCACAAATCTTGCCGCTGTGATTGCACACTGCAGTACTTTGCCTAACGTAAATGGGAGTTTATCAATGTTTTGATTTGTTTTCAAATTCTTTGTGGGTCTGTGTGAACTGTGGGAAATACGTATCTCCAATGCCGTCATTAGAGATACATTTGGCAGGAGGTAAGGAAGTGTAGCTCAGTTTCCACCTCATTTTGTGGGCAGTGAGTACATAGCCTGTCTTTTCTCAAGAGCCAGGTCTGCCTATGGTGGCCTCTCAATAGCAAGGCTATGCTCACTGAGTCTTTACAGTCAATGATTTTCTTCATTTTGGTTCAGGCACAGTGGTCAGGAATTCACTGTGTACTCTCTGTGTACTCTCTGTTTAGTGCAAGATAGCATTCCAATTCGCTCAGTTTTTTTGTTTAATTCCTTCCGGTGTGTCAAGTAGTTATCTTTTTGCTTTCTCATAATTTGGTTGGGTCTAATTGTGTTGCTGCCCTGGGCTCTGTGGAGTCTGTTTGTGTTTGTGAACAGAGCTCCAGAACCAGCTGGCTAAGGGGACTCTTCTCTAGGTTCATCTCTCTGTAGGTGAGGGCTTTGTGGTGGAATGTGTGGGCATAGCTTTTTTTGTAGGTGGTTGTAGAATTTAACAGATCTTTTCTGGATTTTGATAACTAGAGGGTATAGTCCTAATTTGACTCTGCATGCATTGTTCGCTGTTTTGTGTTGTACACAAGTATTTTTGGGGGGCAGAATTCTGCATGCAGTCTAAATTGAGTGTTTGTCCCATTTTGTGTATTCTTGGTTGGTGAGCGAACCCCAGACCTCACAACCATACAGAGCAACGGGTTCTATATCTGATTGATTTAGTATTTTTAGCCAGATCCTAATTGGGATGTTCCTTTTGATGTCGTATAATGCCCTTCTTGCCTTGCCCCTAAGATCGTTCACAGCCTAGTGAAAGTGTCCTGCGGTGTTAATGTTTAGGCTGAGGTAGGTATAGTTCTTTGTGTGCTCTAGGGCAACAGTGTCTAGATAGAATTTGTATTTGTTGTCCTGGCTACTCCAGTAAGGTTAGGCCGGGTGCTGCAGACTGTTCTAGTGCCCTCGCTAATTCATTTATAAACAGTATATGTTGAAGAGGGTGGGGGTCAAGTTATCGTCACTCATTGTGTATTTATTTCTATTGTTATGTTTCTATTATTTCTCTTCTGCATTGTGGGGTGAGACAGGGATGCAGCTTGAATCAAATCAAATTGTATTTGTCAAATGCTTACTTAATCATTTAATTTAATTTTTTCTTTCTTTAACTAGGCATGTCAGTTAAGAACAAATTCTTATTTTCAATGACGGCCTAGGAACAGTGGGTTAACTGCCTGTTCGGGGGCAGAACGACATATTTGTACCTTGTCAGCTCGGGGGTTTGAGCTTGCAACCTTCCTGTTACTAGTCCAACGCTCTAACCACTAGGCTACCATGCCGGCTACCCTGCCGTCCCATGACAAATGCATTTTGATTAGGTTCAAACTGCATCCCTGTCTCACCCCACGGCCCTGAGAAAATAAACCTGTGTTTATTGCCAATTTTAACTGCACACTTTGTGTACATAGATTTTGTAATGTAATATGTAATACGCTTTCCATCAATTTGTATCGCAGACCCTCATGTTTAGTTTGTTTGTCAATAAGGGTGTGCAGGGTATCTACGTGGCCTGTCGTATGGTATGTTGGTAAGAAGCCAATTTGACATTTGTTCAGGACATTGTTTTCACTGAGGAAATGGTGGAGTCTGATGTTGATGATACTGCAGATGATTTTTCCGAGAATGCTGTTGACGCAGATTCCATATTAATTATTGGGGTCAAATTTGTCTACACTTTTGTGGATTGGGGTGATCAGTCCTTGGTTCAAAATATTGGGGAAGATTCCAGAGCTGCAGACAATGTAAAGAGTTTAAGTATAGCCAATTGGAATAGGTGCTCTTTATGTTTCATCATTTCATTTAGAATATGATCGCTCTCACTCTCACTGTCTCTGTCACTCACTCACTCACTCACTCACTCACTCACACAAAGCACACAAAGCATAGACACACAAACACACCACTGTCACCTATCATGTTAGTGACCTAGTTAGCTGTAAGTTGAACAAACAGATTTGGATTTTTAGAAGGTAGAATTTACGGGAGATTCAATACACTGTAGGTATGTGAGAGATAAGAGGTGTGATCTTCTGGGCCTGTTTTGACTCTGGAAATCAGATTCTGAGAGCACCGTGGGCCCTGTAATTCTGACTGCTGCTTCTGATGCTACTCAGAGCTTCTGTGGAATTCACATATTGAACTTTGCACGGTGGAGAGAAATGAATCATTCCCTGAGTTATATCATCATAGCAATAATTTCTTGCTCTCTCACGGTTTTCATTCGCCCGTTCTCTCTCCACCTCTGTCATTACCTTTGTGTCTCTTTCTCTCCATCTGTTGTTCTCTCTCTCTCTCTCTTAACCCCCAGCCCTCAGTCTATCTCTCCCTCTCTGCCCAGGGTGAAATACCAGGGCCACTTTTTCCTTAGCTCATTGTAATCAGTATCAACTCCTATTTTGCAGATTGTACAGTCCAAAAATATAAGTAGGGGAGGAAAATGGTTACTGTACTGAATATGTACCCCAACAAACATTTTCATATACAGTACTCGTCAAAAGTCTGTACGCACCTAGTCATTAAAAACTATGAAATAAAACATATGGAATCAAGTAGTAACCTAAAAAGTGTTAATCAAATCAAAATACATGTTATATTTGAGATTCTTCATAATAGCCACCCTTTGCCTTGATGACAGCTTTGCACACTCTTGGCATTCTCTCAACCAGCTTCACCTGGAATGCTTTTCCAACAGTCTTGAAGGAGTTCTCACATATGCTGTGCACTTGTTAGCTGCTTTTCCTTCACTCTGTGGTCCAACTCATCCCAAACCATCTCAATTGGGTTGAGGTCGGGTGATTGTGGAGGCCAGGTCATCTGATGCAGCACTCCATCACTCTCCTTCTTGGTCAAATAGCCGTTACACAGTCTGGAGGTGTGTTGGGTTATTGTCCTGTTGAAAAACAAATGATAGTCCCACTAAGCCCAAACCAGATGGGATGGTGTGTTGCTGCAGAATGCTGTGGTAGCCATGCTGGTTAAGTGAGCCTTGAATTTTAAATAAATCACAGACAGTGTCACCAGCAAAGCACCCACACATCATCATACCACCTCCTCCATGCTTTACGGTGGGAACTACACATGTATATTTAATCCGTTCACCTACACTTCGTCTCACAAAGACACGGCGGTTGGACTCCAGACCAAACGACAGATTTCCACCGCTCGTGTTTCTTGAGCCAAGCAAGTCTCTTCTTCATATTGGTGTCCTTTAGTAGTGGTTTCTTTGCAGCAATTCGACCATGAAGGCCTGATTCATGCAGTCTCCTCAGAACAGTTGATGTTGAGATGTGTCTGTTACTTGAATTCTGTGAAGCATTTATTTGGATTGCAATCTGAGGTGCAGTTAAATCTAATGAACTTATCCTCTGCAGCAGAAGTTACTCTGCGTCTCCTGTCGGATGCCATGTTTGCCCTTAGTTTGAAGATGTAATCCGGAGACAGGTGTTTTCTCTATCTCCTTAGCTATCATAGTCGAATTTCACTGATTTCAAAACTCGGTCCTCCAGAAAGTGGAGACCAACACTTAATACACAATAAAAAATAAAAAAGCCTCGTTAGACAGGATTACCTAGACATATTGACCAGCTCAAATAGACAGAAGCGTGCTATACTCATCTCGGCATGTCCAGCCCACTCATTATCTCAGCCAATCATGTCTAGCGGGAAGGTTGCTGACTTTTTCTTTTGATACATTAACTAGGCTCGTAATTTAACAATTGTATTTGTATTTATCAATGGCCTACGAGTTTCTTATTAAGGCACATGGGAAATCACATATTCGAGAAGGGATTACGTTTAAACGGCTCTCCTGTGAGGTAGTGACCCGCGACCTACGCCTAGTTTCCTGAAACTGGTCACAAATGAACATTTAACAAGGCACACCTGTTGATTAAAATGCATTCCAGGTGACTACCTCATGAAGCTGGCTGAGAGAATGCCAAGCGTGTGTAAAGCTGTCATCAAGGCAAAGGGTGGCTACTGTGAAGAATCTCAAATATAAAATATATTTTGATTTAACACTTTTTAGGTTACAACAGGATTCCATATGTGCTATTTCATAGTATTGATGTCTTCACTATTATTCTACAATGTAGAAAATAGTAAAAAATAAAGAAAAACCCTTGAATGAGTAGGTGTGTCCAAACTTTTGACTGGTACTGTAGATATTTGACACCCCCATTCATTCATTCACCGCCATTCATATACATATACACAGTCAAAGCCCTGACTTATTCAGATTCACACCGAGGCCTGTACTCTGGAGCGGGATCGATTTGGAGGTGGAGGGTCCGTCATGGTCTGAGGCGGTGTGTCACAGCATCATCGAACTGAGCTTGTTGTCATTGCAGGTAATCTCAACGCTGTGCGTTACAGGGAAGACATCCTCCTCCCTCATGTGGTACCCTTCCTGCAGGCTCATCCTGACATGATCCTCCAGCATGACAATGCCACCAGCCATACTGCTCGTTCTGTGCGTAATTTCCTGCAAAACATGAATGTCAGTGTTCTGCAATGGCCAGCGAAGAGCCCGGATCAAGCACGTCTGGGACCTGTTGGATCGGAGGGTGAGGGCAAGGGCCATTCCCCGCCAGAAATGTACGGGAACTTGCAGGTGCCTTTGTTTGAGGAGTGGGGTAACATCTCACAGCAAGAACTGGCAAATCTGGTGCAGTCCATGAGGAGGAGATGCTCTGCAGTACTTAATGCAGCTGGTGGCCACACCAGATACTGACTGTTACTTTTGATTTTGACCCCCCCCCCCCCTTTGTTCAGGGACACATTATTCAATTTCTGTGTAACTTGTTCAGTTTATGTCTCAGTTGTTGAATCTTGTTACGTTCATACAAATATTTACACATGTTAAGTTCGCTCTAAATAAATGCAGTTGTCAGTGAGAGGACTTTTATTATTTTGCTGAGTATATTTTGCAAATCAATCTTGTGGCATGAATATTATTGCAGGTTTATTGTCCACCCTCCCTGTCACAAGGCAGGCAAAAAATATATATATCTAGCCCCGGCAGTTTATACATCCTAACGAGCCCCTACGGCTCCGGAACATTATGGCGCTCAGTTTTACAATGGCTGATCTCATTGGTCAAAATACCAATTTAGTGAAAAAAAACATCAGAATTTGGCTGCCTGTCTAAATGCAGCCTATGGCTATCAGTTTTACAATGGCTTGATGGTCTGCTTAGAGATGCACGGAGAGCGGAGGCATGGAGAGAGGAGGCATGGAGAGAGGAGGCATGGAGAGAGGAGGCATGGAGAGAGGAGGCTTGGAGAGAGGAGGCTTGGAGAGAGGGGAGGCTTGGAGAGAGGGGAGGCTTGGAGAGAGGGGAGGCATGGAGAGAGGGGAGGCATGGAGAGAGGGGAGGCATGGAGAGAGGAGGCATGGAGAGAGGAGGCATGGAGAGAGGAGGCATGAAGAGAGGAGGCATGAGAGAGGAGGCATGGAGAGAGGAGGCATGGAGAGAGGAGGCTTGGAGAGAGGAGGCTTGGAGAGAGGAGGCTTGGAGATGCACGGAGAGGGGAGGCATGGAGAGCGGAGGCATGGAGAGCGGAGGCATGGAGAGAGGAGGCTTGGAGAGAGGAGGCTTGGAGAGAGGAGGCTTGGAGAGAGGGGAGGCTTGGAGAGAGGAGGCATGGAGAGAGGGGAGGCTTGGAGAGAGGGGGCTTGGAGAGAGGAGGCTTGGAGAGAGGAGGCTTGGAGAGAGGAGGCTTGGAGAGAGGAGGCTTGGAGAGCGGAGGCATGGAGAGAGGAGGGTTGGAGAGAGGAGGGTTGGAGAGAGGAGGCATGGAGAGAGGAGGCATGGAGAGAGGAGGCATGGAGAGAGGAGGCTTGGAGAGAGGAGGCTTGGAGATGCACGGAGAGAGGAGGCATGGAGAGAGGAGGCATGGAGAGAGGAGGCATGGAGAGCGGAGGCATGGAGAGCGGAGGCATGGAGAGCGGAGGCATGGAGAGAGGAGGCTTGGAGAGAGGAGGATTGGAGAGAGGAGGCTTGGAGAGAGGAGGCATGGAGAGCGGAGGCATGGAGAGATGAGGCATGGAGAGGTTGGGGAGGTTGGAGAGGGGAGAGGTTGGAGAGTGGAGGCTTGGAGAGGTGGGGTTGGGATATCTATATACTGGGTGATACATTCCACATTAGTATTTGACTGAATCAGATGAAGCCGCCCACTCGCTCTTCTTCTACTCCTCTCAGATGATTGGCTTGATGGGGTAGAGTTCTTCCCAGCGAATGAATTGGGATCTGACTGGTATGAGAATGAGGAAGTAGGGTGGTGGGTGACGATGGTAAGCTCTAACCTGCTACACACACTTACACATCTCTAACTCCAACCCATTCCCCACACACACCTTCCCACCCACAATCCTTCCTTCCTCCATGTCTTAATCATGTCACGTTAAATGGGGGGCTTGCCCCGGTGGTTGAAATGTGTTCAGGGAGTGAGGAGGGGCAGTCCATCACGTAGCCAACCAGGGAGACTGACAGAGACTCTGATATTGACAAGTGATTAGCTCTACCACCATGATCAAGGGCCCTGTTAATAGAAATATATTGCATAGAATAGACATGCTTCTCTGACATGTATAGAGTAAAGAGTCAAGTTAGCTCTATTCCTTGCATTTCTATCTGCAATGTTCAGTATATTGAATCCACCTGAATGCCAACCGGGGTTGAAGAATCTAATACAAACGTATGGGTAAACTGTGAGGCTATGCACTGCACAGGGATCCTATCAAATGAGTTCTAATATGTAATTCTGTGATGCATTGTATATAGCGTAGAACCCTCCCTTAGAGTTTAAGCAACCTAATTGAACCTTGGTTTGTACAGCACATTACTTCAAAGCCGTTGCATGCATTGCTTTTAGGGAACAATACTATTCAAATGTGTTGATCCCCTCTGGCCCTCAATAAGCATGTTAATGGTATTTTGTCACACAACTAGCTTCTGGTTATTTCAGTGTGATCAAACAATGAATTGTAGTTTGGCTGTTAATGTTTTTAGAACTGGGTGAAACATTGCATTATTAATGACTATTTGAAATGTATATATTGTGTCTTCCAGATTTCAAAGAGCATAATGCTTCATGATAATTAGCTTCAAATGATTGCTTAATTAGTACATTTTAGTGGCCTTGGCTCTAGTCTTACATGAAAATATAATTTCTCAGCCTCGTGAACTATAGCTCATGTGTTTTATGTAAAAGCTTATGTATTGCCTTTCTGAGGGATTTCTCCTAATATTCCTCAGAGTCAAACAGGATTCATACCACATTAATGTTCAGCACAAGACACGCCTGTAGTATTATCCACATGCATCATGTCTGTGCATCTCCGAAAAGTTGTCAGCCACATCAGAAACCGCGATTTTTTTTTAAAAGTACTTGCTATTATTTTTCAATGGGGCACCATTGGAGCTTGGCATTCGTCTGCTAATGAATTTCGGGATGTTAATCCATAATTGAAGCATTTTGATGTTGGATAGTGGTAATTCCTCATAGTTTCATTAAAAGGCAGCCATAGATTAACGCCACACACCAAAGAATATATTTCGTAAAGCATCCATTTAGCTAAGGAAGTCGGAGGGCTGGTGGCAAAGGAGACAAATGTTGTTGTTGTGGGAAACTGTGGCGGGAGTATCAGAGTATAAGAGGCTTCTGAGGGTGTCGGGAAATATTGAGGCCGTGTGAGGCTCTGATTTAGCTCGCAGCTGTGACAAGTGAACGCCAATTGGGGTAGCAGGCCGCTCTATCAAAACAAACAGCAGTTTGGGAGATAACACTGAACACTGCTGCTGCACGCCTGATTGAAAGAACAAGTAGTGGGGTTGTGAAAGACTATTGCCCTGAGGGGACTTTTTCCATCGTTCTTCCTCAAACCATCACAATGCTATTTTTAAAGTAGAGTTTTTGATAGAAAGGCACTATAGGCTTATAGGAAATGTGCATTGAAATAGATCTGTTGTTGGACTCTATTTTTCTTGTGGCGAAACCCCTTGACATAGCGAATAGGCCTACATTCTCTTGG
Organism: Oncorhynchus mykiss; assembly: GCF_057628025.1. Lineage (NCBI taxonomy): Eukaryota > Metazoa > Chordata > Actinopteri > Salmoniformes > Salmonidae > Oncorhynchus > Oncorhynchus mykiss. The sequence continues at coordinate 43,291,248 of NC_143042.1, read as the reverse complement.
TGAAATCCCTTGTTACCTGAGCTCCTCTCCGCCCATACATCTGAAATCAAAGACATTTGTTATTCACCCATTCCACTATTCTTGTCTCACTCCCCGTCACATACAAACACATGCATGCGCGAAGGCTTACACACACACCACTTCACACAAGCTTGTCTGTTAATGGTTCCTGGAATACACAAGCCAATATAGAATCAATGCTGTCTAAAGATATGTAGACCTTGGTGATCGATGGGAGAGAGATCATCATCCTCATGGTATTTTGGAATGTATACAGAAATAGACCTTTGATAGCATTGACGGGCCCCTGGGTCTTTTTGCCTTGCAGTCGAGGTGATGGCATTGCCCCAAGTCAGGCCCCTCTGTCTGGAAGTCTTCCTTCCGCTACCATGTTTTTGCATAATGCTGCTCTGACCAGCACAGGGCAAAACTATGTTGAACTTACATTCTATCAATGTCATTTGTCAACATGCTGACATTGAACTTCAATGGAATTTTTGGTTGGAAACACAATGGTCTTTTAACCAGATTTCAATCACAAATTAACAAGATTTTAAACTTCGGTTAAAGTAGAATTCACGTTGGTTGACAACTCCAAAAAATGTCAACCAAATATGCACGCTGATTTTACGTGCAGGTTTTTACCCGAAGCAAAGCACATTGGGTCGTCAAAGTGATCACGAGGAAATTCTGACACTTCAAATGCATTTGTTTTCTATCTGCAAATTAGAATGAATTGAGTTTTTTAAAATATACTTTTTCCCTCTTTTTCTCCTATATTTCGTGAAATCCAATTGGTAGTTACAGTCTTGTCCCATTGCTGGACTCGGGAGCGGCAAAGGTCAAGAGCCATGCGTGCTCCGAAACGCGACCCTACCAAGCTGCACTGCTTCTTGACACACTGCTCACTTAACCCGGAAGCCAGCCGCACCAATGTGTTCGACGAAACACTGTACAACTGGCGACCGAAGTCAGTGCGCATGCGCCCGGCCTGCCACGAGGATCCGCTAGAGCATGATGGGACAAGGACATCCCGGCCGGCCAAACCCTCCACTCACCCGGACGACGCTGGTTCAATTGTGCGCTGCCTCATGGATCTCCTGGTTGCGGTCGGCTGCGATACAGCCTGGGATTGAACAAGGGTCTGTAGTTGTTGTTGTCAAGCCCCTCGCATTAAGCTTTCACTCAAGGCATTTGATCCCCATCTTACTAATGCTGCACAGGGGATTGATTGTCAACTGTTGTCTGGGGGTGCTAGACTAGCATACACTAATCTCGTCCACCAGCTGGTTTCACAAGGAACTAGAATGAAGCCTAAGGCAGGAGCGGGAAAAACTCCCGCTGGATTTTCATCGGCTAATCTCTGGCAATCACCATAGCACCTTCCCTCTACATTTTGGATTTCCAAGTGTGAGCAGTGCAAGTGATTTAGGCTTAACAAGGAAGTCTTTTAGAACTGTTTTCACATTTGTTGTATACCCAAACCATAGAGAATGATAGAGGGCTCTAGTGGCCAAAAGGCCACATCAGCACGGGCAGTGCCATCTGGGGCTTCTACCATTTTAATGTAGTCAACTGGGTGGGACTTCCAACTTCATTGGCTGATCCCTCCTGATGATCCGGTTGGAGTCTTGTCCAACCAGGAGGGATCAGCCAATCATGACGAAGAAAACGGACTAATTCAAAGTAGAGATTGCCTGAATGGTGCTGCCTGTGTGCTTTTAGATGCCATAATGGGAACTCTATAGGGATGCTTTCTCTATGGCCTAAATTCAGAATCAAATTGGGCTTCCCAAAAATATGGTCGCTGTGATAGAATATTTATTGGCGATTTTCTGAATTTAATACAACTGTTGCAGGCTCTCTCTCCCACCTCGATTTGAACCCACGGCTCTTTCAAGTCTCACTTTGTTTTGGTATTTGCAGGCTCTATATGCTGTAACAATTTAGCCCGGGGATGAGGCTACATGCACTCTGACCTTATTCACAGTGGGAGCATGTGTATACTGTATGATGAAGAATAGATGCTCTTTAAAGTGAATCATTTTTAGAAGAATGGAGTATAGATGCACAAACACACACCCTGGCCGAGGGGGGCTGTGACTAAAATTGTTCAACTACCAGACTACGCCAGTTCCTGAGGGGGAACACCTCAACCAGAACACAACACAGGTTCGTGACAGGTCACCTTTGAGTTGGGTCATGAGCAATGCAATGGATCAAACAACACTTTACATAAAAAATATAACATTACAAAGCTCTTTCAGTTACAACGTTTAAAACCAACTGGCCGTATTCGATTTGAACTTTGCCAGTATAAATAACAGTAAATCAAGACAGATCCGGATGGTTGTTTGGCACTTCTTAGACCGTAATACCTAGGACTACAATCACATTACTGTCACTTTAAGAGGAATAAGTTACATCGTATATCATTACTCGTTACAAATACCTGGCGAATCCACCACCCTGAGCACGGGGAGTGGCAGAACTACAAAAGACAAACGATAGTCGACAACCCTGAATGGATCCCACTAAGAGCTAGCGTAAACCAGAGCTCCACAGCTCAGACGTTTTGTAGTGTGGACCGACAGCTTGCATCTTGTACTCCAGCGCCATGGACACACATCTTCTCTGGCCTGACAGAGGTGCTCGACTCGAACACAGGTTATAAAAGGAAGCGGAGGGCGTGAACAGCACTGAAAGAGAGATGTGTTTTAGGGGGATGCTCCAATTAGGAGGGTGGATTAAAAATAATAATTATATTAAGCACAGCAAATCTCCAAGTCACAGCACACACATGCAATCAATTAAGGTCAATCATTGGTGAAAGCATGCATAGATCAGTGAAAGTTCAGATAAATAGGAAAGCTAATGTCCACTTATGACAAACACACAACACAACACACAGACAAAGCTACTCCTTGAAACAGATGGACTCTCACACAATCATTCCCCCAAAGGCTCATCATGTCATCAATAGTGGAAAATAACTGTGGAAAAAAGTGAGAGGATGATAGTTAGAGAGAAAAAGAGTTAGTGTCCACGTTCACAGTGGAAGCCTTAGCCTCTTCTCATCCTCCTAGAAATGATAAACAAACAATTAACTGGTCAATTTTACCTGGCTGCGTGGCAGCTGTAACCAGCGAGCCATGCAGTGGCTCCGGTCTCAGGTCAGGCACACAGATCTCCTCTCCTCGCCTCCAGAAGGCCATTTCCTAGTCCACGCGCCACTGAAGCCATGGCACCAGGCATTATTTACAACCTCCAAATGAGGTGAATTACCAACAGACCAATGGGCTGCGCTCAGGAGAAACGGACCCACCTGCAAACTAGCTGGAGGACTCAATGTCATGGCCAACATTTGTTAGCTCATTGAGCAACAGCTGTTTTCTTTGTCTGAGACTGTTTAGAGGACTTTGTGTTCTGCTATGTTGAAATGACATTGACTTTTTGTCTTTTGTGAACTTTCAAGACATATGGAGGCGATCTGCCGCAACGTGGACAGGCGTGCACAAACTCGCACACACACACGTACACAAATCAAAGGAAAACAACTCTTCATCCAAGCTCCGAAACGAACACGGACCAAAGCCCTGCTTGTACGACACTGTGTTTTGTTCCAATGTGCCGTTCCAGCAGCTTTCTAACTGTGAGGCCGTGTCTGTTGGTGGGGATATAAGGGGATTACACCCAGGCTCTTACCATCTCAACGATATCCCCACCACTTAGCTAGCTACCTATTTTCACCAGGACTCAGAGGTCCAGACACATCACTTTAGCCAGAGCTATCAATTGGTGAGCTTCATCAAGCGCAAGGTGGTTTAGGTTGGCATGCGTTTTTTTTCCCCCTGACCCCCGCTCCGCCTCAACTAGGGAGTGCTGCTGTTGCTAGGCGACCGGGAAATGTAGTTTGGGAGACTGGTGAGGTTTATATATAATGTATCAGTGTATAAAAAAACACCACTTAAACATAAGTCAAGTCTTATTAAAGCCACACCCTGTAAGATGTGTATACAATCACAGTGGACCCACCAACTAAATGTAAACAATGGGGCAAATACGTTAGTTGAAGTTACTGGGATTCTTAGACAGTGGCTTTACGAATACGAAACGGCTTGCTTTTTTAAGGGCTGTGAACCAGACTGTAACAGAGAGAATCGTCGTTCAACGTGGTTTATACTTTGATACCTTTTCACTTCATTTTTTAATTATCATTTGCCGATTCTGATCTGCGGTTATATATTCATTTAGCGGAGGGTTACTCTCGAGGTTGCGCAACACGCTCCAAAGTGTGTAGTGGAAGAAGAAAAAATATGAAATAAATAAAATAATAAGTGTGTTTTGGCACACTCCATTGCTCCATTTGCTCTCCCCCATAAAATTCACTCAAATTCATTGATGTAGGACACGATTTCTAATTGCTATATTTAATGTGTTAATGATTTAATTATTATTGTAATTTGTTACGACTAAATGATTGACTTAATTTAAGGGCTCCCGGCTTGTCGGGGGGGGGGGGGGGGTTGTTGTATCGGGCTACGATTCCAGCCGCTTGAAGATGAGCCGCACACAGACGCCATTTCACATCAGTAGCCAAACTTTAAGACAGACGGACGGTGGCAGGGAGGGATAGAATGAGCGGAATAGGCAGAGCGGGCAAGCCGACATCCTGCTTAGTCAGATGGAGTGAGTCTTTCATGGTCGCTGTGCCGAATGGCTCCAATGCAGTACAGAGAGTGGCAGGAGAAACAACAACGCTCCCCCTCTGTGAGAAATGACTCGGCCCGCTCTAATCAGAAGTAAACAGACCCTTATGGCCTCCCCACTGAAACGGGGGGTGTCGCACTTTCTCAAGCACATCAACAAACGGTTCGCTGGCATCAAAGGGATTTCAATTTTTAATTGAAACTGCTTTAATGTATTATGTAGTTAATTTATTTAATTTAGATTCGATGGCTGAGGAAAAAGGAATTGAGCTTTGAAAGGTCAGCCGAAATATCAGCATTCAAGAGAGGGAGAGAGGGCGCAGGCTCTATTAGGCTTGTAACAAATCACATTGGGTCAGCCCACAACTTTTGCTCTTCTTTTCATTTATGAGGACATTTGAACACGTCTCAAGATAACAAGATATTCAAAGGAATTCAGTTGATAGCCCTGAACAACACTCGATATCTGAAACTCTTGAGGATCTTGTTAGGTGTTGTCTTAGTAGTATGTTACCCTGTCTTGTCTTGCTATGTAGATAACTCCCCCAGGCTATTCCACCCGCTATACCACCCATTCACACATTTTTCATGCCTTTTGACATGCGTTAATCATAAATAATAGTGGAGTAGCCTACAGCGGGGATAGACGACCCTCGTCCTGCAGGGCCGCAGGCACTTCATGTTTTGATTTAACCCACCAGAAAGATCAGGTCTGTTGAATTTAGGCAAACACTTAACTGATCAATTAGCTCAGTTGGTCTGGTGTGGTGCCTAGTTGGAACAAAATCCTGCAGTACCTGTGGGACTCCAGGAACAAGATTGCCTACCACTGGCCTAAAGTTTTCTTGACTTTTTGTTGTAATTATTGTGATAGGCTCATGGTTTACCGGTACGGTGTACCCCCACTATTTATTTTTCCAGGACTCCATACAAGAACCATACCTTCAGCCCTCCCCCACCCCTATGGGGTCATGCTCCAGATTATTGTGGGTATTACTGTTTCCCAAATAAGTGTGGGTATTGCTGTTTACCAGATCATTGTGGGTATTGCTGTTTCTCAGATTAGTGAGGGTAATGCTATTTCCCAAATTAGTGTGGGTATTGCTGTTTCTCAGAATATTGTGGGTATTGCTATTTCCCAAATTAGTGTGGGTATTGCTGTTTCTCAGATTAGTGTGGGTATTGCTATTTCCCAAATTAGTGTGGGTATTGCTGTTTCTCAGATCATTGTGGGTATTGCTGTTTCTCAGATTAGTGTGGGTATTGCTATTTCCCAAATTAGTGTGGGAATGGCTGTTTCTCAGATTAGTGAGGGTAATGCTATTTCCCAAATTAGTGTGGGTATTGCTGTTTCTCAGATTATTGTGGGTATTGCTATTTCCCAAATTAGTGTGGGTATTGCTGTTTCTCAGATTAGTGAGGGTAATGCTATTTCCCAAATTAGTGTGGGTATTGCTGTTTCTCAGATTATTGTGGGTTTTGCTGTTTCTCAGATTAGTGTGGGTATTGCTATTTCCCAAATTAGTGTGGGTATTGCTGTTTCTCAGATTAGTGTGAGTATTGCTATTTCCCAAATTAGTGTGGGTATTGCTGTTTCCCAGATCATTGTGGGTATTGCCGTTTCTCAGATTAGTGTGGGTATTGCTGTTTTTCATATTAGTGTGGGTATTGCTGTTTCTCAGATTAGTGTGGGTATTTCTGTTTCCCAGATCATTGTGGGTATTGCTGTTTCCCAGATTATTGTGGGCATTGCTGTTTCCCAGTTTTTCTCAACCTTTGGAAGCAGTTTTCAGAGCTAACCTTCCATGCGGTGAACATGAAACATATCTAGTTATGTGTTCAGCTGTTCAATAGATAGCATTTCCCATCTGAATAAAATATAAATGTGTTGTAATACTGACAACTGAATGTAATGTCACTCCAGACCAGCGTGTCATTCTGTAGAAGACCAACATGTGTACTGACGCTTCTCAGTTTCTTCTTAACCTTGGGAAGCACTTCTCCGAGCTAACTGGCGTGATGGAGCCTTAGAGGCGCAGGATGTAATCTGGGATTAATTACGGAGTTTCAGTGTGCTGCTGTTGCAGCGCCCGCAGGCATCTGGTGACTCCCAGGCTAATCTGAATGACAGGGAATTTGGATAGCGGCCGGTTGGAGGATGCCGGTGGAGGACGTCAGTGTGGTGCATGTCTGTTCTCAACACTTTCAATACAGAGGGGAATGTTGACTTTGTAGAAATATCACGGCTAAGTGGACTATGATTCAGAGTTTGAGAGTGGGTTTCGCGGTCACACATTATGGTGGTGTGTGTGTGTGTGTGTGTGTGTGTGTGTGTGTGTGTGTGTGTGTGTGTGTGTGTGTGTGTGTGTGTGTGTGTGTGTGTGTGTGTGTGTGTGTGTGTGTGTGTGTGTGTGTGTGTGTGTGTGTGTGTGTGTGTGAGAGCACCTGTGTGTGTGGTAGTGCTTAGCAATTAGTGTTTCTGAGGTCAGTTCGATTGTAAAAAAATGATCACAGTTTTCGATTTCAATTTCGATTGGAACATTAATGCACTATGCATTATGTGGGTTGAATGCTGTAACAGCATAAAATAAAACAATTAATAAAAGTCCCATGATGGTAGTAACTGCCCGTTACTGCTTAGTGAGTAAGGGTTAGATGGAGAAAATCGAAATGAAAATGGATTGCCCTCCCTTCGGCAAAATACACTTTACCTATACCCTTCCTGAACACTTGAAAGAAAGACCCTCCCCTACACCCAAAATAATAATTAAAACAAAGTGGATAGCAGAGAACATGCCTACCATTTACCCTCACTTTTTAGACTGACCAGAGCAACATGAGCATATCGCACAGGGCTCCAAGCCAGAAAGTTGTGGGTTCGCAGGTCACCGTGGACAAGAGTAGAGGAAAGATCTCCTTTATAGTAAAAGCTTTACATGAATCTATCGTCGTATTTGCAGGTCCGAGAAAAAATAGACATTTATAAACATTTCATGGAATTCTACGTAACTTGACATATTAGCAGAATCTTTTTTTAATAGCACACACATTAAGAAAATGAAAGGCTGAGCACGGACAGAGAGATAGGCCTATGTGTTCATCTTATCACATTTCCCCAATGCCAAATCAGTGTGTCCTGTTTGCAAGACAACGGACCGTTTTTCAATAATTAAATCTCAGATGTCATCAGGAATCTGTGCATGTTACTTTCAAAAATGACCGATGCAGAAAAGGGTAAGCTTTAACTGCTGGCTGATCTTCTTCTGTGGCTTAACCCAACAAGAGGTCACAAGTATTTACCTAAGAGAAAAAAAAGTGCTGCAGACCAAAGCGATGTTATAGATCACTTTCTAGAATCGGATCCGTTTTATTTTTCTTGGGTAATCGTATCCTAACAAGGCGTACGCCTGTGCTTTTTGCCATTTTCTTTAAAGCTAGGCCTATGGCATACTCTCACATACCCCTTAAATTTGAGTCTTGGTTTTAACTTAACAGCCCTTCACTGACACTTAGGTAGGCTATTAAAAGAGTGGTGGGTGGAGGAATTGACACTGAGATATATTGAGATATATTGAAATTTCATAAATTAGAAATGACATGACCCTCCCCTGGACTATATTTAAAAATATATACTATACCCTCCCCTTTACTGAAATTCTGTAAATTCTGTACATATTTTCAGGTCAAGATACCCCGGGAAACAACTTCTCTCCATCCCCCTCGAATTGTGCGCTCTACTGTCTCTTCTCTCTCTCACCGTGTCTGCCCCACACTAATCTAACATAGCTGCCATGAAATAAACGCAGACTGAACAAGTAGGCAATGGATTATGGTCATTGTAGTTAATTACCTACGCTAAACAATGTAGACTATTGGCCTGCTGGAAACTACAACTCCCTACTACATTGCACAGTTTGGGCTTCATCTGATTTATCCTATAGGGAAACTGCTCATTAAGCGCACAGAAAAAAATAAATAAATAAATCGGCATCAGTGTACACATTTTTGTGTCTGTGTGTTTTAGAGAGCGCAGCGTGTGTTTTGCAGGTTGTGTGTGAGTGTGTGTGGGTCTGACAGAGCAGCACGGCATCTAATCTTCAGTGTTTACTGTTTAAATATTTGTCTGTCTCGGGATCTGAAGACAGAGAGATAAGGCAGGAGACAACCCCTGTCAAAGAACTGTCTCTCCCCTAGGAAGCCATTTTTATTAAACATTGATTTTCTACATCTTTTGATAATCCCTATATCAAAGAAACATCAAAACATCAGCCATTCAAAACATATATGTTATTCAAATAAAATGGTATTTGTCACATGCTTTGTAAACAACAGGTGTAGTCTAACAGTGAAATGCTTGTTTACAGGCCCTTGACAACAATGCAGAGAGAAAAATTGAAAAATCATAGAAAAATAACACGAGGAATAAATACACAATTCCTTATTATTTTTGTCAATTACTTTTCCATTTTCTCTCTCCAATACATCTTACCTTTCAGCTACAGATGTAAGATCTTAATTTGAGCCAGTTTTCTACATCAGGGAAATAATCCTGCAGCAACAGGAAATGAGAATTATTATGTGGATTATATTATTATTAATATTTTTTTCTGTAGGGGTTGATACATTTTTTCATAAGGGGAAATCAAGTCTGAACATTCAAAGTGAAATTAAAAACTTCAGAAGCCTTTTTAAACCTCAAATACACTGCAAGTTTTAAATGTCCTGCATTGCAGGAAGGTTATCCTGCAACAGGGTGAACAAATTATACATAAGCAGCCTCACAAGGACTTTACAAAATAACCTAACATGCTATAGATGTAGCAGCGATGCTATTGATGTGGCCCTCTGACTCAATCTTCTACAAGAGGCTGCAAGTGGCTCCCCTTTGGCCTCCTGTGTGGTCATCACCCCCAAGGTGTCTGTGTATGTGTGTGGTGTGTATCTGCTGCCCTCTTCCTCTCTTCCCTCCCCGTGTTCCATCTGTGCATGGCGTTCCCATGGCAACGGGGCGGCTCACGGTGGGGTGGTGAGGAGAGGGTTGTGGTTGGTAGCGCCTGTTGGCAGTTCAGTGCGTCTCACCCATCTCAGTGTGATGGGCCCCTCCTGGGCCTGACGATGAGCAAAATTATTTTTAATGGATCTTCATGAAACCATCTGTATCAGCGCACCTGCCCACTGGAAGGCTATCGACAAAGTGGTTACGACCACAGGACCCCCAGATTGCTCTAAAGATGTGTAATCATTTTGTTTGCTATATATGAAGCTCTCTTTTTGGTATCTATGTTTTGAGGCCAGGGGTGGTTTGGAAGCTAGATAAAAACATGTTTTCTCTTGGCTTCTAATCCATAGTTTGTTGGTTTCATTATCAGTTGAAAGTCAATGCAGGGTTTAGCGTAGTCTGCTAGCACTCTGTTTTGCTTGCAAACATGCTTCGTCTTAAATGCCACGCAACTTAGACAGGGCTTAGGCTCTTATGGGTTAAATTGTATGCTGAGCAAAAACCATTGATTGCAAAGTTTACCAAACCATACACCAATGTGCAGAAGTCTACTTTTAACAATTGCCACTGAACATCTTTCGATAACACATTTACTTGAGGAACAGTGCAGATGCAAAGTTTGGTAACAGAATGACAGTTAAATCAGACAGTTTTTTTATGTGACCACATTCCAAAAACACTTAAATACCTGCTCTGAATTAAGATTCAAAGACGTCTGCAGAAAGAATGGGATGTCTGCTATGATATGAAACCTTGAGTTTGAAAACCTCTCCGCTGTGAAGTGGATCAACAACCGGTAAAAGAATGACATCCTGGGTCCCTGATCTCTACTATACAGAAATGCATCATTTGAATGTCCTTCTCTTCATGGTGATGTATCCTAAATAGATACACAAAGGTAGATAAATATGCTATCCTCCTTTGCATATTTGGGTATTATTCTACACACTGACTAGTATTCTAATGAGCTCCACCCCCAACAAGACCAAATATGGTTGGTCTGGACCAAATCTGTACTAATCATAGATGTCTATGTTTCAATAGTTTGGACAGCACAGTAGAGTAGAGAAAAAGAGTGTGTGTGTATACATACATACATACATACATACATACATACATACATACATACAGTGGGGAGAACAAGTATTTGATACACTGCCGATTTTGCAGGTATTCCTACTTACAAAGCATGTAGAGGTCTGTAATTGTTATCAAAGGCACACTTCAACTGTGAGAGACGGAATCTAAAACAAAAATCCAGAAAATCATATTGTATGATTTTTAAGTAATTCATTTGCATTTTATTGCATGACATACGTATTTGATCACCTACCAACCAGTAAGAATTCCAGCTCTCACAGACCTGTTAGTTTTTCTTTAAGAAGTCCTCCTGTTCTCCACTCATTACCTGTATTAACTGCATCTGTTTGAACTTGTTACCTGTATAAAAGACACCTGTCTACACACTCAATCAAACAGACTCCAACCTCTCCACAATGGCCAAGACCAGAGAGCTGTGTAAGGACATCAGGGATAAAATTGTAGACCTGCACAAGGCTGGGATGGGCTACAGGACAATAGGCAAGCAGCTTGGTGAGAAGGCAATTATTATTAGAAAATGGAAGAAGTTCAAGATGACGGTCAATCACCCTCGTTCTGGGGCTCCATGCAAGATCTCACCTCGTGGAGCATCAATTATCATGAGGAAGGTGAGGGATCAGCTGAAGAGAGCTCAGACAACAGTCTAAAAAAAAAACATTAGTAACACACCGTCATGGATTAAAATCCTGCAGCGCACGCAAGATCCCGCTGCTCAAGCCAGTGCGTGTCCAGGCCCGTCTGAAGTTTGCCAATGACCATCTGGATGATCCAGAGGAGGAATGGGAGAAGGTCATGTGGTCTGATGAGACAAAAATAGAGCTTTGTGGTCTAAACTCCACTCGCCATGTTTGGAGGAAGAAGAAGGATGAGTACAACCCCAAGAACACCATCCCAACTGTGAAGCATGGAGGTGGAAACATCATTCTTTGCGGATGCTTTACTGCAAAGGGGACAGGACGACTGCACCGTATTGAGGGGAGGATGGATGGGGCCATGTATCGCAAGATCTTGGCCAACAACCTCCTTCCCTCAGTAAGAGCATTGAAGATAGGTCGTGGCTGGGTCTTCCAGCATGACAAAGACCCGAAACACACAGCCAGGGAAACTAAGGAGTGGCTCCGTAAGAAGCATCTCAAGGTCCTGGAGTGGCCTAGCCAGTCTCCAGACCTGAAACCAATAGAAAATCTTTGGAGAGAGCTGAAAGTCCGTATTGCCCAGCGACAGCCCCGAAACCTGAAGGATCTGGATAAGTTCTGTAAGGAGGAGTGGGCCAAAATCCCTGCTGCAGTGTGTGCAAACCTGGTCAAAAACTTCAGGAAACGTATGATCTCTATAATTGCAAACAAAGGTTTCTGTACCAAATATTAAGTTCTGCTTTTCTGATGTATCAAATACTTATGTCATGCAATAAAATGCAAATGAATTAAAAATCATACAATGTGATTTTCTGAATTTTTGTTTTAGATTCCTTCTCTCACAGTTGAAGTGTACCTATGTTAAAAATTACAGACCTCTACATGCTTTGTACGTAGGAAAACCTGCAAAATCGGCAGTGTATCAAATACTTGTTCTCCCCACTGTACATACATACATACATACGGAAAGGGCTTACATACATACATACATAGGGATCGTACGGATCGTTTTTTCCCCCTCATCAATCTACACACAATACCCCATAATGACAAAGCAAAAACAGGTTTTAGTTTTTATTTGCAAATATTTATTTAAAATAACCTGGAAATATCACATTTACATAAGTATTCAGACCCTTAAACTCAGTACTTTATTTTATTATTATTTTTAAAAATCTATTTATACATTTTGCATGCACATTTACTCATTCACATTTACTTTGTTGAAGCACGTTTGGCAGCGATTACAGCCTTTAGTCTTCTTGGGTATAACGCCACAAGCTTGACACACCTGTATTTCGAGAGTTTCTTCCATTCTTCTCTGTCATGTGTCTTTTTACTGAGGAGTGGCTTCCGTCTGACAACTCTACCATAAAGGCCTGATTGGTGGAGTGCTGCAGATATGGTTGTCCTTCTGGAAGGTTCTCCCATCAGGACTGCGATTACTCACCACGGGCTAGCAAAATCCCTTTTTTCCTTTCATGACTCTGACGAGCCCTATGCAAAGGATATACTGCTTCCTCGGGATCAGGCCCCGATCCCCGTGATTTGCGTGAAGAGGCGGAGAAAGAGGGGCAGAAGATCGGGCTGCCTTCTGAGAATTCGTAGGTGATCTAATTAACCCCCATTTCCCTCCATTCTGCTAGCAAACATGCAATCTTTGGAGAATAAAATTGGCAAGTTACGCGGAAGATTAAACTACCAATGTGACATTAAAAACTGTAACATCTTATGCTTCAAGGAGTCGTGACTGAACGCTGACAATGTCAATATACAGCTGGCTGGTTATACGATGTACCAGCAGAATAGAACAGAGGCGTCTGGTAAGACAAGGGGCGGTGGTCTATGTATTTTTGTAAACAACAGCTGGTGCACGATATCTAAGGAAGTCTCGAGCTATTGCTTGGCTGAGGTAGAGTATCTCATGATAAGCAGTAGACCACACTACCTACCGAGAGTATTTTCATCTGTATTCTTTGTAGCTGTTTACATACCAACCCAGTCAGAAGCTGCCACTAAGACAGCATTGAATGAGATGTATTCTGCCATAAGGAAACAAGAAAACGCTCACCCAGAGGTGGTGCTCCTAGTAGCAGGGGACTTTAAAGCATGGAAACTTGAATACATTTTACCAAATTTCTATCAGCATGTTTAATGTGCAACCAGAGGAAAAATAACTCATGACCACCTATACTCTACACACCGAGACGCATACAAAGCTCTCCCTCGCCCTCCATTTGGCAAATCTGACCATAATTCTATCCTTCTAATTCCTGCTTACAAGCAAAAATTAAAGCAGGAAGCACTGGTGACTAGATCAATAAAAAAGTGGTCAGAGGAAACAAAGCTACAGAACGGTTTTGCTAGCACAGACTGGAATATGTTCCCGGGATTCCTCTGATGGCATTGTACACCACATCAGTTATTTGCTTCTTCAATAAGTGCATCGATGACGTCGTCCCCACAGTGACCGTACGTACATACCCCAACCAGAAGCCATGGATTATAGGCAGCATCCGCACTGAGCTAAAGGCTAGATCTTCCGCTTTCAATGAGCAGGACTCTAACCCTGAAGCTTATAAGAAATCCTGCTGTGCCCTTCGACAAACCATCAAACAGGCAAAGCGTCAATACAGGACTAAGATCGAGTCATACTACACTGGCTCTGACGCTCGTCGGATGTGGCAGGGCTTGCAAATCATTACAGACTACAAAGGGAAGCACAGCCGAGGGCTGCCCAGTGACACGAGCCTACCAGATGAGCTAAACTACTTCTACGCTCGCTTCGAGGTAAATAACACTGAAACATGCATGAGAAGAACATGCATTACATCGGATCTCCGCAGCCGATGTAAGTAAGACCTTTAAACAGGTCAACATTCACAAGGCCGCAGGGCCAGACGGATTACCAGGACATGAACTGCGAGCATGAGCTAACCAACTGGCAAGTGTCTTCACTGACATTTTCAACCTGTACCTGTCCGAGTCTGTAATACCAACATGTTTTAAGCAGACCACCATAGTCCCTGTTCCCAAGAACACTACCGACCAAACCACTCACATCTGTAGCCATGAAGTGCTTTGAAAGGCTGGTTATGGCTCACATCAACACCATCACCCCAGAAACCCTAGACCCACTTCAATTTGCATACCGCCCCAACAGATCCACAGATCCACAATCTATATTGCACTCCACACTGCCCTTTCCCACCTGGACAAAATAAACACCTATGTGAGAATGCTATTCATTGACTACCACTCAGTGTTCAACACCATAGTGTCGTGAAGAGTGCATGACAAAAGAGACTCAGGAGACTCAAGAGACTGTGAGTCCGGTTGGATGTACTGCAAAATGCTCTAAAATGGCATTAGAGGCGGCTTATGGTAACGGAATTAACTTAAAATTCTTTGGCAACAGCTCTAGTGGACATTCCTGCAGTCAGCATGCCAATTGCACGCTCCCTCAAAACACAGAGATCTGTGGCATTATGGCATGTGCGTATTTTAGTGCCCCATCACAAGGTGCACCTATGTAATGATCATGACATTTAATCAGATTCTTGATATTCCACACCTGTCAAGTGGATGGATTATCTTGACAGAGGAGAAATACTCACTAACAGGGATGTAAACATATTTGTGCACAAAATTTGAGAGAAATTTGAGAGAAGCTTTTTGTGCATCTGGAAATTTCTGGGATATTTTTATTCAACTCATGAAACATGGGACCAACACTTTACATGTTGAGATTTTATATTTTTGTTCAGTATAGTTGGAATTAACACGCCCAGTCAGTGTTGAGTGACAATAATGAATCCCATAACAGCAGATTATTCAAAGATTTACCATAATGCCAATGAACAGTGTGTGCTGTATATAGCAGACCTGGGTCAAATACATGTGTCACCCCACTGGGCACAGACGTCAGTTCAAAGTCTAGTTTTGATTGACATTTGGTTGATTTGTCTGATAATGTGAAATCTGCAACAAATGTCACCATGTCATTTGATTTAAGTTAAAAGTTGGGTGAAACCCCCCCCCCCCCCCCCCCAAAAAAAAATGCTGACTTTTTGCAAATCCAATCAGTTTTCCACATTCATTCAATGACATCATATAATTTTGGGGGGTTGAAACGACGTGGAAACAACGTTGATTCAACCCGTTTTCTACCAGTGGTATGTACTTTCAGACGCACTTGATTTTTCTGGGAGTTTGCACTTTGGGTCTCTTTTATAGGTTATATTGTACAGGGCAAACTGAATCAAACAATGCTCAAAGAATATCTAAGTGATATCTTACCATTTCTTGTATTAACCTCCAATAGCAGACTGCGACCGACATGCACGATGTTACCTGACACATTCGAGGGTACTGGACCCTATTCCAACTAAACTACTGAAAGAGCTGCTTCCTGTGCTTGGCCCTCCTATGTTGAACATAATAAACGGCTCTCTATCCATCGGATGTGTACCAAACTCACTAAAAGTGGCAGTAATAAAGCCACTCTTGAAAAAGCCAAACCTTGAACCAGAAAATATAAAAAACTATCGGCCTATATCGAATCTTCCATTCCTCTCAAATTTTTTAGAAAAGCTGTTGCTTAGCAACTCACTGCATTCCTGAAGACAAACAATATATACAAAGTGCGTCAGTCTGGTTTTAGACCCCATCATAGCACTGAGACTGCACTTGTGAAGGTGGTAAATGACCTTTTAATGGCATCAGACTGAGGCTCTGCATCTGTCCTTGTGCTCCTAGACCTTAGTGCTGCTTTTGATACCATCGATCACCACATTCTTTTGGAGAGATTGGAAACCCAAATTGGTCTACACGGACAAGTTCTGGCCTGGTTTAGATCTTATCTGTAGGAAAGATATCAGTTTGTCTCTGTGAATGGTTTGTCCTCTGACAAATCAACTGTACATGTCGGTGTTCCTCAAGGTTCCGTTTTAGGACCACTATTTCTTTCACTATATATTTTACCTCTTGGGGATGTCATTCGAAAACATAATGTTAACTTTCACTGCTGTGCGGATGACACACAGCTGTACATTTCAAAGAAACATGGTGAAGCCCCAAAATTGCCCTCACTAGAAGCATGTGTTTCAGACATAAGGAAGTGGATGGCTGCAAATTTTCGACTTTTAAACTCGGACAAAACAGAGATGCTTGTTTTAGGTCCCAAGAAATAAAGAGATCTTCTGCTGAATCTGACAATTAATCTTAATGGTTGTACAGTCGTCTCAAATAAAACTGTGAAGGTCCTCGGCGTTACTCTGGACCCTGATCTCTCTTTTGAAGAACATATCAAGACTGTTTCAAGGACAGCTTTTTTCCATCTATGTACCATTGCAAAAATCAAAAACTTTCGGTCCAAAAATGATTCAGAACAATTAATCCATGCTTTTGATGCTTCTAGGTTGGACTACTTCAATGCTCCGGATAAAGCACTAAATAAACTTCAGTTAGTGCTAAATACGGCTGCTAGATTCCTGACTAGAACCCAAAAATTGTATCATATTACTCCAGTGCAAGCCTACACTGGCTTCCTGTCAAGGCAACGGCTGATTTCAAGGTTTTACTGCTAACCTACAAAGCATTACATGGGCTTGCTCTTACCTATCTCTCTGATTTGGTATTGCCGTACATACCTACATGTACGCTACGGTCACAAAACTCAGGCCTCCTAATTGTCCCTAGAATTTCTAAGCAAACAGCTGGAGGCAGGGCTTTCTCCTACAGAGTTCCATTTTTATGGAATGGTCTGCCTACCCATGTGAGAGACGCAAACTCGGTCTCAACCTTTAAGTCTTTACTGAAGACTCATCTCTACAGTGGGTCATATGATTGAGTGTAGTCTGGCCCAGGAGTGTGAAGGTGAACGGAAAGGCTCTGGAGCAACGAACCGCCCTTGCTGTCTCTGCCTGGCCGGTTCCCCTCTTTCCACTGGGATTCTCTGCCTCTAACCCTATTACAGGGGCTGGGTCACTGGCTTACTAGGGCTCTTTCATACCGTCCCTAGGAGGGGTGCGTCACTTGAGTGGGTTGAGTCACTGATGTGATCTTCCTGTCTGGGTTGGCGCCCCCCCCCAGTCCAACTGGCCGTGCTGCTGCTCCAGTTTCAACTGTTCTGCCTGTGATTATTATTATTTGACCATGCTGGTCATTTATGAACATTTGAACATCTTGGCCATGTTCTGTTATAATCTCCACCCGGCACAGCCAGAAGAGGACTGGCCACCCCACATAGCCTGGTTCCTCTCTAGGTTTCTTCCTAGGTTTTGGCCTTTCTAGGGAGTTTTTCCTAGCCACCATGCTTCTACACCTGCATTGCTTGCTGTTTGGGGTTTTAAGCTGGGTTTCTGTACAGCACTTTGAGATATCAGCTGATGTACGAAGGGCTATATAAATTAATTTGATTTGATACTCGGTTTCCTCAACCCAATCTCATGTCACTTCTCATAAATTGGGTTTGTAGGAAAATCTTGGTGATGTTTTATGTATCAATGTCTCCCGGGGCAACCCTCAGGAGCCCTTTTGAGAGGAGAGCGTTGCGTGTGATTTATAAAAAGACAGCCATTGTCCTTGCGTGCCTTGGCAGATAGTTTAAGGAAATTGAATGAGATCAAATTTAGTGCAACCTCCATTGGGTTGGCCACATTATTTTGAAGTGCTTGGTTACCGTGGCAGAGGCGGCGGGATATCTTTATTTGGGACGCGGCGTGGGCCCATTCATCACAGTAGATAAAGAACTGGAGAGAGGCCACAGTGTAGACAACAACAGAAGAGCAGACACAAACTTTTTAGCTCATGTTTGGATTACATTTACACAGTGGTGGCAAAAGTGCCCAATTATCATACTTGAGTAAAAGTAAAGATACCTTAATAGAAAATGACTCAAGTAAAAGTGAAAGTCACACAGTAAAATACTACTTGAGTAAGAATCTAAAAGTATTTGGTTTTAAATATACTTAAGTATTAAAAGTAAATGGAATTGCTAAAATGAACTTAAGTATCAAAAGTAAAATTATGAATTATTTCAAATTCCTTATATTAAGCAAACCAGAAGGCACCATTTTCTTGTTTTTTAAAATGTATTTACAGATAGCTATTGGCACAGTCCAGCACACTTCCTGTCCGCTAAGCATTCAAAATGGAACCAGTACTTTTGGGTGTCAGGAAAAAAGTACATTATTTTCTTCAGGAATGTAGTGAAGTAAAAGTATTCAAAATATAAATAGTGAAGTAAAGGACAAATAATACCCCCAAAAATGATTTTCACTTAGGTACTTTACACTGCATTTACATAGCTACTTCCCTCTGATAAACTTCTTTATTAATATGAGTTTGGACCAACAACTTAAGTATGTATTTATATCTTACTTACTTTCTATTTACCATTATAGCAACCAATTGCAATCCAATTCAGGTGGGAAATGCTATACATTGAACAGTTGAACACATATACTGTAAATGGATGTTGATGATGTTCATGGCTACAGAATTGTATTCAAGTCTTGTGGGAAATTCAATATACTATACACATGTAGCTGTTTGATGTTCACTGCTACATCATTTGAATCAATTCAGATGGGAAATGGTATGTATTGAACCATTAAACATTTTTGACCACAATGTTTCTGATGCTGAATACCATATCAGACTCTAGGCCAATACAGTTATGACTGTGTGTTAGAACCACAGCTCTAATTTTTACAGCTGTGTACTGCAGTGTGTGGTGATCTCCCAAGAGTCCTCTAGGATGACTTGACGAGGATGTGTGTGTGTGTGTTTGTTTAAGATAGATCTATGGACTCTCAGCCAATGGGCCTTTTATTGTCCGTCTTCACAGCCAGATGTTCCTGTGATGTGAAGATAAGGAGGGAGAGATGAAGAGGAGGGACGTCCAAACGGTCTGTATTTTTTTAAACACCTTTTCTCTACATAAATGTCTTTACCTCTTTTTGCCTCTCTCTTTTTCACCCTCCCTCCCTCCCTCCCTCCCTCCCTCCCTCCCTCCCTCCCTCCCTCCCTGATATGGAGGCAGATGCTTAGGGCCCCTAGACGTAGAGTGTGTCTCTGATATAAAATGGTTGTAATGAATGGCGCCGCCTGTTTGTGCGCCTGCCGCCAAATGCCACAGCTGCACGGAGCGCTGGATGGAACAAACAAACCCTCGTTCCTGCGTGCCGATAAGTTGACACTTCAGATGCCAAGTAGACCGCATGTGTGACCTCATAGCAAGGGTCATCATCTCAAAGCTACTTTGTAACAAGACCTAACATGAAGGAAATGATTATTTATGCGCCTTTATTCAAATGGGCTTGGTTTGAGTCGACTTGGAGTTACTGATGTGTCATGGCCTTAAGTTATACACCCAACTCCGCCGGACATAACCTCAAACAAGGTTAGCATCACTTACTTTTCCTCACTTGTTTTCTGCCTTTTTTCTCAAGCCCTTTTCCGCTAATTGCTCTTAATGAACGCGTGTATCCTTATTGTCTGTCCTTTGGCGCACCGAAGGGTGGCCTCTCGCTGACACACGAAGAAAAAAAACATTACCTCAGCCCATTATAGATTACCATGTTGTTGATTGATGCATGCACATCTGACGTTCTTTGGGGAGAGCTTTTTTTTTCTCCCCTCTTTTGTTTATTCCATTATCTTGAGCGTAGTTCTGGGTGTAATGGAAGTTTTGGAAGGCATAGGTGATGTGAGGCTAATTAGTCATTAGCGAGGAGATTTGGGTCCCAAATGACAAGTGCATGCTTTACAAGGTCATAATTTGATTAAAGTGGGCTGCCAGTGATGGGAGAAGCTACTCAGACATGATTAACTTGTCCCTCTCTTTCTCTCCCCCCGATACCACAGGGGGTACGTCTCTAATTTTATCATACATGGAGGTGCACATAGATTTGTCAGCGTGCTCCGGGTTTGTTGTGTGACAGGCGCAGGAGATTGAAGGCGCGTCATGCGGACTTAAGGGAAGCGACCCGGGATTGGAGATTGTTCTCTGCCATTTTCATTTGTGAGTGTGTGTGTGTGTGTGCATGCATGGTTGTTTGTGTGTGTGTGTTTCTTAAAGAGACAGGTTGCAGCATGGACTTGTCTCGATTGGCTGAGTCATCATGTTTGTTCGGGTCACAGGGTCAGAGTAGCCCTCAGGCGCAAACACCAGACGCGGCAACTGCAATCCCTTTTCTTTCCTGCTTTTTTTTTGATGATCTTCAAGTGCCTAGCACTCAAACTTACTCAACGAACAAACTTTTCTGACATATCCTTGAGAGGATACTGATAGTTGTCATGGTCTTGATTTTCTTTAAATAAAATACTAACATGGAGTATATGACTGGTCTCGATCGACTGCTGGACAAGTTAAGATTGAGGGCGTAGCCCCAGCTCTTCAGGGACCCCTTTTCACTACTGTTTTATGGCAAACCTCTAGATGAGCTGCAAAACTGTCAAAAGATGAGATGAAGCTTGACTGGCGTATGGATTCCGAGGTGTCTAGAACATATTGAAGGATGCTCTCGATGCATGTGCACTCTTATCCTCGCTCTCGATTCACTTCCTTCCTTCCATTGTTTACTTGTTGCTGTTTACCTTTCACGAAAGATTAATGGGGTTTACCCACAAAGGAACATTGCCACATCTACATTTTTTTATGTATAATACAGTGTTGCAAATGGCTCATTTCACTTTAGCGGTCGGGAAGGCAAATATCTTTCCCCCACCTGGGTCCATTGGGATAGGAATTCAGTTAATAACTGTGTTCATTGAAAGCCATGGTGCGGTTTCATATGTAGCAAACCATGCCACCAGAGTGAATTATAAACACACTTGGAGCGAACGGACCTGTCGGAAAAAGCATATTACCCCTGTGCATCCTAAGTGGCCTTTTGGAGGAGATAATAACCTTGAATAATCTTTGAAAAGAAAGAAAGAATGAAAGAAAGAAAGGAAGAGGTGGACTGAAATGTGGACTGGTGCAAAGTCAGAGTGTGTCAAAGAAGCAATGAGCAATATTGAGTCCATCTCATCCATGTTTAATGGACACACAGCAAAGAGTCACAGGTGAGATGTGGGGGTCTGTTTAGACAGGTCATCGAGCGTTGACAACCCGCGAGGAGGAGGGTTGCATCTGTCTGTTCCTCCCCGCGTTTATCCCGTTATTGTCTCACAGGAGATGTTACCTATAACCAGAGTTTATATCACTATATTCGCACTGCATGCTAATTTGGGTACTCAAATGTGCTAATTTCCCCTCTCCTGTGATTGTGTATAATTTGAGATGCGATGCACCATGTGGAACTGCTAGGGGGGGGGGGGGGGTATTTTTAGGAGGACGCGGGCTCCCTCAGAAAAGTGGAGGAGCTCTTTCTGTCTTCCTCTCCTCTGTCAGGCCCTCGTTTATTTCCCCACTCCCTCGCTCAAGGAACGGCTCCTTGAGGATGTCGGTGGCTGCCACTTTAACAGATGAGCATATCTGGAATGAGCTATGAGGCCGGGGCACTCAGACAGATGTGGATTTGGCATATTAATTTCCCCCTTACCTCTGTGCCCGCCCGCGCGCACACACACACACACACACACCAGTCAGACACCAGTCTCATGATCACAAACAACACACACATGCACACACAAACACCACATGCATTATCCCTGCCATCTCTCTCGTTGAAGGCTGTAGACCTTTGAAAGGCACTCTTTCCTAGAGAGGGCACAGACTGAAGTCAAGAGGGCACAGAGGGGTCTCTGAGGCGATCCCACCACCACGACATCTTATTATAGGCCCCTCGTATTCACGGCTCACATTGCAGGTTCTGGCCATGAAACTCTAGCCAGGCCTCATGAAAAAAAAAAGCGGTTAAGTGCATGAAATTGCCTGTCTCCCGGCTCTTTTTTCCCTGAAAGGCGCCCGGTACAGGTTCATTCTGTTGTTACGCCCTCAGAGGAAACTCGTGCCGCGTTGTGGAGAGTCAGGGAGGGGGAGGTTGGGGTGGCCGTTTGGGATTCACGGTCACGGGTTACGACCACGGAGCAACGGGCCCCAATTCCCCCAGCGGATCAGATGCTGCTCCAACCCGAGCCATGCCAGGCTAGCCTCTGATTCAGCAAGTGGTGGCCATGGGACTGTGCAGTCAATGAAACGGCTCATTGGCCCACACACCATTTCGTCGGTGAGAGATGTTCTCGAGAGCTTAACTTAATCCTGGCAGCAACAATTAAATATTCTCTGGCGCTTGCATCAACATTTTCTGTGCACTTAAAATGCTAATGGGAAGACAACGTTAAACCCTCAACATCTTGAACACCTACAATACTCTCTGGGTCTTTACTACGTAAACCCTCAACACCTTGAACACCTACAATACTCTCTGGGTCTGTATTACGTAAACCCTCAACACCTTGAACACCTACAATACTCTCTGTGTCTTTATTACGTAAACCCTCAACACCTTGAACACCTACAATAGTCTCTGTGTCTTTATTAGGTAAACCCTCAACACTGTGAACACCTACAATACTCTCTGGGTCTTTACTATGTAAACCCTCAACACCTTGAACACCTACAATACTCTCTGGGTCTTTATTACGTAAACCCTCAACACCTTGAACACCTACAATACTCTCTGGGTCTTTACTACGTAAACCCTCAACACCTTGAACACCTACAATACTCTCTGGGTCTTTACTATGTAAGCCCTCAACACCTTGAACACCTACAATACTATCTGGGTCTTTATTACATAAACCCTCAAAACCTTGAACACCTACAATACTCTCTGGGTCTTTATTACGTAAACCCTCAACACCTTGAACACCTACAATACTCTCTGGGTCTTTATTATGTAAACCCTCAACACCTTGAACACCTACAATACTCTCTGGGTCTTTAATACCTAAACCCTCAACACCTTGAACACCTACAATACTCTCTGGGTCTTTAATACCTAAACCCTTAACACCTTGAACACCTACAATACTCTCTGGGTCTTTACTATGTAAGCCCTCAACACCTTGAGCACCTACAATACTCTCTGGGTCTTTACTACAGTAGTGGAGAAAGGCGTTAGATGAGTTGAGATGAGCAAATGCAGGGCTTGTGATTCAACAAAAGGTACACGTTGGAAGATGACGGGAGAAGAACAGAAATATTTAGTTAGGCATTCCTATCTCAGGCAGTTCTCTCGGGACTGGGAAACATAAAGAGAAAAAAAATACTTGTTTCTATCCATTTGACCAGCCAAAGGCACATCAACTATTTTCTCTCTCTCTCTTGTCCCTGAATGCAATCACTTCAGAATTGATTTTCATGGCTGAAAGGGAAATAATGGGAATTTTTCTAATGTATTCCTTTTGGTTAACCAGTATAGACCGTATTTCAGGCTTGTCAGTTAGGAGAAGAAAAATATCTCATCTTTGCTCGACTCTTTCTCCCTCCCTTCCTCCCTCCTCTCAGTCTGAGATGACAAGTCATCATCTCTAGAAATCAATCATGTAATTCAACTCTTTGGCTCCTGAAACGGCTGAAGAAGTTTGGCCTTTTTAGCGCTCTACCTGGGTTCACATTTGTCTACGTCTTGTGGAGATGGAATAGCACTTATAGTCAATAGAAGGAGAGGGAATGACAATTGCCTTAACTTGCCCCAGTTAGCACCTATTTACCCAGTACATTCTCGTTCACCCCCAGCTCAGGTACACCAGGCCTGTGTTCAAATTGTATTTGTTTTCCTTCTAATACATTAGCTGCGCTTGATTGAGCTTGCCAGGCACAATGGAATAGTTCCAAAATAGTTGCAAACCCCACCCATCTGCCGCTATTGGGCAGGATCAATAACATTTGTAAAAGTATTTGAAAGACAGCAAATAGTATTTGAACCCAAGTCGGGTTCTCCCACTCAGAAAATCGCCATGTTTGTCCACAGACTCCGTCTTAGCAGCACCTAATGCCCACCATCCCCCGTGTTTTAAAACCACACATCCATGTTTTTTTTACATTTTTCATTTTACCTTTATTTTACTAGGCAAGTCAGTTTAGAACAAATTCTTATTTTCAATGACGGCCTAGGAACAGTGGGTTAACTGCCTTGTTCAGAGGCAGAACTACAGATTTGTACCTTGTCAGCTCAGGGATTCAATCTTGCAACCTTTCGGTTACTAGTCCAACCCTCTAACCACTTGGCTACCTGTGCCTATAGCTACATTTCCCTGAGCAATCGCAGGTCACACAGCCCCCTATATTCACACACCACAACTCAAAAGGGCTATCCAAAGGCAGGAGTCTCTTCTATGGGGATGAGTCCAAACCCATTTACCTAGGCTTATCCATCACGAGCTGTCGTATGTGTAACACACTGTCCATGTGCCATTTCTATACATTGCAGAGCAGATTCCCCAAGTTTATTACCACTATAGCATCGTGTCAGTCATTATTAATGATATCTCAACCTGCTGGATGAGAAACACTATTGATTGACAGAGAGAGGGTTGAGGAGGTTAGGGATTGCCCAGACAGAGTTTTTACGGTAGCAGAATCTCTTCAGCAACAGTCCTGTACACCAGGGTTGTGTTCATTTCGAATTGAAGGCAGTCAATTCAGGAAGTAAACTGAAATTACAATTCAGTAATCTAAAAAAGTGCATTTATTTTCAATAAGTTCTCAATAAACTGAAAAGTAGAAGCTATTTATTTCTAAAGTTTGAACATTTCTGAATTTTAACATTTTAAATTGACTGCCTTCAATTCCAATTGATTCCAAATCTGACGAACACCAGACAGAAGTGGATGATACTGTACATAGATAGTCCTAGTGTCTCTTGGGTGAATCCATTTGAATTCAATCACTTTTTGACAGCACCCCTTTTGATTTGAATGAAACCTTCCATACACATTGGCCCATTGTCGAAGTGCTCAAAGGGACTTTTTGGACCTGAATGGCAGAACATCCAAGAAATAAAGTTGCTCCAAGTTTACCATACCATGAGACATGTCTTCATCGCTGGAAAAGATAAACGGTTGAGATCAATAACATTTAAAATTTACAAACAGGGTTGTCAAACAGTTTATTATCATTTCTGGGATAATGTCTCTGATTGGGAATCATACTTAGGCAGCCTTTTTCCCACCTAATGTTGTGGGTAATTATTTATTTTCTGTGTGTGTTTGTGTGCGCCACGGTTGCGTCACGTTCGGTTTCTGTTTACCAGTTTTTTTGTGAAAGTTTCACTTTATTAAAGATGTGGAATTACATGCACGCTGTGCCATGGCTCATCTTTGACAGGGAGTTTGAAGACAGTGAACATAACAGAAGATCCCATCACCAAAGGACCAAGCAGCGTGGCCAGGAGGAGCAGGTATCCCAGGCCCGGGAGAAAAGGGAGTGGAGGACATCCTGGACCTGGGAGGAGGTAATGGCAGGGGACAAGAACCTGCCACGGAAGCAGGCGGAGGTACCGAGTGAGGAATGGCGGCTATACCAGGAGTCACGGCAAGGACGGAAGCAAGAGAGGCAGCCTCACACGGGTTGGCGAGCGGAATGAACGGAACTAAGGGGTGAACGAGAACCAACTCCCTGTAAATACAATGAGGAGTTGGTCACGGTTCAAGTGACACGTTTTCCGGTTCTGAACACTGTACCTTCAGTACGCATCCACAGCCCGGTGCACTCTGTGCAAGCTCCCCGCAGTTGCCGTGCTAGAGTGGGCATTCAGCCAGGACGGATTGTGCCGGCTCAGCGCTCCTGATCTTTTGTGCGTCTCCTCGGCCCAGGATACCAGCTCTACGCACGGTATCCCCAGTTCACCAGCACAACCCAGTGGGGCCTGTTCCAGCTCCCCGCACTTGCCATGCTACAGGGGAGATTCAGCCAGGACGTGTTGTGCCATCTCTAAGCTCCAGACCTCCAGTGCGCCTCCACGGCCCAGTATATCCTGCGCCGGCTCTACGCACTATGCCTCCAGTGCGTCCTGTGCCAGCTCTCCAAATTCACCAAGCTAAAGTGGGTATCCAGCCAGGACACATTGTGGCAGCTCCACGTACCAGGCTTCCAGTATGTCTCCCCAGTCCGGTGAGATCTGTTCCGGCTCCACGTACGAAGCCTCCAATGATGATCCATGGCCCGAAGCCTCCAGTGATGATCCATGGCACGAAGCCTCCAGTGATGATCGGTTCAGAGGCCTTGGCAATCCCTGCACCAGAGGCGCCACCGAAGTGGGGGGAGCCTAAAGCGGAGCTGGGCCTGCATCTCGCACCGGAGCCTCCACCGATAGTAGATGCCCACCCAGACCCTCCCCTATATGTTCAGGTTTGCGGCCGGAGTCCGCACCTTTTGAGGGGGGGGGGGGGTACTGTCACGCCCTGACCTTAAGAGTTCCTTATTATTTTCTATGTTTGGTTAGGTCAGGGTGTGACTTGGGTGGGAAAGTCTATGTTTTCTATTTCTTTGTTTTTGGCCGTGTGTGTTTCCCAATCAGAGGCAGCTGTCTATCGTTGTCTCTGATTGGGGATCACATAAGTTGTCATTTTCCTTTTGGGTTTTGTGGGATCTTGTTTTCTGTCTCCTCGGCCCAGGATACCAGCTCTACGCACGGTATCCCCAGTTCACCAGCACAACCCAGTGGGGCCTGTTCCAGCTCCCCGCACTTGCCATGCTACAGGGGAGATTCAGCCAGGACGTGTTGTGCCATCTCTAAGCTCCAGACCTCCAGTGCGCCTCCACGGCCCAGTATATCCTGCGCCGGCTCTACGCACTATGCCTCCAGTGCGTCCTGTGCCAGCTCTCCAAATTCACCAAGCTAAAGTGGGTATCCAGCCAGGACACATTGTGGCAGCTCCACGTACCAGGCTTCCAGTATGTCTCCCCAGTCCGGTGAGATCTGTGGGATCTTGTTTTCTGTATAGTTTCTTAGCCTTACAGAACTGTGGGATCTTGTTTTCTGTATAGTTTCTTAGCCTTACAGAACTGTGGGATCTTGTTTTCTGTATAGTTTCTTAGCCTTACAGAACTGTGGGATCTTGTTTTCTGTATAGTTTATTAGCCTTACAGAACTGTGGGATCTTGTTTTCTGTATAGTTTCTTAGCCTTACAGAACTGTGGGATCTTGTTTTCTGTATAGTTTCTTAGCCTTACAGAACTGTGGGATCTTGTTTTCTGTATAGTTTCTTAGCCTTACAGAACTGTGGGATCTTGTTTTCTGTATAGTTTCTTAGCCTTACAGAACTGTGGGATCTTGTTTTCTGTATAGTTTCTTAGCCTTACAGAACTGTGGGATCTTGTTTTCTGTATAGTTTCTTAGCCTTACAGAACTGTGGGATCTTGTTTTCTGTATAGTTTCTTAGCCTTACAGAACTGTGGGATCTTGTTTTCTGTATAGTTTCTTAGCCTTACAGAACTGTGGGATCTTGTTTTCTGTATAGTTTCTTAGCCTTACAGAACTGTGCGCTCTTGTTTTTTTTGTATTTGTTTGTTGCAGGTTTGGCACTACGAAGCTTTACGTTCGTTGTGTTGTTTATTGGTTGTTGGTGGAACATTAATAAAGAAAATGTACGCCTACCACGCTGCACCTTGGTCCGGTCATTCTCCAAACGAGGAGCGTGACAACATTCAACGGTTGGTGGGCTGATGGTCATTTTTGTGGTAGTAATTGCAGGGACAAAACACCCCTTGCGGTGGTGTTGTGATGTGAAATAGGGTCTAAGCTAAAAATGGGAGTTTAGCATTGTCTTTATAATTTGCATTAGGTTTAAAAATGACCTTTTTTTTTCAAGAAGTAACAAAGTTGTTTGACAATAACACTGTTGTTAGCTTTTACATCAAACTAAACCATTTTATCTTTTCTGGTGATGAAGCAATGGATGTTCCCTGGTATGATGGGTATTCAAAATGGGTCAACACAGAACCTTTATCTCCTGAATGTTTTTGCATTCAGGTCCAACAAGTCTCTTTCTGGCCCCTTCTTGCATGGGGAAATGTGTATGGAATGTTTTTGCATTCAGGTCCAACATGTCCCTTTCTGGCCCCTTCTTGCATGGGGAAATGTGTATGGAATGTTTTTGTTTAAATCAAAAGGGATGCTGTCAAGAAGGGATTGAATTCAAATGGATTGACCCTAATTAAAAGATTGTCTTGGGTGGAACTACTTTTGAGATTGAGTTTCTTTTAACTTTCATTTCAGTTATGACTTTCAAATATTTAATCAAAGACAATGTTTTAGGAGATAAAAAAACAAAAAAGTGGTGATACTGTAGCTAATCGGGAATACACTGTCACCCCACAACCTCACAAACGTTGACGTTGACAGGGGATCTTGACCCATGGCATTCCTGGAGCGTGTCTCTTCAAGTCAATGGAAGGCCATAAAAATGTGCTAGGATTCTCTCCAGCCAAACAACCAGAAGTCCAATTAGCTGAAAGAAATAAAGGGGAAAAAACTCCTTCCAAATTGAGCCTTTTCACCATGCTTTGTTAAACTGTCAGCCAGTGTCTAGAACAATCACAGAGTGCCCACTCGTCACTGTGAAAAAGGTCAATTGGCCTTTGTGTTGACCAGCAGAATATCAATCAGGACGTAACTACACAATGTAGATAGAGAATGCCATGGGGAGAGGCTGGAATAGAAAATAATGTGGAATAATTCTTTAGAGATTCGCATTGCTTCACGACAGACTGAGGGGAGAGATGACAACGGCGGGGAAGGAGAAGTTGGGTGATAACCCCACAAATCCCTTTTGGGTACAAAATGGAGGTTGTTATTAAATCGTAAAAAGCAATGCACAGAGGGAAAAGAGGAGGGGGGAGAACGTCTAGCCCGTCTATCCACTCGAAGGACACCCGAGACAGCAGAAGTCTCGTTTTCAAAGCTCCGTTACCTCTCCTTATCCTTCTTATTCACTAGAAAGGGATCAACATGGTTCATAAGTGTAACCTACTGTAGGAAGGTCATATCCTTGCCGTTTCTTTCCGCAAGTGTCCTATCAAGTTGCCTCAAACCGGTTTTGCCCCGTCAGAGAGCTATTGGCTGACAGATGGTGGCAGCAGTGGAATTTCTGTCTTGTTGAGAGGACGTCCTGTAGCCTTTGAACATGCACGTGGCAAACAGACCCGAGTCCATGGCTTTATTCAGCAGTATTCCGCCGCAACACTGTAGTAAATATGTTCTAAGGCCTGTCAGAGTACGCTGGAAGCTGTAGACATGTTTTGGGTAATGATATGGTTAGGCAGTGCTAAGGTGTTTCGAGATCGTATTCCTCAGAAATAAATGGGTATATGATGAGCAGTTACATCATGGTGTAGGTAAACAAAACGGATATGGAAATGACAATGTCTACTGACCATGTGTTGACAGTGTTTGGGAGGGGTACCGTTAGTGTTGTTCCCCCAATCTCCTAAAGCTGGCAACATTGTTAAAACTTAGCCCAGCCACTCAGCCTACCCACCAAACCTCCCATTTAGAAAAAGTAACCATTGCTAGTTTTCCTCATGGGAATCCTTTTCAAGTGCTGCTACCAGCACAGCCAAAACAGAAAGGCGGGGAAGGCATAGGGGGGGGAACCAATGTTTTTGATAGCTTCAAATGTACGTGTCTTACCAAGGGGGGGTTGCAACACGGCTTAGTATTATCACTCAGCGGCGTGGGGTTTCCAGTAGCATTACTTAAACATATATCTTCTCGGCAGACAGGCTTTTTGTTGTGCCGAGGCCTCGCGTGGGAATTCGGCGGCAGCCTCATCTAAATTTCAAATCAGAATAAATTATTCATTTATGACTAATGCTGACTAATAGTGCCCTTTTTTCTCGCTACGTTTGAGAAAGCAGACGGTGGCTATGAAGAAAAAAAAAACACTTTGCTCTCTGAAGCACCGGAGTGTCGCTTCTCGTGACATAGTCGTCGGAGCAAAGAAGTGGTGGTTGTCTTTTGAGAAAGCTTTTCTGGGTGGTTGGTTGTATCGTTTTATCATTCGAATTAGAAGTACTATATTTGCCTCAACAGTTTGTCACTTTCGTAGATTTTTTTTGTCCCTGTGCAAGCAAGTGGTTATTTAACAGTGTAAATGTTCACATCTTAAATCAAAAGATTGAACTGATCACATTCCCTGGGGTCACTCAATGGACTACTGCCATGTAACAATGTAACGAGTGTGCAGATGAAACAACTCATTCGGGGATATGGATTGTAGGAACACTCTAGTACTTACAATAATATATGGAAACCCTCTATTGAAGCATTCAGGGGCATATTTCAACCCAAAACAGAACAAACATCGCCAACCTTGAGTTGACAGCACCTGGTAACATCCGAATGAACAAAGTTAGCCGGGAAATATGGACACAATGTGACTGAGACTGCATCCCAAATGACACGCTATTCCCTTCATCGTGCACTACTTTTGACCAGAGGGGTTTTGGTAAAAAGTAGTGCACTATGTAGGGAATAGAGTGTCATTTGGGACTCATACTGTGTGTTGGTAAACAGATGGCTCAAGGTGTTGGGGAGCGTCACAGGGTGGGCGGGGGGAGGGCTGCCATGTTGTCCCCTATCAGACGAGAGCGATGGTGCGTGTCTATTTGGGGATAGGAGGGGACAGGACAGTGTGGTCCCCAGCCATACTTTAAACCCAATGAGGAGAGGGCAGAGTGAACACCTTTGCTACTCAATGGTGTGTGTGTGTGCATGCGTGCGTGTGTGTTTGTAGATTTGTCTGTCTGCATACGCTTGTGTATGTGACAGTCGTGTGTGTGGACACAGAAGTGCCTCATCTGAGGTAATGGAACTGTGGGAGCGTGGCCCTAAGGCATTCCTTTTGTCCTCTTTACGTCACTGTGCATGTGTGAGCAAGAGAGGGACAGAGAACGAGAGACGCTGTGTGTTCCCATCCACCTCGCAAAACGCCAACAGCCTTGAAGTGTGTGTGTGTGTGTGTGTCTGAGTAGATAATAAAATATATGTTTGTCACAAACACTCGGATAGGTCAGCCATAGTAGTACGACGCCACTGGAGCAAATGAGGGTTAAGTGCCTTGCTCAAGGGCACATCAACAGATATTTCACCTTGTTGGGTTGGGTATTCAAACCAGCCACCTTTCTGGTTACTGGCCCAACTCTCTAACCACTAGGCTACCTGCCGCTGTGTGTGTGAATGTGTGTACAACAGCATAGTGTGTGTATATGACAGCATAGTGCGTTTGAGTGTTCGTGCGTCCGTGTGTGTGTGTGTGTGTGTGTGTGTGTGTGTGTGTGTCAGACAGCTTTATTTTAGGAGGCAGGCACAGGTGCGCTAACGGCATGGTGAACTCAAGCAGGTTTCTGGCTGACAGATGGGGCAGGAGCGGCAGGTAGGGAGGGGAGTTGGTGGGGAACAGCGTTCAGTGGCTCAACCTCATAAGAACTCCTTCTCCCAGAAGTCCCTGCATCAGGCAAAGGAAAAAACTAAAAATATTTAGGGCCTGTTACCCGTACACATGTTATGTTACTACCAGTTGATTCTTTTTTTTTTTGCAGTTTACGTATTTTTACTTTTACAACCAGTATAAAGTTGAAAAGCCTAACGTCATTCTAATCAGTTCTGCCTGCTGAGGTAGTGGTGATGATGTTATTGTTATTTTATTGTGTTATTTTTATAACATTTTTTACTTCAGTTATTTAGTAAATATTTTCTTAACTCTGTTTCTGAAACAGCATTGTTGGTTAAGGGCTTGTAAGTAAGCATTTCACCTGTTGTATTCGGTGCATGTGACCAATAATATTTGATTTGATAGCAATTCTGAAAATATGGCTAGTCATGCTAGCTCCAGAAAATCATTAATCCTACCAACGGTAGGTGGCATAAGTGGCAGCCACGTGAGAACTCTGATTCTGACAGCCCCGTGGCTTTAATCCCCCCCAAAATCCCCCTTAATATGAAATATTAAGGGGGAGAAATTGTAGGTGGAAAAACAGGGGAGTTGGAGGTTGGGCAAATCAGCGCTTATTGAGTTTAATACTATGGCCTGTAGGGCTCCTATTTTTCATTCATTCGCACTGCATGAATACTAATAGGCCTGTTGGCTCAATGGCACCTCCGAATCCCATATTTGATTTCCACTTTTCAAAGTGACCTTTCTAACGCTAATAGCCTTACCCATGCTATATTATGTTATAACGCAGGGGGATGTGATGACCTGGAAAGGCCAGCCCCTCATCCAAATCGCTCCACGTGTGCACGTACATGCGCACACACAAACACATAAAGTCTGACAGACAAACACATAGCACTTGACTTTTATATCTCATTTGGTGCAACATTAGGGAGCGCCAGGTAGCAGCAAAATAAACTACTCCTTGAATGACTGGCTGGCTCAAGTAGAGGGAAATGCCATTGGGAGCCTTTGCAGCCTTAGTTTGAAATAATCACCTTGTCTTGATGGGTTTTATTTGCAGGTTATTTCCAAAGTAGAGACTCATCAGTGGATTTTGGAAAGCAGAACACTTCCAGGTTACATAGCATAACAAAATGGCTGCTCAGATCCTGCCAAGTCCAACCTTTTAAAAGGCACAATCTGGAACTTTTATGTTCAGTCAAAATGGCCGCCCCCTGTATGTGAACTGTGGCGGTGGATCTTGACATATGTAGCTGTCATCTATTTATTTGAATGAACCGTTTCGTTGTCTTTGTACCTTTTAATGGTACACTACATGACCAAAAGTATGTGGACACATGCTCGTCAAAAATCTAATTCCAAAATCATGGGCATTAATATGAAGTTGGTCCTCCCTTTGCTGCTATTACAGCCTCCACTCTTCTGGGAAGGCTTTCCAGTAGATTTTGGAACATTGCTGCGGGGACTTGCTTCCATTCAGCCACGAGAGCATAAGTGATGTTAGGCGATTAGGCCTGGCTCGCAGACTGCGTTCCAATTCATCCCAAAGGCATTCGATGGGGTTGAGGTCAGGGCTCTGTGCAGGCCAGTCAAGTTCTGGCCTGCACACACCGATCTCAACAAACCATTTATGTCTGGACCTCCCTTTGTGCATTGTATTGCTGAAACAGGAAAGGGCCTTCCACAAACTGTTGCCACAAAGTTGGAAGCACAGAATCATCACGAATGTCATTGTATGCTGTAGTGTTAAGATTTCCCTTCACTGGAAGTAAGAGGCCTAGCCCCACCATGAAAAACACCCCCAGACCATTATTCCTCCTCCACCAAACTTTACGGTTGCATTCAGGCAGGTAGCGTTCTCCCAGCATCTGCCAAACCTAGATTTTTCCGTTGGCCTGCTAGATGTTAAAGCGTGACTCATCATTCCAGAGAATGTGTTTCAATGGTTGGCGAGCTTTACACCACTCCAGCAGACGTTTGGCATTTGCGCTTGGTGATCTTAGGCTTGTGTGTGGCTGCTCGGCCATGAAGCTCCCGGCGAACAGTTCTTGTGCTGATGTTGCTTCCAGAGGACGTTTGGAACTCGGGAGTGAGTGTTGCAACCGAGGACAGAAGATTTTTAGACGATTCAGCACTTGGCGGTCCCATTCTGTGAGCTTCTGTGGTCTATCACTTCGCAGTTGAGCCGGTCCTAGACGTTTTCACTTCACAATAACACCACTTACGGTTGACCGGGGCAGCTCTAGCAGTGCAGAAATTAGACGAACTGACTTGTTGGAAAAGTGACATCCTATGAAAGTGGCAAGTTGAAAGTCACTGAGCTTTTCAGTACGGGCCATTCTACTGCCATTGTTTGTCTATGGAAATTGCATGGCTGTGTGCTTGATTTTATACGCTTGTCAGCAACGGGTGTGGCTGAAAAAGCCCAAATCCACAAATTTGAATGGTTGTCCACATACTTTTGTGTGTGTATATATAGTGTAGCATTGATGCATTGTTTAATTAGTTGTTTATTTGTGTATTTTATTAAAGGGTTCATGTTGTCATCCTACTTGTGTTTCCTGTTGTGTTTGACAGTGACCTACTACTTTTCTTTGCATATTTAATGAGCTAATTTATTTGTGTTGCTTACAAACAGTCCTGCGACGCCTTGCAAGGTGATGCGTAAACAAGCTCTCAATCCTCTCGCCAATACTAATCAACTCGCTACTGTTGTGTCCATGGCTCGTCCATGACTTCTAACCTGGTGGATCGCGTTAGCTTGTTGTACTTTTGAACCAAAGGATAATTGCTTAAAATGTCAAGGAGAGACTATTGTAACTGTGCTACTTGTCTGAGACTTTTATTTCAGTTAAATTAACATAGAATGTTTAGCTCAGATTAAGACACAAACACCTCTGCCCTCCAGTCCTCCAGTTAGTGGTCACACACAGCACAACAGAACCCCCCCCCCCCCCCAAATAAAAAAGCAACAACTCCCAAGCAGAAGCCATCAGACCTGATTGATGTGGGCATGATGAGACTGTCTGGAGACTAGGAGGGAGGTGGCTCAGGGGGGGGGGTGGTAAACTCTGAGTAGGACCCTAGATGGACAGGGGGCCGAGGGGCCGTGACGTCCAGATAAGATTGACAGGTCACCACCACGCCAGCGCAAGGTGACGGCCCAGCGGAAATGGCCTGTCTCTGCTGATAGATGTTTGTCGAGAGATCTCCAGACTGGACTGGCCGAGTGAGTTTATGGTGGACTTGAGCACCGTCTCTGAGTGGCGAGCTGACAGTTACTTAAACAACTCCTCATCCTCCTTCTTCTTCTTTCTTCTTCTTTCTTCTTCTTCTTCCTTCTTTCTTCTTCTTCTTCTTCCTTCTTTCTTATTCTTCTTCTTCCTTCTGTCTTCTTCTTCTTCTTCCTTCTTTCTTCTTCCTTCTTTCTTCTTCTTCTTCTTCCTTCTTTCTTCTTCTTCTTCTTCCTTCTGTCTTCTTCTTCTTCTTCCTTCTTTATTCTTCTTCTTCTTCCTTCTTTCTTATTCTTCTTCTTCCTTCTGTCTTCTTCTTCTTCTTCCTTCTTTATTCTTCTTTTTCTTTCTTTCTTCTTCTTCTTCTTCCTTCTTTCTTATTCTTCTTCTTCCTTCTGTCTTCTTCTTCTTCTTCCTTCTTTCTTCTTCCTTCTTTATTCTTCTTCTTCCTTCTTCCTTCTTTATTCTTCTTCTTCCTTCTGTCTTCTTCTTCTTCTTCCTTCTTTCTTCTTCCTTCTTTATTCTTCTTCTTCCTTCTGTCTTCTTCTTCTTCCTTCTTTATTCTTCTTCTTCCTTCTTTCTTCTTCTTCTTCTTCCTTCTTTCTTATTCTTCTTCTTCCTTCTGTCTTCTTCTTTTTCTTCCTTCTTTCTTCTTCCTTCTTTATTCTTCTTCTTCCTTCTTTCTTCTTCTTCTTCTTCCTTCTTTCTTATTCTTCTTCTTCCTTCTGTCTTCTTCTTCTTCTTCCTTCTTTCTTCTTCCTTCTTTCTTCTTCTTCCTTCTTTCTTCTTCTTCTTCCTTCTTTCTTTCTTCTTCTTCTTCCTTCTTTCTTTCTTCTTCTTCTTCCTTCTTTCTTCTTCTTCTTCTTCCTTCCTTCTTCTTCTTCTTCTTCCTTCTTTCTTCTTCTTCCTTCCTTCTTCTTCTTCTTCTTCCTTCTTTCTTCTTCTTCTTCTTCTTCTTCTTCCTTCTTTCTTCTTCTTCTTTCTTCTTCTTCTTCTTCCTTCTTTCTTCTTCTTCTTCTTCTTCTTCTTCCTTCTTTCTTCTTCTTCCTTCTTTCTTATTTCTTCTTCTTTCTTCCTTCTACTTCCTTCTTTCTTCTTCTTCCTTCTTCTTCCTCTCAGCTTCCTGTCCTTGTTACTCCTCCCATGGCCCTTGTCGAAGAGCTCAGGGACGAGGCTTTATAATGGACATGACAACCATAAGAGACTGAAGTGACTCCTGGTCCATTTTGAAAGATCTGTCGCTTAGGGAGCCTTTTTGACCCTTTCATCTGTCCTGGGGCTATGGGGACCTGAATAGGCCCTTAATGAGGCCCCTAGGTCTGTCATGAACAATGCTCTTTGACAGTGACACCCACTCAGTCCCACAACGCTCTTAGGTGTGGCAGTGAGAGATGCCGTAGCACCAGGTTATTCCCATGATATGGCTACAGTAAATGTGTCCCAGGGTGAAAGGGGTGACAGGGTCAAGCAGCTCCCATTGTGACACTCCGTTTAATAATGCTTTTCCCTCCCGGATCCTGGTCGATTCGTTCCTATGAAGACGTTCCTGTTCTTCTGCTGTTTGCAGCCTTTATTCTCTACTAGGAGCTACAACCGACGGAGGCAGTGTGTGTGTGTGTGTGTGCGTGTCTGTGTGCGCACGTGCCTATGTGAGTGCATCTGCGTGTGTGCATACATTTTCACCATACGTCAATGCCTGTCTGTACAGTATGGATTATGCAGTGTAAGTACTATGCATATCATACACGTCCATTTCCCCTCTCATCACCTTGGCTCTGATCAGCCTGTGGCCACCCCCAGGCCTTAACCCTGGTGTGAAGGCCCCGCCCAGGGCAAGGTTAGACTTCTCCCTCCCTCCATGCTGTTTTACCACACGAGGGAGAGAGAGAGAGAGAGAGAGAGAGAGCTACCCTAACCAACACAACCTTCACACCAGGTCTAACAGACTTATACACTGGAATTACATGGAATCCTTCCTACACCCAAGGAAACCACCATCCAACCTGGAACGGAGTGAGTAATGCTTAGTCTGAAGCTATTTTTACTTCCAAAAGCCAAGAAGAACAATACATTACAAAGATATATTTGACCTTATAAGGACTAAATGCTACGGCTACCAAGCTTGCTAGGACAAAGAGATACAACTTCAGTTAGCAATGGCAGGAGACTCCAACCAAATGGAGAGGCCTTAGAAGCATCTTCCAGCTGTTTAGAGGTCATTCAAATACAGTATATTTTGCATGTAAAGAATAATAAGACACGGAAAAAGTACAAATGAAGCTCCTTATGGAATATCAAGAGACACTTTTAGCTGACTATTATAAAAATGGGAACGTAAAGCAACCTTATCTTCCACACAGACCATCCCCTGGCATGGCACAGTGCTATATTAAACACATTACCCCTCTGTTAAGAGGGGGGGGGGGTGTTACCGATGGGTGTGAACTCAGGATACTAGACAACGAGGACTCCGAGTCAGCTAATATCAATCTCCATAAGTCTGGAACAGTACTGGTACAGGGCAACCGCAAACAGTTTCAGCTGGACTTTCACCTAATCAAAGAAATAGCTCAGCAGGAGAAGCTCTCCCATGAGAAAGATACCCCCACCCCGAGTGGGTCAGACCAGACCTCTTCATTACACAACCCCACAGACGAGCAACCCCTCACCTCCCAGCAGAGAGTACTACTCCCTCATTGAAATAAGGGATACATTCACCCAGCTGGAGGTAAGGCAGGTGAAGCTGGAACAGCAGGTGATTACACTCCAGTCAGCACAGACCCAGACAACAGTCCAGCACAATAACACTCTCTTAACTAGACCCGGAGAGCTGGAGGTGGAGAGAGACATATCTGCACTCTGGACTGTAGTGAGACAACATCTACAGGAGAAAGAGCAGGAGAAGAACAGAGCACTAGAGGAGAGGATCAGACTGCTGGAGGGGAGGGTGAGGGGGAAGGCGTGTGACAGAGAAAGACCCACTAGAGAGGTGGCCACCCCCGCAGAGAAGCCAGCAGAACAGCCCACCTCAGCTCCCGACAAAAGTCTTAACACCACAGCAAAACAGTCCATCCCAGACCCTGACCACGTCGACATCACAGCAGAACAGTCCACCCCAGACCCTGACCACGTCGACATCACAGCAGAACAGTCCCCCCCAGACCCTGACCACGTCGACATCACAGCAGAACAGTCCACCTCAGACCCTGACCACGTCGACATCACAGCAGAACAGTCCACCCCAGACCCTGACCACGTCGACATCACAGCAGAACAGTCCACCCCAGACCCTGACCACGTCGACATCACAGCAGAACAGTCCACCCCAGACCCTGACCACGTCGACATCACAGCAGAACAGTCCACCCCAGACCCTGACCACGTCGACATCACAGCAGAACAGTCCACCCCAGACCCTGACCACGTCGACATCACAGCAGAACAGTCCACCCCAGACCCTGACCACGTCGACATCACAGCAGAACAGTCCACCCCAGACCCTGACCACGTCGACATCACAGCAGAACAGTCCACCCCAGACCCTGACCACGTCGACATCACAGCAGAACAGTCCACCCCAGACCCTGACCACGTCGACATCACAGCAGAACAGTCCACCCCAGACCCTGACCACGTCGACATCACAGCAGAACAGTCCACCCCAGACCCTGACCACGTCGACATCACAGCAGAACAGTCCACCCCAGACCCTGACCACGTCGACATCACAGCAGAACAGTCCACCCCAGACCCTGACCACGTCGACATCACAGCAGAACAGTCCACCCCAGACCCTGACCACGTCAACATTACAGCAGAACAGTCCCCCCCAGACCCTGACCACGTCGACATCACAGCGGGACAGGCAAATGAAGAACCCCAAGCGCAGGGATCCCACTCCCTCTGAGCACCCCGCCTGTCAGCCATGATGACAGCCCTCCTGACAACCCCCCACACCCACTGAGGACATACACAATACACAGATTGTACTCCTTATGGACTCAAACGGAAAACATATATACAAGAAAAATAACTTTTTCTCAAACACAGAGTGCCTAAACTCTGATGTCCGAACACCCAGCGCGCCCTGGACCTTCTGTCTGAGGACCAACTAGGGTCACCTAGCCACATAATAATACACACAGGCACAAACGATCTGAGAGCACAGCAGAAAAGGGTGGCCACAGCACTCAAGGGAGTGATTGAAAAAGCTTCTTCTACTTCTACTTCTACGGGTAAATGCAAGTATTTCCCATGACTGTGCCTCAAAACCAAATGTTTACCTGGCCCACCACTCCACCCTGAACTTGAACAGTCTTTATGACCAGGTCCACCTATACAAGGCAGCAGTGCCCACCTTCGTCCGGACCCTAAAGGACATCGCTCTCAAACGCAGCCCCAACACTTTACACAGGAGCAACAGATCAATAGATGCCCCACCCAGACCAGACCAGCAAGACACTCTCCCAGACCTGCGGAACCCCTCCTCCGGATCTACACATAGAGGACCCACTCCGAGAGGACCTACATCCAGATCACAACACCACCAGCCACATCCACACCCCCACCCCAACCACTCAACACCCCCCCAAGTCAACCATGCCCACACCCCATTTAGACCCCCTCAGATCACTCCCGCAAAGAGGGCTTCAACATGGAAGCCACACATACGGCCAGGCCGTGAGCAGGCAAACAGGCCCAACCCCCACTATTACACTAGCCCAAGCCAATGGCATGTACCAGATGCTCAGCAGGCTCTGCTCACACTTAATGGGCTGAGGTCAAACCACAAGACCAACCACATTGGACACTTTATGGAACACAAAGCCTTCACTATCTCATCCTAGAATATCCAAGGCCTGAGGTCATCTGCCTTTGCCCTAAAGAGCAGAAACCTGGACTTCATCAAAGAAATCAGAAATATAGACATTGTCATCCTACAAGAAACATGGTATAGAGGAGACGGGCCCACTGGTTGCCCTCTAGGTTACAGAGAGCTGGTAGTCCCATCCACCAAACTACCAGGTGTGAAACAGGGAAGGGACTCAGGGGGTGTGCTAATTTGGTATAGAGCAGACCTAACTCTCTATTAAATTAATCAAAACATGAACATTTTAGATTTGGCAAGAAATTCAAAAGGAAATGATGGCCATAGAGAGGCTTTTTATTCTCTATTTTGGTTAGGCCAGGGTGTGACTAGGGTGGGCATTCTATGTCCTTTTTTCTATGTTTTGTATTTCTGTTTGGCCTGGTATGGTTCTCTATCATAGGCAGGTGTCATTAGTTGTCTCTGATTGAGAACCATACTTTGGTACCCTTTCCCCCCACCTGTTTTGTGGGAAGTTAACTTTGACTTTGTTCAGGGCACATAGCCCAAAGCTTCACGTTTTGTTCTTTGTTTTGTCGGCGTTATTTTTAATAAAGACAAAATGTACGCTTACCATGCTGCACCTTGGTCCAGTCCTTCAGCCAGCCGTGACATACAGAAAAAGAAGGGAGAGCACATCAGAAATCGGCTCAATGTAATTGAAGA
Source organism: Oncorhynchus mykiss (assembly GCF_057628025.1). Lineage (NCBI taxonomy): Eukaryota > Metazoa > Chordata > Actinopteri > Salmoniformes > Salmonidae > Oncorhynchus > Oncorhynchus mykiss. The sequence goes on along the minus strand of NC_143042.1, from coordinate 43,250,680 downwards.
ATCCATAGACTCTAGCCACTTCTGGAAAAATTGAAAAACACTAAACAAACAACAACACGAAGCGGTACAGTTGAAGTCGTAGGTTTACATACACTTAGGTTGGAGTCATTAAAACTAATTTTTCAACCACTCCACAAATGTATTGTCAATGAACTATAGTTTTGGCAAGTCGGTTAGGACATCTACAAGTCATTTTTTCAACAATTGTTTACAGACAAATTATTTCACTTATAATGAACTGTATCACAATTCATGGGTCAGAAGTTTACATACACTAAGTTGACTATGCCTTTAAACAGCTTGGAAAATTCCAGAAAATGATGTCATGGCTTTAGAAGCTTCTGATAGGTTAATTGACATAATTTGAGTCAATTGGAGGTGTACCTGTGGATGTATTTCAAGACCTACCTTCAAACTCAGTGCCTCTTCACTTGACATCATGGAAAAATCTAAAGAAATCCGCCAAGACCTCAGAAAAAAATTGTGGACCTCCACAAGTCTGGTTCATCCTTGGGAGCAATTTCCAAATGCCTGAAGGTACCACGTTCATCTGTATAAACAATAGTACGCAAGAATAAACACCATGGGACCACACAGCCATTTCACCGCTCAGGAAGGAGACGCGTTCTGTCTCCTAGAGATGAACGTACTTTGGTGCGATATGTGCAAATCAATCCCGGAACAACCGCAAAGGACCTTGTGAAGAGATTTTTGATGTACCCATTCCATGGCACATGGTTTATGAATTGATACGCAAAACAACGCCGGATTCAAAACTTCAAATTTTTCAATATAAATTACTATACTAAATCCTTGCAACTAATTGAATGTTACATATATGGGGGATACAATCTTCCCAGCTTGTTGTTTGTTGTACATCAAGTCTGCGATTAAAATTGGCAAAAAACACAAATTTCTTTCCACAGGGCCGTGGGGTGATACAGGGATGCAGCTTAAGCCCCACCGTCTTCAATATATATATATATCAACGAATTGGCGAGGGCACTAGAACAGTCTGCAGCAACCGGCCTCACCCTACTAGAATTTGACGTCAAATGTCTACTATTTGCTGATGATCTGGTGCTTCTGTCACCAACCAAGGAGGGCCTACAGCAGCACCTAGATCTTCTGCACAGATTCTGCCAGACCTGTGCCCTGACAGTAAATCTCAGTAAGACTAAAATAATGGTGTTTCAAAAAAGGTAGGGTCGACAGGACCTCAATGTCACGCCCTGACCGTAGATTGCTTTGTATGTTTCTATTTTTGTTTGGTCAGGGTGTGATTTGGGTGGGGATTCTATGTTTGTATGTTTAGGTTTTTGTATTTCTATGTTTCGGCCGGGTATGGTTCTCAATCAGGGACAGCTGTCTATCGTTGTCTCTGACTGGGAATCATACTTAGGGAGCCTGTTTTTCCACTTTTAGAGGTGGGTAGTTGTGTTTCTGTTTAGTGTTTGTTTCACATTGCAGGACTGTTTCTGGTTTTCCTTTTGTTATTTTGTATTCAGTGTTCAATTCCTTAAAATAAAAATGAACACGTATCCCGCTGCATTTTGGTCTGACGATTCCTCTTCTTCCGATGAAAGCCGTTACTCACCAATACAAATTCCATCTAAACACCTTTGCCCTAGAGCACACAAAAAACTGTACATACCTTGGCCTAAACATCAGAGCCCCAGGTAACTTCCACAAAGCTGTGAACGATCTGTGACACAAGGCAAGAAGGGCCTTCTATGCCATCAAAAGGAACATACAATTCAACATACCAATTAGGATCTGGCAAAAAAAATACTTGAATCAGTTATAGAACCCATTGCCCTTTATTGTTGTGAGGTCTGTGGGACCGCTCACCAACCAAGAATTCACAAAATGGGACAAACACCAAATTTAGACTCTACATGCAGAATTCTGCAAAAAATATCCTTAGTGTACAACAGAAAATACCAAATAATGCATGCAGAGCAGAATTAGGCTGATACCAGCTAATTATCAAAATCCAGAAAAGAGCCATTCAATTCTACAACCACCTAAAAGGAAGCGATTCCCAAACCTTCCATAACAAAACCATTACCTACAGAGAGATGAACCTGGAGAAGAGTCCCCTAAGCAAGGTGGTCCTGGGGCTCTGTTCATAAACACAAACAGGGCCAACCAAATCATTAGAAAACAAAAGATAATTAGTTGACACATTGGAAATAATTAATAAAGAACAGAGCAAACTAGATTGCTATTTGTCCCTAAACAGAGTACAGAGTGGCAGAATACCTGACCACTGTGACTGACCCAAACTTAAGGAAAGCTTTGACTATGTATAGATTCAGTGAGCATAGCCTTTCCTATTGAGAAAGGCCGCCATAGGCAGACCTGGCTCTCAAAAGATGACAGGCTATGTGCACACTGCCCACAAAATTAGGTGGACACTGAGCTGCACTTCCTAACCTCCTGCCAAATGTATGACCATATTAGAGACACATATTTCCCTCAAATTACACAGATACACAAAGAATTTTAAAACAAACCGAATTTTGAAAACATATTGGTGAAATACCACAGTGTGCCAACACAGCAGCATGATTTGTTACCTGTTGTCACAAGAAAAGGGCAACCAGTGAAGAACAAACACCATTGTAAATACAACCCATATTTATGTTATTATTGTTATTATACAACCCATATTATACAACCCATATGTATGTTATTATGTTAGAGACAGAGACAGACATCACCATCAGAGAGACAGAGAGAGAGAGAGAGAGAGAGAGAGAGACATCACCATCAGAGAGAAAGAGAGAGAGAGACATCACCATCAGAGAGACAAAGAGAGAGAGAGAGAGAGAGAGACATCATCATCAGAGAGACAACGAGAGAGAGAGACATCACCATCAGAGAGACAAAGAGAGAGAGACATCACCATCATTGAGACAGAGAGAGAGAGAGAGAATACCATCAGAGAGACAGAGAGAGAGAGAGACATCAGCATCAGAGAGACAAAGAGAGAGAGACATCACCATCAGAGAGACAAGGAGATAGAGAGACATCGCCATCAGAGAGACAAAGAGAGAGAGACATCACCATCAGAGAGAAAAAGAGATAGAGAGACATCACCATCAGAGAGAGAGAGAGACATCACCATCAGAGAGAGAGAGAGACATCACCAACAGAGAGAGAGAGAGAGAGAGAGAGAGATCACCATCAGAGAGAGAGTGACATCACCATCAGAGAGAGAGAGGGACATCACCATCAGAGAGAGACAGAGAGAGAGAGAGAGAGAGACATCACCATCAGAGAGAGAGAGACACCACCATCAGAGAGAGAGAGAGAGACATCACCATCAGAGAGAGAGAGACATCACAATCAGAGAGAGAGTCATCACCATCAAAGAGATAGAGAGAGACATCACCATCAGAGAGAGAGAGAGAGAGAGAAACTTCACCATCAGAGAGAGACATCATCATCAGAGAGAGAGAGAGAGAGAGAGACATCACCATCAGAGAGAGAGAGACATCACCATCAGAGAGAGAGAGAGACATCACCATCAGAGAGAGAGAGAGAGACATCACCATCAGAGAGAGAGAGACATCACCATCAGAGAGAGAGAGAGAGACATCACCATCAGAGAGAAAGAGAGACATCACCATCAGAGAGAGAGAGAGACATCACCATCAGAGAGAAAGAGTGACATCACCATCAGAGAGAGAGAGGGACATCACCATCAGAGAGAGACAGAGAGAGCAAGAGACATCACCATCAGAGAGAGAGAGAGAGACATCACCATCAGAGAGAGAGACATCACCATCAAAGAGAGAGAGAGACATCACCATCAGAGAGAGAGAAACTTCACCATCAGAGAGAGACATCATCATCAGAGAGAGAGAGAGAGAGAGAGAGAGACATCACCATCAGAGAGAGAGAGACATCACCATCAGAGAGAGAGACATCACCATCAGAGAGAGTGAGAGACATCACCATCAGAGAGAGACACATCACCATCAGAGTGAGTCCCAAAAGGAAGAGACAGAGTGGCAAGCTGAGGGACAGAATACAAAGGGAAGAGACAGAGTGGCAGGCTGAGGGACAGAATATAAAGGGAAGAGAGAGAGTGGCAGGCTGAGGGACAGAATACAAAGGGAAGAGACAGAGTTGCAGGCTGGGGGACAGAATATAAAGGGAAGAGACAGAGTTGCAGGCTGGGGGACAGAATATAAAGGGAAGAGACAGAGTGGCAGGCTGAGGGACAGAATATAAAGGGAAGAGAGAGAGTGGCAGGCTGAGGGACAGAATATAAAGGGAAGAGACAGAGTGGCAGGCTGAGGGACAGAATATAAAGGGAAGAGACAGAGTGGCAGGCTGAGGGACAGAATATAAAGGGAAGAGACAGAGTGGCAGGCTGAGGGACAGAATATAAAGGGAAGAGACAGAGTGGCAGGCTGAGGGACAGAATATAAAGGGAAGAGACAGAGTGGCAGGCTGAGGGACAGAATATAAAGGGAAGAGAGAGAGTGGCAGGCTGAGGGACAGAATATAAAGGGAAGAGACAGAGTGGCAGGCTGAGGGACAGAATATAAAGGGAAGAGACAGAGTGGCAGGCTGAGGGACAGAATATAAAGGGAAGAGACAGAGTGGCAGGCTGAGGGACAGAATATAAAGGGAAGAGACAGAGTTGCAGGCTGGGGGACAGAATGTAAAGGGAAGAGACAGAGTGGCAGGCTGAGGGACAGAATATAAAGGGAAGAGAGAGAGTGGCAGGCTGAGGGACAGAATGTAAAGGGAAGAGACAGAGTGGCAGGCTGAGGGACATAATATAAAGGGAAGAGAGAGAGTGGCAGGCTGAGGGACAGAATACAAAGGGAAGAGACAGAGTGGCAGGCTGAGGGACAGAATATAAAGGGAAGAGAGAGAGTGGCAGGCTGAGGGACAGAATACAAAGGGAAGAGACAGAGTTGCAGGCTGGGGGACAGAATATAAAGGGAAGAGACAGAGTGGCAGGCTGAGGGACAGAATATAAAGGGAAGAGACAGACTGGCAGGCTGAGGGACAGAATATAAAGGGAAGAGAGAGTGGCAGGCTGAGGGACAGAATATAAAGGGAAGAGACAGAGTGGCAGGCTGAGGGACAGAATATAAAGGGAAGAGAGAGTGGCAGGCTAAGGGACAGAATATAAAGGGAAGATACAGAGTTGCAGGCTGAGGGACAGAATACAAAGGGAAGAGACAGAGTGGCAGGCTGAGGGACAGAATATAAAGGGAAGAGACAGAGTGGCAAGCTGAGGGACAGAATATAAAGGGAAGAGACAGAGTGACAGGCTGAGGGACAGAATATAAAGGGAAGAGAGAGTGGCAGGCTGAGGGACAGAATATAAAGGGAAGAGAGAGTTGCAGGCTGGGGGACAGAATATAAAGGGAAGAGAGAGAGTGGCAGGCTGAGGGACAGAATACAAAGGGAAGAGACAGAGTGGCAGGCTGAGGGACAGAATATAAAGGGAAGAGACAGACTGGCAGGCTGAGGGACAGAATATAAAGGGAAGAGAGAGTGGCAGGCTGAGGGACAGAATATAAAGGGAAGAGACAGAGTGGCAGGCTGAGGGACAGAATATAAAGGGAAGAGAGAGTGGCAGGCTAAGGGACAGAATATAAAGGGAAGATACAGAGTTGCAGGCTGAGGGACAGAATACAAAGGGAAGAGACAGAGTGGCAGGCTGAGGGACAGAATATAAAGGGAAGAGACAGAGTGGCAAGCTGAGGGACAGAATATAAAGGGAAGAGACAGAGTGACAGGCTGAGGGACAGAATATAAAGGGAAGAGAGAGTGGCAGGCTGAGGGACAGAATATAAAGGGAAGAGAGAGTGGCAGGCTGAGGGACAGAATATAAAAGGAAGAGACAGAGTGGCAGGCTGAGGGACAGAATATAAAGGGAAGAGAGAGTGGCAGGCTGAGGGACAGAATATAAAGCGAAGAGACAGAGTTGCAGGCTGAGGGACAGAATATAAAGGGAAGAGACAGAGTGGCAGGCTGAGGGACAGAATATAAAGGGAAGAGAGAGTGGCAGGCTGAGGGACAGAATATAAAGGGAAGAGACAGAGTGGCAGTCTGAGGGACAGAATATAAAGGGAAGAGACTGAGTGGCAGGCTGAGGGACAGAATATAAAGGGAAGAGACAGACTGGCAGGCTGAGGGACAGAATATAAAGGGAAGAGACAGAGTGGCAGGCTGAGGGACAGTATATAAAGGGAAGAGAGAGAGTGGCAGGCTGAGGGACAGAATATAAAGGGAAGAGAGAGTGGCAGGCTGAGGGACAGAATATAAAGGGAAGAGAGAGTGGCAGGCTGAGGGACAGAATATAAAGGGAACAGACAGAGTGGCAGGCTGAGGGACAGAATATAAAGGGAAGAGACAGAGTGGCAGGCTGAGGGACAGAATTATAATGTGGGTGGAGAAAGGAGAAAAAGAGACCGGAATAAACTGTCTTGTTTCGACAACAGTAGGGATAGAGAACGGAATAGACTGTCTGGTTTGGACAACAGGAGGGATAGAGACTGTAATAGACTGTCTTGTTTAGACAACAGGGGGGATAGAGACCGGAATAGACTGTCTGGTTTGGACAACAGGGGGGATAGAGACCGGAATAGACTGTCTTGTTCAGACAACAGAGGGGATTGAGACCGGAATAGACTGTCTGGTTTGGACAACAAGGGGGATAGAGACCGGAATAGACTGTCTTGTTTAGACAACAGGGGGGATAGAGACCGGAATAGACTGTCTGGTTTGGACAACAGGGGGGATAGAGACCAGAATAGTCTGTCTTGTTTGGACAACAGGGGGGATAGAGACCGGAATAGACTGTCTGGTTTGGACAACGGGGGATGGAGACCGGAATAGACTGTCTGGTTTGGACAACGGGGGATGGATACAGGAATAGACTGTCTGGTTTGGACAATGGGGGATGGATACAGGAATAGACTGTCTGGTTTGGACAACGGGGGATGGATACAGTAATAGACTGTCTGGTTTGGACAACGGGGGATGGAGACAGGAATAGACTGTCTTGTTTAGACAACAGGGGGGATAGAGACAGGAATAGACTGTCTGGTTTGGACAACGGGGGATGGATACAGGAATACACTGTCTGGTTTGGACAACGGGGGATGAATACAGGAATAGACTGTCTGGTTTGGACAACGGGGGATGGAGACAGGAATAGACTGTCTTGTTTAGACAACAGGGGGGATGGAGACAGGAATAGACTGTCTGGTTTAGACAACGGGGGATGGAGACAGGAAGAGAGAGGGAGAGGGTAGCAGTTACTGCATTAAACAAAAACCTCAAGAGCAATTTGAAAGCACTATCCCACGATTGGAAAGCATATTGAATTGCAAACAAATGGAAATTGATAACCAAAAACATCACCCATCCACATTCTTATCCAGACTCACAGGAGCAATCAGGATGCTTTGCTCAAGGGCACAGACAGATTTTCCACATAGTCAGCTCTGGGATTTGAACCAGCAACCTTTCGGTTACTGGCCCAACACTCTTAACTGCAAAGGGCGTTTCCATTTAGAAAGAAATCTATCTTTTACTCTCTTGCCTATGTGTTTCTGCTTAGGGCAATGACTTATTTACAGGGTCCTCTCTCTTCAGCGGACAGTGCCATAGGCTATGTCACGCCCTGACCTTGGAGAGACGTTTTATTTCTCTATTTGGTTAGGTCAAGGTGTGATTTGGGGTGGGCATTCTATGTGGTTTGTTTCTATGGTTTGCCCCGGTATGGTTCTCAATCAGGGACAGCTGTCTATCGTTGTCTCTGATTGGGAATCATACTTAGGCAGCCTTTTTCCTTTTGTTAGTTGTGGGTAGTTGTCTTCGTTGGTGCATGTATAGCCTTACGGAGCGTCACGTTCGTTTTTTGTTGTATTATTGTTATTATTATTATTATTATTATTTGTTATTATTATTATTATTATTATTTGTTAGCGACATTTGCAAAATAAAGAAAAATGTACGCTACCTCGGTCCATTCCATACGACGATCGTGACGATCGTGACAGGCTAGGCTTGGAAAATACAGCACTCTAATACTGAATGAATACTGTATTACACCAACTGGCAGGTACTGCTTGAGAAGACAGGTTTTACACCAACTGGCAGGTACTGCTGGAGAAGACAGGTTTTACACCAACTGGCAGGTACTGCTGGAGAATACAGGTTTTATACCAACTGGCAGGTACTGCTGGAGAATACAGGTTTTATGCCAACTGCCAGGTACTGCTGGAGAAGACAGGTTTTACACCAACTGGCAGGTACTGCTGGAGAATACAGGTTTTATACCAACTGCCAGGTACTGCTGGAGAAGACAGATTGTATTCCAACTGGCAGGTACTGCTGGAGAATACAGGTTTTATACCAACTGCCAGGTACTGCTGTAGAAGACAGGTTTTATACCAACTGGCAGGTACTGCTGGAGAAGACATATTGTACACCAACTGGCAGGTACTGCTGGAGAAGACAGGTTTTACACCAACTGGCAGGTACTGCTGGAGAATACAGGTTTTATACCAAATGGCAGGTACTGCTGGAGAATACAGGTTTTATACCAACTGGCAGGTACTGCTGGAGAAGACAGGTTTTATACCAACTGGCAGGTAATGCTGGAGAATACAGGTTTTACCCCAACTGGCAGGTACTGCTGGAGAAGACAGGTTTTACACCAACTGGCAGGTAATGCTGGAGAATACAGGTTTTATACCAACTGGCAGGTAATGCTGGAGAAGACAGGTTTTACACCAACTGGCAGGTACTGCTGGAGAAGACAGGTTTTACACCAACTGGCAGGTAATGCTGGAGAAGACAGGTTTTACACCAACTGGCAGGTACTGCTGGAGAAGACAGGTTTTTGTATTTTCATTTCACAGAAAATACTGTACTAGGAATGGACACAAATGCGTTAAAGTAGTAGATGGTTTGGGTTAGACAGAAGTCTCTCAAATGAAATTGAAGACAATGCTAAGGGTATTCAATGCCTAGCTGGCAATGTCTATTTCCATTGAAATGGCTGATGATATTGACAAATGTTCCCTAAAACCCTTAAATCTTCCACTAGAATAGGTTTCATAATATAATTTGACTTGTGTGTATCAAAATATAAAAAAGATCCTCACATTTATTCTAGAATAGACCATAGGCCTACTGTTTTTCAATGGGTCCTGACATTTTCTAACTAAAGTATTGAGTGTGGCAAAAATGCAAACCATTCTCACAGTTACCCTACCTACAGTGGGGAGAACAAGTATTTGATACACTGCCGATTTTGCAGGTTTTCCTACTTACAAAGCATGTAGAGGCCTGTCATTTTTATCATAGGCACACTTCAACTGTGAGAGACGGAATCTAAGACAAAAATCCAGAAAATCACATTGTATGATTTTTAAGTAATTAATTCGCATTTTATTGCATGACATAAGTATTTGATCACCTACCAACCAGTAAGAATTCCAGCTCTCACAGACCTGTTAGTTTTTCTTTAAGAAGTCCTCCTGTTCTCCACCTGTATTAACTGCATCTGTTTGAACTTGTTACCTGTATAAAAGACACTTGTCTACACACTCAATCAAACACTCCAACTTCTCCACAATGGCCAAGACCAGAGAGCTGTGTAAGGACATCAGGGATAAAATTGTAGACCTGCACAAGGCTGGGATGGGCTACAGGACAATAGGCAAGCAGCTTGGTGAGAAGGCCTGTTGGCACAATTATTAGAAAATGGAAGAAGTTCAAGATGACGGTCAATCACCCTCGTTCTGGGGCTCCATGCAAGATATCACCTCGTGGGGCATCAATGATCATGAGGAAGGTGAGGGATCAGCCCAGAACTACACGGCAGGACCTGGTCAATGACCTGAAGAGAGCTGGGACCACAGTCTCAAAGAAAACCATTAGCAACACACTACGCCATCATGGATTAAAATCCTGCAGCGCACGCAAGGTCCCCCTGCTCAAGATAGCGCATGTCCAGGCCCGTCTGAAGTTTGCCAATGACCATCTGGATGATCCAGAGGAGGAATGGGAGAAGGTCATGTGGTCTGATAAGACAAAAATAGAGCTTTTTGGTCTAAAGTCCACTCGCTGTGTTTGGAGGAAGAAGAAGGATGAGTACAACCCCAAGTCACCATCCCAACCGTGAAGAATAGAGGTGGAAACATCATTCTTTGCGGATGCTTTACTGCAAAGGGGACAGGACGACTGCACCGTATTGAGGGGAGGATGGATGGGGCCATGTATCGCGAGATTTTGGCCAACAACCTCCTTCCCTCAGTAAGAGCATTGAAGATGGGTTGTGGCTGGGTCTTCCTGCATGACAACGACCCGAAACACACATCCAAGGCAACTAAGGAGTGGCTCCGTAAGAAGCATCTCAAGGTCCTGGAGTGGCCTAGCCAGTCTCCAGACCTGAAACCAATAGAAAATCTTTGGAGGGAGCTGAAAGTCCGTATTGCCCAGCGACAGCCCCGAAACATGAAGGATCTGGAGAAGGGTCTGTATGGAGGAGTGGGACAAAATCCCTGCTGCAGTGTGTGCAAACCTGGTCAAGAACTACAGGAAACGTATGATCTCTGTAATTGCAAACAAAGGTTTCTGTACCAAATATTAAGTTCTGCTTTTCTGATGTATCAAATACTTATGTTATGCAATAAAATGCAAATTAATTACTTAAAAATCACAATGTGATTTTCTGGATTTTTGTTTTAGATTCCTTCTCTCACAGTTGAAGTGTACCTATGATAAAAAAAATTACAGACCTCTACATGCTTTGTAAGTAGGAAACCCTCTAAAATCGGCAGTGTATCAAATACTTGTTCTCCACACTGTACCTGTATCTATAGCATCTTCACTTGTTGCGCAATATCCTAATTTACAAGCCAAACAGGCGCCACTAACCTAATGAAAAGCAGCCATTTTGTTTTGGAGGGAAAACCAGCAGATAAATGACATACAATGACATATAGGCTCTTCTCCCTCACCGAGGTGACAGTGGTTGTTTTATCAGGCAAACAATTAATGGTGGAGCGTGAGGAAACTCGTTACTAGTTTATGAACTTCGGCTGGTAATCTTGGGGATTCATTATGTGATATATGCTCCTTGTTAAGGTAATCATAGTTTAGGTAAACACAATGCATTAACTTTGATAATGAATCTGCAACCACGTCAACCGCATCCCTTAGCCTCCCTAAATCAATTTGCCCCAGTTCCCGGGTGATTCGGAGAACTTCATTTCAGTCAGTTGCCACCGCTCTCTTCGAAAAAGATACCTGGGGTTATGAAGATGGCGTAATTGTTGAAACGGTAATAAGAGGGCGAAATGATTCCAATTCACATGTGGAACGGCTAATTTATTCATATGAAAATGGATGTTATCGAGGTGAGCCGAGTTGGCTCGCGTGATGGAAAAGCATGTCAGTAATGGTAGGGGACTTTAAAGAATGCTTTTTGAGTTTGAACCCCCCCCCTCCCCCCACCACCACCACCCCCACCACACCCAGGAGCTGACAACTCCACCCGCCACCAAGGGTGGTCAGTTAATAAACAAGCCCTTTGCCACCAGGCCTTCAAGGGCCTATATTTCCCCAGGAATTATACATGGGTAGGGAGAAGCAAATGGAGCTGGGCTGAGGCCATCAGGATCCAACGTGGCCAGCTGAAATGTCTCACCCCCACCTTGCACACACGCGTGCACACACACACACACAATCACAATGCCAGCCCTCCCAGGCTGTGGAGAGCGGGACGGCGAGGAGGTGATTTACTCGTGTAGACGCCAGTCGCTCCATATGGCTCAAATCAAAACTGTAAACAGGGACCCTGCAGGAGGGGACGAATCGAAACACCTCTGTGCAGGGTTGTGTGTGTGTGTTACTGCCATTGGCTGTCAGTGTGTGTCCCTCCTTCCCCCCTCTCTTTCCCTTCTCTACTTGTATGTATAAGAGAACAACACACAGCTCTTCTTAGAGAAGTGACCTATGACCCGCCTCCACTCTGTATGTTTGTGGTGGATTCACCATGGAGACAGTGACCTATGACCCGCCTCCCCTCTGTATGTTTGTGGTGGATTCACCATGGAGACAGTGACCTATGACCCGCCTCCACTCTGTATGTTTGTGGTGGATTCACCATGGAGAAAGTGACCTATGACCCGCCTCCACTCTGTATGTTGTGGTGGATTCACCATGGAGAAAGTGACCTATGACCCGCCTCCACTCTGTATGTTTGTGGTGGATTCACCATGGAGAAAGTGACCTATGACCCGCCTCCCCTCTGTATGTTGTGGTGGATTCACCATGGAGACAGTGACCTATGACCCGCCTCCCCTCTGTATGTTTGTGGTGGATTCACCATGGAGACAGTGACCTATGACCCGCCTCCACCCTGTATGTTTGTGGTGGATTCACCATGGAGACAGTGACCTATGACCCGCCTCCACTCTGTATGTTTGTGGTGGATTCACCATGGAGAAAGTGACCTATGACCCGCCTCCACTCTGTATGTTTGTGGTGGATTCACCATGGAGACAGTGACCTATGACCCGCCTCCACTCTGTATGTTTGTGGTGGATTCACCATGGAGAAAGTGACCTATGACCCGCCTCCACTCTGTATGTTGTGGTGGATTCACCATGGAGACAGTGACCTATGACCCGCCTCCACTCTGTATGTTTGTGGTGGATTCACCATGGAGAAAGTGACCTATGACCCGCCTCCACTCTGTATGTTGTGGTGGATTCACCATGGAGAAAGTGACCTATGACCCGCCTCCACTCTGTATGTTGTGGTGGATTCACCATGGAGAAAGTGACCTATGACCCGCCTCCACTCTGTATGTTGTGGTGGATTCACCATGGAGACAGTGACCTATGACCCGCCTCCACTCTGTATGTTTGTGGTGGATTCACCATGGAGAAAGTGACCTATGACCCGCCTCCACTCTGTATGTTTGTGGTGGATTCACCATGGAGAAAGTGACCTATGACCCGCCTCCACTCTGTATGTTGTGGTGGATTCACCATGGAGACAGTGACCTATGACCCGCCTCCACTCTGTATGTTTGTGGTGGATTCACCATGGAGAAAGTGACCTATGACCCGCCTCCACTCTGTATGTTGTGGTGGATTCACCATGGAGAAAGTGACCTATGACCCGCCTCCACTCTGTATGTTTGTGGTGGATTCACCATGGAGAAAGTGACCTATGACCCGCCTCCACTCTGTATGTTGTGGTGGATTCACCATGGAGAAAGTGACCTATGACCCGCCTCCACTCTGTATGTTGTGGTGGATTCACCATGGAGAAAGTGACCTATGACCCGCCTCCACTCTGTATGTTTGTGGTGGATTCACCATGGAGAAAGTGACCTATGACCCGCCTCCACTCTGTATGTTTGTGGTGGATTCACCATGGAGAAAGTGACCTATGACCCGCCTCCACTCTGTATGTTGTGGTGGATTCACCATGGAGAAAGTGACCTATGACCCGCCTCCACTCTGTATGTTTGTGGTGGATTCACCATGGAGAAAGTGACCTATGACCCGCCTCCACTCTGTATGTTTGTGGTGGATTCACCATGGAGAAAGTGACCTATGACCCGCCTCCACTCTGTATGTTGTGGTGGATTCACCAGAAACATACATGGATCTGTGTGATGAAAAATAGATTTACTACTTTGCTTTTAACCAAATGAACCAAATGACACGGTCTTGCCAACAGGGCAACGTGCATACAAAAAACACATTGTTACAATGGCCATTTATGTGAGGTGGTTCTTATGCATCCCTTTTAATTAGTATATGCCCACAGTATAGTTATAGTATAGTATAGATATGTCACACAGGTGGCCTTGGAAGGAGAATGCTTGAGAAACCATAAATACAGGAATAGGACCAGCAGTGATTGTCAGAAGTTTTCCACCTTGGCTCTGGTATGTTATTGCTATTTTGTTTAGCATGAGATTGGTGACCACACACACACACACACACACACACACACACACACACACACACACACACACACACACACACACACACACACACACACACATACACACACACACACACACACACACACACACACACACACACACACACACACACACACACACACACACACACACACACACACACACACACACACACACATACACACACACACACACACACACACACTCCATAAGTTGCCATTACAACCTAAAGTCACATGTACACACACACAGACGTTGAGGTCTCTGCTCTATGTCGTTGTAATCGGTTTCCCCAGCAGACTGACAGGCTTGTGTATGAAACAGCGGGCAGAGGCTCTCACTCTCGTTCTCACTCACTCACTCCCTCTCTCACTCCCTCTCTCACTCACTCTCTCACTCACTCCCTCTCACACTCATTCACTCACTCTGGTCAGTGATAAGACCTCTTGGGGAGAGAGCGGTCACAGCTACCCACACAAACAATGATACACACACACTTACACACAAACAGTCACACACAGAAGTGAGCACACACAACCCCCCCCCCCCCCCCCCCCCCCCCTCCACATTCGTCTAACACACACCCTTCTAACACACACCCAGCCATCCTCCCCAGTGGAATCACAGAGGCCATTCACACAGCCACTGGGCGTTCCGATAGGGCCTAGAGGTTCGAGGGACGCGCTGCGACTGCCATTGTCCCGTATTAATATGCTATCGACCCACCGAGACACGCTTTGTCAATGGACGGGCCGCCGGTCGAGCTCCCTCGCCCCTTTTTTCTCGTCCATATTGATGTGTAAGCACCAGAGGAAGGAGATAATGAATACATAGTGGCAATAGGAGCTTCGGCCTGAGTCGGCCACGCTTGGGAACCAGGGGGTATTTTGGGGTTTCAGTTACTGTAAAGTGCCCCTTTGAGCCACCAATGGCCGGGGAGTGAGAGGAAAAATCAGCAGAGGTCTCACTGGAGTCGGGCTGCTATTTAGGCTGGTGCCAACATGATGGATTATTTCATCCCTCTGTCTCCAGCCGGCCGTTTCGCCACCATCCTGAATTGGCAAATACAAATGTATATATTTACATTGGGTTTGAGCTATACATACACACAGGGTTTGTCTCAGCAGTTTTCTCTCCCCAGACGCCGTTGTGGCCACAAATACCTCCAGACAGCCATGTAAGGGACTTATGTGAAGGTGAAAAACCCGAGTGATCACTGTCCTCCCCGTCCTAAGGGGACAACTGATGTGTAGAACTTGGCTGTGTGTAAAACTAAAACAGAGGACCGAAAGATCAGGAACAAAAGGTCTTTGTTTTTTTATCTCATTTTGAACCAAATATATATATATAATGTGTGCATCTTGTCTTATTCATGCTTGGTCAAAGTGTAGCTGACCATTGTGGGACAAAGCGTTTGATTGGATGAGGTTGACGCGCACAGAATAGCATTGGTTTACAGTTCACATATAAGGTACTTCAAACTAGGTGACGCAAAACTCCAATGTCACTTGACCTGCTGTATGTGTTCATAGCTACAGGAGCGTATTAAAATGAATTTGGTCACATTTACATGGCCCCCTTTTTAGTAGAACAAAGGCCTCCGTTGACAATGTTCGCTGAACGTTTCCACTATGTTTCCACCTCGGTCTCTGAATGGGTCCGGAGCTGACCCCATAACGTTCCGTTTGTGGAACAAGACCAAGGTCGGGCCAGAAACACAGAAGGTTAGTGTGCTCCACCACAATGCGACTGCCACGTTTCTCTGTTACGAGCTCAAGGAGATTACCTGACACACACTCACACACTCACACACACTCACACACACTCACACACACTGGGGCTTGGCTTATGACTGTTGCGTGCCACGAGCCCCCCGGGGAGTTCTGCTTGGCAGCGGTGTGCTGAAAAGAGCAAGTGGACCGTGCAGCCAGCCG
The DNA here is from genome assembly GCF_057628025.1 of Oncorhynchus mykiss. Lineage (NCBI taxonomy): Eukaryota > Metazoa > Chordata > Actinopteri > Salmoniformes > Salmonidae > Oncorhynchus > Oncorhynchus mykiss. Next base: position 43,234,744 of record NC_143042.1, on the reverse strand, counting down.
TCCAAGTCCCCCTGAAGCAGAGTTGGGATCTGCAGAGGGTCCCGTGAGAGCTGACCTACAAGCTGCAGGTTGGGGTCAGACTAACATTGAAGACCCGAGAGGAAAAAGTCCCCCGTGTTAAATGTTACACAATCTTTGCTATATCCCGTATCAGCACGATGGGACCAACATAAACAGAGGTTAGGGTTATTTTCACGAAGAGGATGAGGGATAAATTGAACTACACTGGGGGCGGACCTCGCCTCTAATCTGAAAGGGCCAAGTAGTGATGAGTCAGCGGAGGGATATGACGTGAGGTTAGGTACAGTCTTGTCTGTGTGTCAGTCATACTGTCCCCATGCTGAGTGAGATGCTGTGTCCCAGGGAATAGGGTGCCATTTGGGATGCATACGGAGAGACCCTCTCTGCCATTGGGCAAGGAATTCACCTCGGCAGACTGGGTGACATCACTGGTTGGAGCCGATAAACGAGGGGTTGAGGCATTAGGCAATGTGGTGATTTGGTAAATGCACCACACTAGATCACTTGAGGGAGAGGGACACTTAAAAGATTGTAGTGAAAGGTGCTAGTGTGAGAGGGGGTGGGTGGTGGTGTTGGGGGGGGGGAGTGTTCTGTCAGAAATGTTGTGGTCACACGGAGAAGACGAAGTCGGCGTGACACTTTATGAACTGCAGCATACATATATATCCTGATAAGTGTCAGCGAAGTTAACGGTTCCAGCCTCAGGAGAGTATGGGGCCACGGCAAACGGTAAAGCGCGTGAAGTATGATGTCTCCCTTTTTACGGCCAAAACGAATGCAATCCATTTAATGCAATAATTTCCCACATTGAAGCATCATTACCATAAAGGCGGATTGATTCACCGTCCAGGCCAAACGGAGGAGATAGAAGGAAATAAAATAACGAAAAGGGACAGCTCATTAATTTCCAACGCACTCGCGCCCGACCTGAGTTTTACACAGCCTGCTGGAGATTTACTGCTTTGACAGACTGAACCGAGCACACTCCTAATTTGTATCATCTCAGATTTGTTTTTGTTTTGGCGTCATCTTTATTCTTTATTGCAAATTACAGAGTGGCCTGAGTAATCTGCCTGGTCCTCTGGAATGCTGATGAGCGCCGGCTCCAGGATTTACTGTTCTGGGAATGGCCACCGGATGTTTATGATTATTGGAGCTTTTCTTCTGTCAATTTTTTCTTCCCTCCTCTATCTATCTGCAAGTGTCTCTTTGTCTCTCTCTCTCTCTCTCTCCGTCTCCCTCCTCTCTCTCTCTATCTCCATGTCTTTCTTTCTTTCTTTCTCTCTCTCTCTCTCTCTCTCTCTCTCTCTCTCTCTCTCTCCCTCTCCCTCCTCTCTCTCTCTCTATCTCCATGTCTTTCTTTCTTTCTTTCTTTCTCTCTCTCTCTCTCTCTCTATCTCCATGTCTTTCTTTCTTTCTTTCTTTCTCTCTCTCTCTCTCTCTCTCTCTCTCTCTCTCTCTCTCTCTCTCTCTCTCTCCCTCTCTCTCTCTCCCTCTCTCTCTCCCTCTCTCTCTCCCTCTCTCTCACTCCCCTCTCTCTCTCTCGCTCTCTCTCTCTCTCTCTCTCTCCCTCTCTCTCTCTCTCTCTCCCTCTCTCTCTCTCCCCTCTCTCTCTCCCTCTCTCTCTCTCCCTCTCTCTCTCGCTCTCTCTCTCTCTCTCTCCCTCTCTCCCTCTCTCTCTCTCTCTCTCCCCTCTCTCTCTTCTCTCTCTCGCTTTCTGCTCTCAGAAGTGCTCCCTGAAGGTTATAAATCTCAGACCAGACCAGTTCTCAACAGAGTCAGTCACACTGATTTCTGACATGCTGCTGGGACTCATTTAGGGGATGGAGGGGGAGCGGGGGTGAAATTCACAGTATACAAGTACATTTGATAGTGTCAAGTGTTCAAAGTGCTGACGGCTTTGTGGAAGTGGAAGCAATTTTGTACAGTGGGACTATTCATTGGTCGACTGACGCTGCTCTTTAATGTGATCTCACCTTAGTGGCTACTGCTATTGTTCGACACTAACATTACTCTCGCTGGTCGACTGGCGTCAGTTTGGTTTTGGTCATGTGTTAAGTTAAACTCTTGAAGTCATGCGAGTTCTTGACGTCATTGAGGTATATATAAGCTCAGTGCATACATCCTGTTGCCCTCTGCTCCCATATGTTATGTATTTCACCCACATCTGGTATCTCTCTCTGGTAGTTCTCAGGGTGCTTTTTAAAAGCCACCGTAATCCCA